>NW_005871320.1:1576134-1654702 GCF_000147115.1 Myotis lucifugus
ATGATCTTGACCTAATTTTTTCATCTGCCAGGTACTTGCACGGATTTGACAGGAGATTGATTTGGCTTTAGAGAGTCCTGGAACTGCACAAAGTGTTTTTCATATTGGAAAAGACATACCCAGTTTTTTACAAGTTTTAAGATTTATTGCCTCCCCCTAACATGTTGCAAATTAATTTGTTTGCTATTTGTTTTAGTCAGAATGTAGAAATTGGTGTCATTAGCCAAAGGATAAACCTGATCCCAAGAATGGGCAGACTGCCTTTTAACACTGTTTTTATTTGGTATCTTTGCAGGTCTGGACATTAGATGGGTAGACTGCTACTTTCCTTTTACTCACCCTTCCTTCGAGATGGAGATCAACTTCCATGGAGAATGGCTAGAAGTTCTTGGCTGTGGAGTGATGGAACAACAACTGGTAAATTCAGGTAGAAAAGAATCCAACATTTTATTTACAGGCTCTCTTAAAAACCACTCTCCTCTCCTTTAACCTTATTTACACACTCATTTACATAGGCATTTACATATTCCTGTAAGGATAGCCTTACCATCTTCCTCATAGTGCCCTCCAGACTTATCTCCAATACTCAACTCTAGAAGAACTTAATCTCTCACACTTAATTTTGTAATGGTTTCTGTTTTTGGAGATCTTTCTTGTCAGCACTTTGCTGTTCAATTTGTACTTCGGCATTTCGTCTTTATTGGTATGTTGCTTTTTAATTGGCCCGCCAATGTTTGATGCATGTCATATATGAGTGCTGTTTGTGTTCCAAACTATTTAAGAACAAAGCCAATGTATTACCCTTTTTTGTTCATATTGCATTTAGAATAATGCCTAAATTCAACAGATACATCATAAAGACAATAAAACACACTATAAAAATACTTAAGAGGCTCTCAATGTTGACAGTGCCACCTAATTGAGGATAAGTTGGAAGACAGGATCTCTGATTAAATTCTATATATAGGTACTTAAGAAAGATCTTTCCAGCTCTTCTCTGCAGGACCATTGCTTAATAAAAATGATTATTTCTAAACTTAATTTCAGAGCTGTGATTTTTTAATTTTAAATTTTTATTTCAGAGAGGAAAGGAGAGGGAGAGAGAGATAGAAACATCAGTGATGAGAAAGAATCATTTATAGGCTGCCTCCTGCACGCTCCCTACTGGGGTTCGAGCCCGAAACCCAGGCATGTGCCCTTGACTGGAATTGAACCCAGGACCCTTTAGTCTGCAAGCCAACGCTATATCCACTGAGTCAAACCAGGTGGGGTGAGCTGTGAGTTTTATAATGTCTTCCATACTTAAATAAAAACAAAACAAAACCCCAACTCTTAGTCAACCAAGTCACAAACATAGTAAAGAAACAAATTAACTAATTTATTGGAAATCTTGCAAAAACATTCCTCATTTTTATACTTGGTAGAGTTACTGTCACCTATTCACCTTTGTCAATCTCAAGCTTTCCTTCATAAGAAGTGTCATTAGAAGCAGGTTTGAAGTCATCTAGAAATAGATACAGATAAGGATTTTTATACAGTGAACAGTACTTGAATACCTGGATCTAAAAAATAGCATGTTTCAGAGTGATAAGTCATTTATCAACAACCAGTAATTAAAATGGCTTAGAAGCATTTTTATATCACAAAATATTTAAAAAGTCGCCGTTTGAATTTAATTTAAAACATATTTTTTCAGAGTATAAATCCTTTCTGGGAACTCAGTTGAGATTTGAGCAGGGGCTGATCGCATAAGCAGTAACTGGAGTGGAAGTGATGCATATTGCAAAGTGCACTCTGCCCCTATATCCCACTTAGTCCCCACTCAGCTTCTGTAGAAGGACATTTGCTCTGTGGTGTTGGAGGCCAGTGGGTCTGGGTTCAGGGTTGGTCACAGGGCTTCCTACAGCAGAATGGAGAAGAGCAGCCCTTCTTGGTGACTAAGAAATGTTGATAGACCAGTGATCAGCAAACCGTGGCTCTTTGGCCCCTTGAGTGTGACTCTTCCTCAAAATATCACATGCGGGCACGCATGTACAGTGCGATTAAAACTTCGTGGCCCATGCGCAGAAGTCAGTTTTTGGCCTGGGCGAGTCTATTTTGAAGAAGTGGCGTTAGAAGTGGGGGGTGTCGGTGGTCAGGCGACGGGAGACGTGGCACAGGTGGGCCGCGGGATACGCAGCGCGGGGGAGGCGCCAAATATCAACAGTACGTAAACTATATAGGTAGGTTAATAACAATGTACCTACCTGTATAGTTTAAGTTTAAAAAATTTGGCTCTCAAAAGAAATTTCAGTCATTGTACTGTTGATATTTGGCTCTGTTGACTAATGAGTTTGCTGACCACTGGGATAGACCATAGATAACATCATGAGGTTAGAGAATAAGGGCAGAGTAAGATGGAAGAGATGAGGTGGCAGTGAAGTGCAGGAGTTTGTATTATTTGGGCTGGGAGACCAGAGACCTGGCCTTCCCTTCTTACTCTTAGGTAACCTCACCTGCAGGGCCTGGATTCAGTCAGCTCAGATTCTTGTCCATTCTGCCTAGGAAGGCTTTGGGGGAAGCCCTGCACTCTGCCAAATGTTTCTTGGATACTTTTCAAATACTTGTAGATCTGTATTAGAGAAGAGGGAGCACAGAGATCACAAATTAGGGCCTGTGCATAAAAGTTTTGAGGAATGAGCTTAAAAATTTTGAAGCCTGAGGGTAAAAGTTTTGAGGCCTGAGTTTGGGTTCTGTCAGTTGACAGCTGTGTGCCTTCAGGCAAATTGCTTAACCCCTAAGAGTCTTGATGTTCTCATATTAACACCTTGTGGACCAGTAGTTTTATTGCTAGCTTTACCCAGTGGCCAGATAAGTTTCTATTGAACGAGTTTTACATAAATGTTAAAGGCACGCTTTAAAATTAAATACCCATTGCATTTTGAAGTTATTTATTACATGTTCTTACAAGCTAATATCTTTTTAAAGTATGATACTTTGTAAAACACTGTGTAATATGAAGCAAGAATTCTCGTGATCTGTCCGCAATGTGGTAAAATGGGCACAGTGACTCTTTCCTTAACGTTCTATTATGAGGATTAATGGAGGATCTGGCAGCTAGGAAACATTCAGTAAAAATTGATAATTTTAAAAAATTTTCAAATGACTAGAGCTATTTATCAACAGAGATACCCCATAATAGGAAATATTTAAACAGAGGCTGACCTGCATATTACAGAAATGATTTATAACCAACTGGAACTAGATTACCTCTGATCTTAGTCATCTCAGGATCTCTGATTCTAGATTGAGTGATTGATTTGTTAGGGAACAGGAAAATTAAGAGTATTAAGAAACAGAAAATTCAGCTCTATAGATGAATAAGCATCTTAATAGAAAACAAAATATTGAGGGCATCTTTGTAAGATTTAATCTCTTCTTGAGTAGGAGCTAGCTTCAAATACTTCTATGGTGTTTTTATTTTATTTTTTAGTTTTGCTTTCATTTCTCATTTTTATTTTAAATTAAATTTACTGGGGTGACATTGGTTAATAAGTATACAGTTCCATAATACATCATCTGTATATTGGTTGTGTGTTCACCACCCGAAGTAAAATCTCCTTCTGTCACCATATATTTGACCCCCTTTACCTTTTACTACTGTTCCCTTATTCCCCTTCCCCTCTGGTAATCACCATGCTGTTGTCTGTGTCTATGAGTTTTTATTTGTTTGTTTGTCTTGTTTGTTCATTTACTGTTTTCAGTTTTATATTTCACTTGTGAATGAAATCATATGGTTTTTGACATTTTCCGTCTGACTTATTTCACTTAGCCTGATATTCTCAAGATCCATCCATATTGTCACAAATAGTTTTGATCTCTTCTTATGGCTGAGTAATATTACATTGTACATATGTACCACATCTTCTTTATCCAATCATCTATTAAAGAACATTTTGGTTATTATCATGTCTAGGGCACTGTGAATAATGCTGCAATGATCATAGGGGTCTATATACAGGGGTTGGTAAAAATAGGTTTATAGTTGTAAGTGTGCAAAACACAGAGTTTATTCTTGTTTTATTATTTATTCTTGTGTTATATTTTTTTCATGCAAACAACTGTAAACATACTTTGCCCGCCCCTGTATCTTTAGGAATAAATATTTTAAAAAATTTTGGGAAGATATCAGAAGAGAGGTTGCTGGGCCATATAACTCTATTCTTAATTTTTTGAGGAACCTCCATACTCTTTTCTAAAGTGGCTATACCAGCTTACATTCCCACCAGCAGTGAATGAGGATTCCTTTATCTCTACAACCTCTCTAACACTTGTTATTACTTGTCTTATTGATATTAGCTATTCTAACAGGTCAGAGATGGGATCTTATTATAGTTTGATTTGCATTTCCCTAATAGCTAGTGAACTTGAGCATTTTGTTATAATCTATTGGATCAAAGACCTAAATATAAGACCTGAAACAATAAATTACATGGAAGAAAACATAAGTACTAAATTTATAGACTTTGGTCTAAGAACTTTATGAATTTGACCTCAAAGACAAGGGAAGTAAAAGCAAAAATGAATGTGACTGTTTTGTTTACAGACAAAGATTTGAAGGAATCCTAGGTATCCTTCTCCCAGGAATGCTTGGTGTCAGGGGCCAGAACGAAGAAAGTAAATCAGGGGATGAGCAGCTTGCACATTAGTTGTCACTTGGAATTGTGCTTCCTTGTACATTTTCCAATATCCTTGGTGGGTTTTTATGAGGTTTATTCACACAGTAATTTGCTGAAAATAGTTATCTGAAGCAGGTTTCCAAATCACTATTGCACATTAATGAGACTGCTGTTCTACAATTAGATCAGCACATCAGGTATTCTTGAAGGAAATGGCAAAATGGGGGGGGGGGAAAAAAGAAGACACCGAAGATGCAAATAGGGTTTGAGAGATTCACAGTGGTGGTAGGATGTGTTTTAAGTTACTAGGAAATTGTACACCTATAATTTAAATCACATATCTTGAGAGAGAGAGAGAGAGAGAGAGAGAGAGAGAGAGAGAGAGACACTAACGGAAAGGAAGAAGAGACAGTGTTAGAACAGAAATTCTGTGTAGGCTTTGCTACTTGAACTTGAAGTTATGACAAAGTTCTGCTATGTGTTCTCAGACTCGAATGTGTTTTGACATATATAGTTATATTTTTAAACTGTGTCTGACAGTCACTAACCACAGACAATTGTAATTGCAGCTTATTTTTTTGTTATTTCTGAGTTTCTACGATATAGAGAAAGACTATGTACAATTCATCCCTCTAATTCTCCTACATTTTCTTCCCTTACATCCTCTCCCCTCGATTACCTGCCTTTTAATTTTTTAAAATATATTTTATTAGCCGTAACCGGTTTGGCTCAGTGGATAGAGCGTCGGCCTGCGGACTGAAAGGTCCCAGGTTCGATTCCGGTCAAGGGCATGTACCTTGGTTGTGGGCACATCCCCAGTAGGGGACGTGCAGGAGGCAGCTGATCGATGTTTCTCTCTCATCGATATTTCTAACTCTCTATCCCTCTCCCTTCCTCTCTGTAAAAAATCAATAAAATATATTTTAAAAAAATAAAATAAAATATATTTTATTGATTTCAGAGAGGAAGGAAGAGGGAGAGAGAGATAGAAACATCAATGATGATAGAGAATCATTGATCAGCTACCTCCTGCACGCCTTCTTCTGGGGATCGAGCCTACAACCCGGGCATGTGCCCTTGACCGGAAGTGAACCTGGGACCTTTAAGTCCCAGGCCAACGCTCTAACCACTGAGCCAAACCCATTAGGGCTTTCCCCGATTTTTAAATAGAACTTCTAAGAAACAATAAAGCCCTAGCCGATTTGGCTCAGTGGATAGAGCATTGCCCTGCAGACTGAAAGGCCCATTGATTGTTTCTATCTCCCTCTCCTTCTCCCTTTCTTTCTGAAATCAATAAAAATATATTTTAAAAAAAAGAAACAATAAAGTTGATGGTTGTAGATTCTCCTTCTTTATACTTTTTAAAAAAGATGTTTTAATTAAATTTAGAGAGAGAGGAAGGGAAAGGGAGAAAGAGATAGAAACATCGATTGGCTACCTCCTGCACATCCCCTACTGGGGATCAAGCCCACACCCCAGGCATGGACCCTGACCCAGAATCTAACCAATGACTTCTTGGTCATGGATCAACCACTGGGCCACACCAGCTGGGCAAATTCTCCTTCTTTAAAGTTCTTAAAGAGGTGCAGGTAAATGATGAAATAACTATAGACCAAAGAAACTGAAGCAGCCGTGATATAGCAGACATCAGTATAGCCCAGTTTACTGTGTGCCTGCATCTCACTAATGACTTAACATGCTTTCTTTTATTTTGGTAACAAGGCTCTGAGGTAGAGCTGGGAATTTTACAGAACCTGAGAAAGGTGATCAGGATCAAACACCTAGATGTGGTAATGTGACTTGCCCAGGTCTTTCTGACAACAGTTAACTACTATGTTGTGCTTCCTGTATACTAAGTTTCATGATTTTGAAGTGGCTAGAAATTAGTATCAAATAAATTATCCTCACATAGAATCAAGAACTGCAATCAAATGGAACAAACAACAGCAAACAAAACAACTCTATTTGTTCTGTAGTTATTTGTTACCACTAAAGAAGGGCAATGCCACCAATGTATGTAATCTGTGGTAGAGAGCACTTAATTAATAGCATGAAATTAGGTTGCTATTTGAATAGTCAATGAAAACACTTCATTGCACATTTAAGTTGACCATGGCAGGTATGTGTTTTTGTGTACAGATTAAGATAAGGCTTTTCCAGATAGTTTACATAATTTTACTTTAATTCTTTAAGTTACAGTGTCTTTACCATTGCTTTCAGACCCTTAGATTTAGTAGTTGTGAGATGGGTGGTGATTGTTGTCATAATGTGATTGTTCTTTTTTCTTTGAGGAGATTTTTTGAGGACAGTAAGGTATCACATCCCCAAATACTGCACACTTATTTCCCCATGGGTTGACTCAGGCTGCTAATGTCTTTTCAGATAATATGTGGAGCATGAACATCTAAAACTATCACCAGGGTGACCATGGGTCATGATTGTGCCAGGAAGGAATATACCATTTATTGAGCCCCTGTGAAATTTAGAAGATTGTGCACAGGCCAGGGGGATAAAAGGCTCTATAGTGGAAAATAACTTTTAAAAAATGGAATCACCTTCTTTATCTCTTCATTAAAATTTTAAAATTGCCTCTTCTGGATAAAACTAAATATGTACATGAACAGTTTCAAGTTTTAAACAGTCTTTTTTTGTTGTTGTTTTGTTCATTTGCTTGTCACATATTTTTTGAATTATTTCTAAGGCTATAGAAAAGCAAATAAGTATTGTTTTTGCTTTGAAAATAGCACAGTACACACAGACAAAAATAAATGATGACAGGTATTTGTAGTAGAGATACAGGGTGCAGAAGGGGGATGAGTGAGGGATTGGAGAAGAAGTACCAAGCTCTTGTCCTGGCTACATTCAGGATGGAATATGGTTGATACGGATATTTGAAATATATATCTGAGAATAACGTGCTGTTTGCAAAGGGTTATGTACTTTATCTTTTTTGGGGATATCTAGTTGGCATACCTAATGCTTCCTTTCCTATATAAGTGTAAAACTATTTCCAGTCTGTTCTTCTTTTTGGTAGACAGTCTCTACAGCCTCTAGATGCATTTATTTCATTCAGTGTTATTGATCTAAGTTGGTGAACTTATGGGTGGCATGGGACAAGACTGTACCAGCATTGTGTTACATACACCAGACATGCCATTCCTATACTTAGCATCTTTTGTGTGTGAGGAGCTGTGCTAGACAAAGAAGGCACAGAAATCGATATATGTGATTTCTCGCTGTAAAATTGCAAGTGAGTAGGGAAGGTAAGACTATAATTGGAGCATGGTAGCATAAGTGCCTTTCTTGACATGGGCCTTTGGGGATGTGAAGAGGGAACTCTGCCTTTCACTAAAATCAGGGGAGGCATCATAGAGATGGTGGCATTTGAACTGGATCTTAAACAGTGGTTGTCAGATGTGTGCCTAGTAATCACCTGAGGAGCTTATGTAAAATGTCAGTTCACAGAGTGTCCGATTCTATAGGTCTGGGATGGGGGACCAAGATGTGCATTTTAAACAAATATCTTGGATAATTCTTGTGAATAACCTGCACTCAGACCATGCCTCAAAAACTCTGTGTTTAGGATAGGTAGAATATTTTCCTTACTTTTGGGGTACAATCTATCTATATATATAAAATCCTAAGCAATTGTTACAACTGGTTGACCGAACGACCAGTCAACCGGTCACTATGACTATGCACTGAACACCAGGGGGCAGACGCTCAATGCAGGAGCTGTCCCCTGGTGGTCATTGTGCTCTCACAGCCAACCTCCTGCGGTCCCTCCCCCGACCGGCCAGCCCCAATGGCTCAGATTGCCAGCCAGGCCGAGGGACCCCACCCATGCATGAATCAGTGCACTGGGACTCTAGTTAAATGAACTACACATATTTAAAGTGTACAACTTGATTAATTTTTGACATATGTATATACCTGTAAAACCATCATCATAATCAAGGTAATAAACATTTTCATTACAAACCAATGTATTCTTTTGCAGTTTTTCTAATCTTTCCTCCTTCTATCCCTGTCTCCAGGTAACTACTGATCTAACTCTGTCATTATAGATTACTTTGGCTTTTCTAATTTTATATAAGTGAATCATACAGTATGTATTCTTTATACTTAATTTCTTTCCCTCAGCATACTGATTTTGAGATATATTAATGTTTTTATATGTATCTGTCAATATTATATGTATCAATTCTTTCCTTTTTGTTTTGAGTATTGTTTCATTGTATAAATATATCAAAATGTGTTTATCCATTCACTTATTCATGGACTTTTAGGTTGTTCCCAGTTTTGTACTATTACAAATAAAGCTCTTTTGAATATTTGTACAACAGTCTTTGTGTGGTCATATGTTTCCATTTCTCTTGAGGAGAAAACCTAAGAGTAGAATGGTCTATAAATGTCAAATAGATCAATGTAATTGAATTGTGTTTAGCTCTTCTATGTAAACTGATATTTTTGGCCTTGGTATTCTATCAATTTCTCAAAAAAGAGTGATAAAATTTTTACTATGATTATAGATTTGTCTATTTTGCTCTTATTAAATTTTCTTTCATTTTTTTAAGATATAATATTAGGTGCATACATTTTTATAAATGGTATGTTTTCTGCAGGAATTGCCCCTTTTATCATTGTGAAATATCCATACTTTCTTGAAGTCTGTTTAATTTACATTAAAATACACATTCTTGCCTTACCTACTCCCTCCTCAGTTACCTTATGTTGTTTAAGTTACATGTATTTTGTCTGTATACATTGGAAACTGCACCATTTGCTGTTAAAACTTTTTGCTTTAAATATGCATTTTAAAGAACTTAAGAGGAAAACTATTATTTTATATTTACCTGGTTATTTACCATTTCTCTTATTCTTTTTCATTCCTGAAGATCCATGTTTCCTTCTGGTAATTTTGCCTTTCAGTATGGAAAGCATCCCTTAGCATTTCTTACAAAACATGTCTGCTGGGGATGAGTTTCTCTTCTTTTTAAAAAAATATATTTTTATTGATTTCAGAGAGGGAGGGAGAGGGAGAATATTTTATTATGAAGGAAATTTTTATCGAATATAGAATTCTGGATTGATAGATCTTTTTTCTCAACAATTTAAAGATATTGTTGTTGCATTGTCTTCTGCCTTTATGGTTTCTGTAGAGAAACTCTTAATCATTTCATTTCTTGTTCTGCATGTAATGTGTTATCTTTCTCTAGCTACTGTTTATTTCATTATCTTTGTTTTTAGTAGTGTGGTTTTCATGAATTTAAGTGTGGTTTTCTTTTTTTATATATATATATTTTATTGATTTTTTACAGAGAGGAAGGGAGAGAGATAGAGAGTTAGAAACATCGATGAGAGAGAAACATCGATCAGCTGCCTCCTGCACATCTCCTGCTGGGGATGTGCCTGCAACCAAGGTACATGCCCTTGACCGGAATCGAACCTGGGACCTTCCAGTCCGCAGGCCGACGCTCTATCCACTGAGCCAAACCAGTTTCAGCAGTGTGGTTTTCTTTGAGATTATCTGTTTTCAGTTTCAATGAGCTTGAATCTCTAATTTATGTCTTTCACCAATTTTGGTAAGTTTCTGATCATTACTTCTTTAGATAACTTTTCTGTTTCAATTTCTTCCTCTTCTGCTTCTGGAACTCAAATTACAACCATGTTAGATTTTTTTATTTTATCCCAGAAGATCCCAAGACTTGACTCACTTTTTCTATCTTTTGTCTCAGTTGTTCATCCTATATAATAAAAGCATAATATGCTAAGTGTCTGACTGTTCAACCAGTCACTATAATGCTCACTGACCACCAGGGGGCAGTCACTCCGACCAGTAGGTTAGCTGGCTGCTGAATTTTTGAGTTAAAACAATCAGTTGAGACTATCTAAGACATGGCAACTCTGCTCCTTCCCTTCCTTTCTCTCTCTTTCCCTTTTTCTTTCTCCCTTCCTTTCCTTTATCCTCTTAACTTTCTTCTCTTCCTTTAAGTCACTCTTGGCCCTTTTAGTGCTCTTTCAGAAAAGCAAACAAATATGTATCAGCACCATGTATAGGTTTTGCCTTGTAGTTCCTCCTCATGACATGTTTTCAAGCTGTCAGAATAGAGATGTGTGTTCAAATATTTACTTACCTTTTTGTCCATTTCCCCTTTTCAAAATGGATAAGATAGTAAGATTCCATGATATAAAAGCAAACTATAATCATTGAAAGCTTAAGAAAATAAAGTAAGAAAAAGAAATTCTCTTGTCACCAACAAAAAACTTTAAAAATATGCATATGTATAATTATTAGATACTAGAGGCCCGGTGCACAAAAATTTGTTTACTCGGTGGGGGGGTCCCTCAGCCCCGGCCTGTGCCCTCTCGCAGTCTGGGACCCCTTGGGGGATGTCCACCTGCCAGCTCCCTGGCAGCCCGGGAGCCCTTGGGGGATGTCCACTTGCCAGTGGAGAGCAGGCCTAAGCTGCAGTCGTACATCCTTAGCGCTGAGGAGGCGGGAGAGGCTCCCGCCACCACCGCTGTGCTGGCAGCTGGCAGCCTGGCTTGTGGCTGAGCAGAGCTCCCCCTGTGGGAGTGCACTGACCACCAGAGAGCAGCTCCTGCATTGAGCTTCTGCCCCTGGTGGTCAGTGTGTGTCATAGTGACCAGTCATTCCCAGTCGTTCTGCTGTTAGGGTCAATTTGCATATTACCCTTTTATTATATAGGATAGAGGCCTGGTGCACGGGTAGGGGCTGGGTGGTTTGCCCTGAAGGGTGTCCCAGATCAGGGTGGGGGTCCTACTGAGGTGCCTGGCCAGCCTGGGTGAGGGGTTGAGGGCCGTTTTCAGGCTGGCCACACCCCCTTCAGGCTGGGGCTCCCCACTGGGGTGCCTGGCCAGCCTGGGTGAGGGACTGAGGGCTGTTTTCAGGCTGGCCACGCCCCCTGGCTACCCAGGCTCCCAGCCTCTCCTTTTTTTCTTTTTTTTTTTCTGGGATTTATTTATCTTCTATAATTGAAACTTTATAGAGCGTAGCCCAGGGCCGGCCAGGGCAGGCGGGAAGCTTGGCTTCCTCCATCGCTGGGGGAAACCCAGGTTTCCTGCTCGCTCCAGCTCCGTGGCCACCACCATCTTAGTTGGGTTAATTTTCATACTCGCTCCTGATTGGCTGGTGGGCGTGGCTGGTGGGCGTGGCTGGTGGGCATGGCTTGAGCGTAGTGGAGGGATGGTTAATTTGCATGTTTCTCTTTTATTATATAGGATACCTATAAATATATCTATAAAACATATATTTTATAAAAATAGAATTTCCCTTTGAATTTTTTAGTATTATGCCTTTTTATAAGAATTTTGACATGAGTGTCTTTCATATTGCCAAATATATACCTATATCATCATTGTTAATATCTCTGGTTGCTAGTGTAGTTGAACATGTTTCCAGAAGTTTTTGACTTTGTTTTCTAATGGCACTTGAAAGGATGCTAGGATATAAACTACATTTTCTGTTTATTGTCCCACCTCATAACTTTATTCTCATCTTTGTGTTCTTAACATGTGCACTTTCTAGTTTACTGAGAACATCTAAGTAAGTGAACTGTCAATTTTTCTCTTCATCATAGGATTTCCCTATATTTTCATATAGTTTCTCCTCTTAGCCAAGGCTAGGTAACATTGGCTCTGGACTTTATGCCTACAGCCCCTTAAATCTGCATCTCTTATCCTCATTTTCTCTCCTATTCATTTTTTAAAAAAATTGTTTAAATATTTATATTCATATAACATAAAATTAACCATTTTAAAGTGAACAGTTCAATGGCATTCTAGTACATTTATGATGTTTTGCAATCATGACCTCTAACTAGTTTTCTGCAATTTCCATTACTCCAAAGGGAAACATCTTACTCTTTAAGTGGCTTCTTTCCACTCTCTTTCCCCCAGCCCTTGGCAACCACATTCTGTGTTTTGTCTCTATGGATTTATCTATTATGATTTCATATAAATGGAGTCTTACGGTATATGACCTTTTGTTTCTGACTTCTTTTGCTTGGCATAATGTTTTGGAGGTATATCTACATTGTAGCATATACAGTACTTCAGTCCTCTTTGTGGGTAAATATTATTATTCCACTAGAGGCCTGGTGCATGAACTCGTGCACCAGTGGGGTCCCTTGGCCTGGCCTGCAGGATCAGGCTGAAACCAGCTCTATGACATCCCCCGAGGGGTCCCAGAGAGGGTGCAGGCCAGGCCGATTAGGGCCGATTAGGGCCAGGGAGGGAAGCGGAAGGTTGGTCATCCAGGAAGGGACCACAGGAGGGCTCTAGGGTGTGTCCAACCCATCTTGCTCAGTCCCGATTGGCTGGACCCCAGCAGCAAGCTAACCTACCAGTGGGACCATCTGCCCCCTGGTGGTCAGTGCATATCATAGTGACTGGTCAACTGTCTGCCCCCTGGTGGTCAGTGCACATCATAGCGAGTGGTTGAGTGGCCTTAGCATATCATTAGCATATTATGCTTTGATTGGTTGAACGGACAACCAGACGACTGGACACTTAGCATATTAGGCTTTTATTATATATGATTATATGCATATACCACAATTTATTTATTCATTCATGTATTTATGGACATTTGGCTATTTCCATGTTTTGGCTATTGTAAATAGTGTTGCTGTGAACATGCATGTACATGTACTTGTTTGGATCCCTGTTTTCAGTTCATTTGGGTATATATCTAGGTGTGGAATTGCTGAGTCATATGACAATACTATCTTTAACTTTTTGAGGAAGTACCAAACTAACATCCACAACAGCTAAGCCATTTTCATGCCTACCAGCAGTATATGAGGGTCCAGATTCCCCATATCCCTGCCAGAATTTTATTATTTTCTGTTTGCTTTGTACTGTATTTTTTGTTTTCCAGCCATCCTAGTAGATGTGTAGTGGTATCTCATTGTGGTTTTAATTTTTGTTTCCCTAGTGACTTACAATGTTAAACATCTCTTCATATACTTGTTAGCTATTTCTGTATTTTCTTTGGTAAAGTGTCTATTCAAGTCCTTTGCCCATTTTTAAAATTGGATTGTTTGTCTTTTTATTGTTGAGTTGAAACAATTTTTTATGTATTCTGGATACCAGACCTTTATCACATCTGTGATTTGTAAATATTTTCTCCAGTTCCATAGGTTATCTTTTCATTTTCTTTATAGTGTCCTTTGAAGCACAAAAGTATTTAATTCTGATGTAGTCTAATTTATCTGTCCTTTTGTTTCTTTGCACCTGCTTTTAGTGTCATATCTAAGAATTCATTGCCAAATCTGAGGTCGAGAAGATATATCCCTGTGTTTTCTTCTAGGAGTTTTGTGGTTTTAGCTCTTATGTTTAGGCCTTTGATCCATTTTATGGCAATTTTTGTATGTAGTATGATGTACGGGTCAAATTTCATTCTTTTGCTTGTGGACATCCAGTTGTCCTAGCACCATTTGTTGAAGAAACTATTTCTTCCCCATTGAAAGATCTTGGCACCCATGTTGAAAATCAATTGACCATAAATGTATGGGTTTCCTTCTGGACATTTAATTCTATTCAATTGTTCTATCTTTCTATCCTCATGCTTAGTACCACACTGTTTTGGTTCCTGTAGCTTTTTAGTAAGTTTTGAAATTTGGAAGTGTGAGTCTTCCAACTTTGTTGTTCTTCTATCCATTTTTTACTCTTTGTCATTAACATGCTCAAATTAAAAGAATTACTTTTTCTTAATTTTTTTCATTGAAGTAAATACTTGATCCTTATTCTTTATCCACTTATCTGTTTATCTATCTATCTTGTTTGAGTCCATGTTTTCAGTGCATTTGGGTATTATAGCTACCAATCCAGTATCTACCACCCAGCTTAAGAGATAGGACATTATGCAGTTGAAGTCCCCTGTGAATCCCTTCCTGTTAGTATCTTCCATCTTTCCTTCTATCCTGTGAGCATTCACTAGTCTGAATTTTATATTATTACCTTGATTTTTACTGTAGTTTACATATGTATTTTGTAAAATAAGTTAACTTTCATCAGGTTTTAAACTTTAATAGTTGGAATCATGCTGTACATCCTTTTGTGATTTTAGTTTTTCATGCAGTATTGTCAAATTCATCTTTGGAGTTTTATTTCATTTATTTTTCACTGTTTAATTATATTGGATGAATATACTAGTTTATTCATCCATTCTTTAATGGACATTTGATTATTTCCTTTTTTTTCTATTATGTATAGGTGTAAGAGTTTCTTCAAGGCATATTTTTTTAGCAGTAAAATTGCTAAGTCAGTACTTATGGGTGTCTTTAGATTTATTGGATATCACTAGATTGTTTTCTAAAGCAGTCGGGCCAATTTATACTGCTTTGAGCCTGTATGAAAGTTTTTGGTGCTCTACATCCTCTTCAACACTTGACTTTGTTCAGCTTATTTTGTTAATATGATGAGTTTAAAATAGTTCTCACTATGGTTTTATTTCCTTTTACCTATCACTATTAAGGTTGATCATATTTTTATATATTTATTTGACACATAGTTTATTTTTTTGCTCATTTTGATGGTTTTTTTCTGTTTGTCTTTTTTTTTATTTGATTTGTAGGAACTCATTTATTTTGAATATAGTAGTCCCCACTTATATAGAGGGGATACCTTTCAAAACCCCCAGTGAATGCCTGAAACCACAGATAGTGCTGAACCCTATATATACTATGTTTTTCCCTTTACAT
Organism: Myotis lucifugus; assembly: GCF_000147115.1. Taxonomy (NCBI): domain Eukaryota; kingdom Metazoa; phylum Chordata; class Mammalia; order Chiroptera; family Vespertilionidae; genus Myotis; species Myotis lucifugus. The sequence continues at coordinate 1,591,523 of NW_005871320.1, forward strand.
ACATACCTATATGAAATTTAACTTATAAAACACAATAAGAAACTAATAATAATAACTAATAATAAAATAGAACATTATAACAATATATTGTAATAAAAATTATGTGAATGTAGTCTCTCAAAATATTTTATTTTACTGTACTCACCCTTCTCATGATGATGTGAGATGATACAATTCCATATTAAGTCAAGAATTTTCACCTTTGCACTTAAAGGAAGCATTTTGTGGCTTCTCTTTGGCATATCTGAATTGCCTGCATGACTTCTCTTGTGCTTTTAAGCCATCATGAAGTAAAGTAAGGGTGACTTGAACACAAGCACTGCAATACCTTGACAGTCAATCTGATATCTGAGATGCTACTAAGAGACTAAAGGGACAGGGACTGTCTATAGCAGTGATGGTGAACCTATGACACGCGTGTCAGAGGTGACACGCGAACTCATTTTTTTGGTTGATTTTTCTTTGTTAAATGACATTTAAATATATAAAATAAATATCAAAAATATAAGTCTTTGTTTTACTATGGTTGCAAATATCAAAAATTTTTTATATGTGACACGGCACCAGAGTTAAGTTAGGGTTTTTCAAAATGCTGACACGCTGAGCTCAAAAGGTTTGCCATCACTGGTCTATAGTATGGATATGCTGAACAAAGGGATGGTTCACATCCTGGGCAGGATGCAGCCATGCGGCGAGAGATTTCATCACACTACTTAGAGCAATGCTTATTTTAAAACTTATGAATTTTTAGTTTCTGGAATTTTCTGTTTAATCTTTTTGGACCATGGTTGACTGTGGGTAACTGAAACCATGGAGGGGGAGAAAGGGTGTTACTGTACTAATTATTTGTCATTTTCATGTATGTAGGTATATTTTCCTGGTTTGAGGTTTTTCTTTTTTTCTAAGTCACTCTTTTATAAATAGAATATATATATTTATATTTCTTATTTGTGTAGCCTTAGGTTTCTGTATATAACATCAGTCACTGTCAGGGAATGTGGGTGGGTGTAAGTTGACAATCCGTAACAATAACCCTTCTGCTTGTCAAGCTTGATTCTGACAATTTAAGTCTCTGATGTTATTGCTATATCATTCATATTTTCAGCATGGAGATTGTACATATTTAATGACTTTCAAACATCTACCCTCTGTCTCCTAATCTTCTGTCAGATTTAGCCCCACCCTCTGTGACAGTTTCTCTGGATTGGGAAGGTATGCTGGGTCGCTTGTTTGACTGGGAAATGTAGCTTGGGGCTTGCTTGGGGACTCCAGTTATACTTTGGCAGAGAATTTGATTTGTTTCCTGTTATATTTTTAGTTCTTTCTAATCCTGCTCAGTATTTCTGTTATTGCAATAAAAGTAAAGGTTTTGATAGCTTGATTCAAGTTGTGCTATGCATATACATTTCTGATGTTTTTGCAGCTATTATAATGTGTTGCATACTGTCTGTGACATGATTTCTCTACATAGGAGACTTTTGGAAAGCAGATATTCTCTTCTGTGTATTATTTTCAATGTCTGAGGTCTTGTATATTTGACAAATATAAGGCAATTGTCATTTAATTTCTTAGTCCTTCCCTCATCAATGTGAACTGAATTTTCCATTTTTTTCAACTGTTTTTCTTTTTTTCGATTTTCTCCCCCATTCATGAAACAGTAACCCTAATAACACAAACCAACTATTAGCTTTTGACACTTGAAAGCTGAAAGAGCAGTTTGAGAGTTTCCAGATAAGAGTTTCAGATTAGGAATAAAATTGAAATTTGATAAGTTTGGATTGTTGCAAATGGTTAATTTCCTTCATCAGACTCCATTATTGTTCCCAGTTCTTCCCCCCACCCTGTGGCCATGTGCTTTGACTGTTACTATGAAGCACTTTCCACTGTGGGAGGAGTATATTTCTTTTCTGCATTAATTTTTAGCTTGGCTGCCTGAGTTCTTTGGCTAAAATGGTATTAGCAGATGTGATACAGAGACTTGAAATGTACTTGGTAGTGGTTTTGTCCTCTTTTGTTTCCACCTTCGTTATGAAATGCATAGCCTGCTGGTTCTAGAACAGTAAGAAGCTGGTGGAATGGACTCCAACCCCAGAGCCTGAAGCCCAGCCTAGTCTGGACCAGCTGAGCTCCAGTCCCACAGACGCAATGCTGTTGTATGCCCCTGGGAGTTTGTAGTGGTTTGTCCATACACAGTAGCTCTCTGATAAAATTTACATTACGGCTATCTTGTATATTCTTTCTCAGCTTACCCAGGGCTCACAGTTTGCTTACAGTTCTCTCATCCAATACCATCATGCAGAATTCATTTTCTTTTGAGCTTTTCCTCACCACCTCGCTTTCTAGCTTAGTGAGAAGGTGACAGGGAAAGAGCTTGACTTTTTCAATTTCCCTCCCTCCCTAGAGAAGTCTTTGAAATAGATTCCCAATATTTTAGTTTGTGTACTGGGTTGTTCCCTAAACCAGACAGGGATTGGGGTGGGATTTATCTAGAAGGTCATCCCATTGTATTTTTGAAATGCTACAGACATGGGATGTTGTGTGTGCATGCATGTCACGTGCATTCTCAGTATAACCTTTTTAAAGTTTTAGTGCTAGGTGTCTGACTTGAATCAGCCTTAGGTACTTAGGTGGAAACCTCTAGAATCACAGGAATGTAAGTGTCACGAGAGCAGGGATTTTTCTGGTTTTGATCATTCACTGTCATATTCCCAGTTCCTGGAACAATGCCTATCACATCATAGTCACTCATTATCTAAAATAATAAAAGGGTAATATGCTAATCCTTCCTTCTGGACAAAGCCGCAGTGGGTGGGGACTGAGGCAGCGGCGGCAGTGGGTGGGTGCTGGGGCCAAGGCCCTTGCACGAGTTTTGTGCATTGGGCCTCTAGTACATATTATAAAATGAGTGATGGGTACGTGTGTGGGTGGAGCCCTCCTTCCTCATACTGATGTTTACTATTTTTTCTCCAGGTACATTGAAACAGTAAAATGAGGAGGGAAACCACCCTAGTTTCCCAGGCTGGCCCTTGGCCTCTGCTCTCAGCTGCAGCTCCTAAGTTAATAGGAAGATGTTGTAGGAAGCATAAAGGCCCAGGAGTGAAGATTTGCCTGGAGATAGATCTTGGGCAAGTCCTGGGGGTCTCAGTTTCTTCATCTGTAAAATAAGAGGCCTAAGTGATATAATCTCCAAATATCCTTTTAGCTCGCAAATGCCATGATTCAGCCTCCTAAACCAGAGGTTTTTAATATTAGTAAAACCCACAGGAGAAGTTCTGTTTTATAGCACCACATGGAAGATTACATAGCAGCAGGACTTTCGTGTATATGGTTGGTTAATCAGGTTTCTTTCTCCTTAAAGAAACTCTCATAGACTTAAAAAAGGAAAAAGGAAAGATGCACATATAATTTAATTTTATTTAAACTATTTATGAAACCAGTGCTTCATGGGATCATTGTAGCTTTGCAGGCAGGTAGTGAAGTGCTCCTCTGGCTCAATTTTATTTTCTCCCTTGCAAAAACGCAATTTAGAAGTTTAGGAATTATTTATGGTACTGTGGGGATAAACACAACCTGCTAAGTTATTTTTCTTGTGTCATTTTTTTCAAGATCCATTTCTGTATGTTAGGCTGGAAGTAATGTCTTCACGAAATGGACATTTTGTTAGATCCATGGATAAAATGAAGTGATGTCATTAGGCAAAATTTATGCCAGATGTTCAAATTATGTTTTTTTAATTGACATAATTCAGGAGGATCAAGATTTTGATATTCAATAAGTGTGGAAAATAGTAATGAGCTGAAAATGTTCTATTGCTCTCTTTACTGGAAAGAATCTCTGAGCTAGGAAGAACTAACTCTGTGCAAGGGATAAAGTGAGCAGCATTTTCCTAACTTATTTGACTACAGAATCTCTTTATGAAAAAAATTATTTTTGTGGAGTGTGTCCCAAGAAGGGAGATGCTTGTTCATTGCGGCTGGGTTGACAGTAAACTAGGAGGCTAATGGAAGTGTATTTGGGGAAAGTAATGACCAAGTATAATAAGATATTATTTTTAAATTATACCTTGAAGAGTGCCTTCAATATGAAGGGAAGCAGCTGATATTAATATACAGAATTTAGAACATTCACTTAGCATTGTAGATTATTTGTCAGTAGAGCTCTGGAAATTGAGGGTTTGTGGGCTTTTAAAGTATTAGGAAGGAAAAGCTCTCAAAATCCATTATTTAGTACTTCCATTAATTAGAATCAGACTTAACTCTCTTTGTCCATTCCTTCAACAAATGCTTAATTACTAGAAGCCCGGTGCATGAATTTGTGCACGGGTGGGGTCCCTCAGCCTGGCTGACAATCAGGGGCCATCTTGCCCAGTCCCGATCAGGGCCAGCTGGTAGGAGGGACCATGGGAGGTTGGCTGTGGGAGCACACTGACCACCCAGCCGACTGAGGGGAGGGACCTCGGGAGGTTGGCCACGGGAGGTTGGCTGTGAGAGTGCACTGACCACCAGAGGGCAGCTCCTGCATTGAGCGCCTGCCCCTGGTGGTCAGTGCGTGTCATAGTGACCAGTCGTTCGGTCCTTCAGTCACTTAGGCATATATATATATGTAAATAATGTGGCAGGCACCATGCTAGGTGCTGCAGATACGGAGGCCATTTCTGCCTTTGAGGGACCTACAGTCCAGTGGGAGAGACTGACAGCTCATCTACTATTTCCATGGTAGTGTGATAACAGTTGAAGGAGTAAATGGTTCCTTGAGAGAATGGGCAAGTCTTCACTGAGTTTATAATGCTTTAACTGAGCAAAAAAGATTGAGTAGGTTAGGTGATGGGGGTAGGTTGAAGAGGACATCTTTCCCAGGCAGAGAGTAGCTTGTGCAAAGAGATACAGAGTGTAAGGCAACACTGCTTGTTCTGGAAAGACATTAGTGTGGAGTGGTGGACAAACTAGTTGGCCTGTGAATCCAGTAGAAAAGACTGGAAACCTCCTCGGTATTGGTCAGTTCTGGAAGGGCTTGGAAGGCAAAATAAAAGACTTTAAATATCACCCTTCTGGGAGAAGTACATGATTGGAGGATTTTAAGTAGGAGAGAGATATGATCAGGTTTGTGATTTAGAGACTGGCATTACTGGCAAGAGTGAGTTGAAGTGCCAGTTCAAAGGCAGGGAGGCCAGGTGAACAGTACAGATTAATTGAAGAGAATGAGAGCTGAAGCAGTGGCAGGAGGGAGAGAGGGCTACAGATTGGGATGAACTTAGGTAGTAAGCCAGGCTTTCTGTGCTCAGGGACCACATTCTTGGTGTGATGAAGAGGTCATAGATGTAGCAGTTAGTTCTGATTGCTGCTTTCCCAGACATAACTTACATAGAACCTTTGGCTATACTTCACCACTGTACATTCTCCAGAGAATGAGAGGTGAATTTTCCCCCCCCCCCGCCACACACACACCTTCTCTACCTTCAGTTGCCTGAACCATAAATAAGTAGCATAACTTCTTTCTCATTTTGGAGGCATTTTTTAAAAATACATTTTTATTGATTTCAGAGAGAGAGGGAGGGAGAGAGAGAGAAACATCAATGATGAGAGAGAATCATTAATTGGCTCCCTCCTGCCCGCCCTCTACTGGGGACCGAGCTCACAAGCCTGACATGTGCCCTTAACTGGAAACCCAGGGCCCTTCAGTCCTCACGCCAACACTCTATCCACTGAGCCAAACCGGTTATGGCATGGAGGCATTTTTAAGAGAGAGGAGGCAAATCTCTTCTGAAGTAAAAGAAGTAACTTTTTTCCCCCGTTTTAAAAAAGAGCTCTTCTTAATTGTATAGGCTTTGAGCCCTACGAAACCTGGATTCGTTCCTGGATGAAGTGTATGTGGTGAAGATGATTCTTACTCTTCTAGACCATTGCTCTGGTTCTCCTTTGACAGGTTTTCTCTGGGTTCTGAGTCCAAGTGTGTCTGCCTTTTGGAAAGTACCTGGCTGAGTCGTCTACATTGGTTGTGGGCCCAGAGGCATATGCCTCAAATTGAGCAGACCTGAAATGGTCTTTGTATAACTCCCTTTCTTTGGATGTGGACTTTTTAGTTGATTTATTTAATTAAAGCCATTCTTTCTTGTCCATGGCTGGTTCTCTGCTAGCCATGGAGGGGGCTGGACATTGGAGCTCCTCATTAGTTTCACTTACATTCTTTGTCAGTGTTGCCAGGAATAGTAGGCATATGAAAGAACTAAGGAACAGAAAAGGACAGTGTCTTATAGGACTTGCTTACTTACTAGCTACTGCTGGCTGGTTTCCTTGACCACCATAAGGTAGATGTACATGCCTCTACAGAAAATATCAGGAGCTTTAGGCCAGAAAGATGTACCTTCACTGACAAATATACTTATCACTTAACATCTTTTGAATCTCGGTACCTAGTCTATAAAGTGAGAATAATAATATACACCCGTTGGGCTTGAGATGAAGAGTAAATAAATTAATGCATATAATGTGCTTAGCATGGTGTCTGGTGCATAGTAAGTGATAAAAAAGTGTTAGATCCTCTCTCCCCTCACTTTAATCCTTCTATTCTTCCAACTTTAAAGTTGGAAATAATCTCTAATGAAATCACATGTCAACTTTGCATCTATTTGTGTAGGGACACTGGGGGGTGGGGGGAGGGAAGGGCAGGACCCAGAGAGTAATTGTGGTTTCTTAAAGAGTTCTGTGGCTTAAAAAAGTTAAGAACCATTGATTTAATCTATACCCTTATTTTGCATATGTGGAATTAGAGTTTTTTAATGGGGTAGTTTTAGGTATGTGTGATAGAGAAACAAATGCAGCTGTGTTTTGAGAGGTACTGAACAATTCTTGACTAATAATGCTGTCTGCTTAAGGACCTTATTTTTTTAAAATATATTTTATTTTATTTTTTTAAAATGTATTTTACTGATTTTTTACAGAGAGGAAGGGAGAGAGATAGTTAGAAACATCGATGAGAGAGAAACATCGATCAGCTGCCTCCTGCACATCTCCCACTGGGGATGTGCCCACATCCCAGGTACATGCCCTTGACCGGAATCGAACCTGGGACCTTTCAGTCTGCAGGCCGAGGCTCTATCCACTGAGCCAAACCGGTTTCGGCTGAAATATAAAGCTAGAGATGGTCCCTGCCCTCATGGACCTTACAGTCAGATATAGAATGTGGACAAGTAAACATACAGTTACAATATAGTATGATGCCTGCTCTGAGGAGGGGAGTACATTGTGCAGTGGGAATAATAGGAAGTGGCATCTATTGTGACTTGGGGGAAGTCTTTAGAAAGGCCTCCTAATCTGAGATATGAAAATGAATGAGAGGTAGTGGTAAAAGGGACTGGTGAAGAGGAAGCATGTTCTAGGACAGGAGCAGCAAACTTGTTTTGTAAGGGACCAGATGTTTTAGGTTAGATGTTTTAGGTTTGGCCGGCCATCTGGTCTCTGCTGCAGCGATTCAGCTCTGCCATTGTGGTGTGAGAACATCCATAGACATAGGTAAATAAATGAGTGTGGTTGTGTTCCAATAAAACTTTATTTATGGAAAATTTCATATAATTTTCATGTGTCATGAAACAGTATTCTTTTGATATTTCTCAGCCTTTTAAAAATGTAAAATTCATTCTTAGCCTGCAGGCTGTGCACAAACAGAGGGAGTGGGGGCCTGATTTGGCCTGCAGACTGAGGTAAGCTGACTCCTGTTCCAGGCAAGAGGATCATCATGCTCAAAGGTCAAGAGCAAGAGAAAGCACACTGGGGCGGAATTCTGCAGTGTCCTTTCTACACTGGTCTCCCAACTATCCCATATGCTCGGGCCACCTCTTTCATTATTTCTATGCTCTTCTGAATAACGTTTAGTGATTTCTCATGAAAGTAATTGAAGTCCTCTGCTCTGTCTGCCTTGTTTGCCACAACTTCCCTTTAGGAAGGATTTGGGGAAAATTCTGCTCCACTGACAGTAACATAGTATTTTAGGTATGATTGGAGGAGCTATAAACGCTTCAGGGCTTCCTAGGCCACTGCTAATTCCTAAATATGCATACAGAGTTTGCTTTCATTCTAAGCTTTTTGTACATTTCCTGAAAAAGTTACTTTTGGGTTAATTTACATATAAAAGTCCTGTATTTTCATCTGATTTTCATTCTGCTACTTCAGGTAGGGAGAAATAAATGGAAAAGTCTTCAGTGTTGACTTCTAAGACTTTATTACCACAGACAGCTTCATTATGTTTATGGAAATCTATTGTGCTTTGAAGAAATTAATCTAGCCTCACTCGCAATCTGTATATGTTTACACAGAATGAACAAACGTGGCATTACGTTTCATGATAATTCAATTATTCCTGTCTTCAGGAAACGTGCTTAGTATTTAATTCTAAGTAAGTCAGTATAATGGTTCTTGAACTGTCATAAGAATTTATTTTGAGCTCACTGCTTACTTTTATAATCCGTGGAGATATGGCTAGTTGGGACTTTTCATTATTATAGCCCTGACCCGGTATTTGGGGTTATGGGCAACATCTTTCTTGGTGTTATAGAGCTAATATAAGATACTATTCCTGCTAGATTTTTCTTAGAATTTAGAGAAGTAAAGCTAAAGCTCTACATGATTAATATTTTATCTTAGAATCTACTATATAATAGAATCTATATGGAATCTCTATGATTGTTACTCAACTTACATTTTCCCCCCACAACATTCTTTGAGGCAAGAGTCATACTTAATTGATACTTGTTAGTGGTTGCAATATTAAAAATTATTGAAGAAATTCTAAGTAGGGTTTTCCACAGGCAGAGATGGAGTGGGGTGTACTGTTGCCAGGGGAAAAATTTGAATTTGGCTGAATGCCTAGTTGTTTGGAATCTTTGAGGAGCAAGGTGTAGTTGGGTGTGGCACAGGACTAGGAGTTGAGAATGAATTGTAAAGGTAGACTGGGGCCTAGATCAGGAAGCACAGAAGGCTGTATTAAGGGTTGGGAATGGGGAACCACTAGAAGTTCTAAACACAAATCATATGTTTAGATCAATGTGCCATATCAGGCCCTTTCTGACTTGGCGTTCCCCCACCCCTCCAGCTTTCTTTCCCACTCTTGTCTGCAGGTACTCCATGCTCTGAGGAGCTTTGGAATGTGCCACGTATGCTCTGTCAGTGTTTCCCAACAGGACACTGGGCAGTCATAGCACTCGCTTGTCAGAGTGTGCTCTAGTTTGTATATTGCTCTGCCTCCCACTATCCATGAGCGATTGAAGAGAGGAGATCAAGTTTCTCTACTTATTTGTCACAGTGCTTCACATACGCCTCATCTTTAATAGGCACTCAGTAGATACTTATTGAATGCGCGGGTGGGTGAATGCATTTGGCACAAAACCTCCACTCTGTACTGAAAGATAGATTGAATGGGACAGAGATGGGAGGCAGTGAGATTGGCCAGGAGCATCATGCAATAGCCTAGGAGAGGCATGTTGCGAGAGTGAGTTATGTCTGTGGCAGGAGACATTCAAAGGAGGAAATGGATTCTGGAGACCTGAAGGAAGTAGAGCTGACAGCGAGGCACAGATAAAATGGATGTTATGAAAAGGCAAGAGCAGCAGAAAAGCAAAGGCAGGGCACCTGAAATGTACCTGATTATCTCACTCTCTAGATGTTTTGTTTGGAGACAGGGATTAATTGCTTTGGTTTGAAAAACTATTACTGAATTTGCACAGCAGAGTACATCATGGAGCACTAAGCATCACTTGCTTAATTATTTATATTTATTTAGTTTAATAAACAGAGTTTTACAAAGGCTATGAGATAGTGACATCTATAGATATAGATATATTTGTCTAAAACAAAAATTGTTGGGCAAAAGGTAAAGGAAAAATAAAATCAGAAAATAATAAAGCTGGGTTGAGGTTTCAACAAAGAAATACACATTTTGTCAGTTGCTATAAGGAAACATAGGTATGGCTCTAGATACCTAATGGTTAAAGGAAAGAGGGAAACATAATTGATTAATACTGTCTACGGTATCTTAAGGTGAAAACATGCCCATGTTTTTCAGAGGAAGCTGAGAGAAAATCCTCCTTCATCTGTGCAGCAGCGTGTCTATAAAATAATTGAATTTCATAATATTCTTTTTTACATCCCTTAGTCTTTTCTTACTAGTGTGATAGGATTTGATTTGCTCTGTTAAATGTTACAATGAAGTTGTGAAAGATCTCTATAACCCAATCCACAGATTATTTCCAAACCCTGTTTTCTGTCTTTTACCAATTACTTCCTTGATGAGTCAGTATTTGCAAGCCCCTGTGTGGTATACCATGTTGCCAGGTGCCTTATGGCACAAAAGTTATGTAGGCATTTCTTTTTATTTTATTTTATTTATTGCTTTTGGGGGGGGGGGGGAGAGAGAGAGAGAGAGAGAGAGAGAGAGAGAGAGAGAGAGAGAGATCAATTTGTTGTTCGACTTATTTATGCATTCATTATTTGCTTCCTGTATGTGCACTGACCGGGGATTGAACCCACAACCTTGGCATGTTGGAACATCTCTAACCACCTGAGCTACCCAGTCAGGGCCAGGGATTTCTTAAGGAACTCACAGTCCCAATGAGCAGTCTAGGTATAAACACATGGAAAGTGTGTTAAATGCAAGAGTTGAATGAGATAAACATCCAGGAAGTAAGCGAAGCAGTACCTGGCCCACTGCTATATGCCTGCTGAGACATTAGATGATGTTTGTGAGTTCAGATGGAGAGACTAATGGCCAAGGGAGGGTTGAGAAGGGGGAATGGTTTTTTTAAATGAAAGCCTCAATGTCTTTTTTTTAAAAAAATATATTTTATTGATTTTTACTGAGAGGAAGGGAGAGGTATAGAGAGTTAGAAACATTGATGAGAGAGAAACATCGATCAGCTGCCTCCTGCACACCTCCTACTGGGGATGTGCCCACAACCAAGGTACATGCCCTTGACCGGAATGGAACCTAGGACCCTTCAGTCCGAAGGCCGACGCTCTATCCAGTGAGCCAAACCGGTTAGGGCTCAATGTCTTTTATTATTGAGTTTATACATTAAATTGGAAATGGAGTTAACATTTGATTCTTCTAACAGATTTTGAATATTTGAATTTTAGTAGTCTTTAGAAACATCATGTTTCTTTTTTTCCTTCTTCTTCTTCTTCTTTTTTTTGCAAAGAAGTGTGCCTAGTAGTTTTATGAGTCTGTTTCAGGTTACTAAATATGTCCTTCATTCCATGGAGCCATGGACATGCCTTTCTGCTGTCATTCCTAAATGCTGAACTGACAATCCTTATTTTCTAATTTATATCCTTTCCAAATGGTTTGTACTGTTCTGAAAATTAAAAACTTATTTTTCAAAGGATAAGCTTTTAACAGTCAGTTCTTTGTCATTATAATCTCTTTATAATCTTTGGATTCTCAGTGCTCTGAGGGCACAGTCCAAAACCCTTACTTTATATACTCTTCTAACTAGTGCCCTTTCTAGCTTTGGTCCTGCCCACCTCTCTAGCAGCTCCAAGCCCCTGTCCCCCTGGCACTTGCTTATTTCTGCCACATAGACCTTTCAGTTCTTCCTCGGGCCTTGCTCATACCCTTTCTTCTATTAGGACTTCCATGGTTGGGTAGAGAACCCTGTGAAACTCTATTTAGCACATGCACACCTCCTCCATGGCAAGCATTACCATTGCAATTAATTGATGGCAACTGTGTCTTTATTCAGTAGCTCTGATTCTAGCCCCCTCCCAAGACTGTAAGTGCCATGAGGACAAGGACCCTGTTGGCCATTCACTGCTGACTCCCGACAGCTAGCAGTGCCTGGTGCAGAGCTGATGATCACAAATACTTATTTTCAAACAACAGTGTCATTGTGAGCTTCTGTTCTCTGATCTTCATTCTTGATTATTGCTCATTTGTTATTTGTTTATTACCTTGCAGATAGTTACCAAGCATCTTTTTTATTTTAAATGTTTGCAGTAGATTCCAAAAAGCCACTTCAAAGCTGACAGAAGCCTCTATTTGTTGCCTTTCAAATACATACACTTTTAGCACCAAGGAAGATTTTTAAAGCTTGGATATGTGTTATTCTCCAGGGAGCCAGTGGGGGAGGCCAGTTTGTGCAAGAGTTAGTCAAGTGATGTCTGATGTGGTTTACTGAGCAATTTCAAAGCAAAGTAAAGGCAGTAATCTCAGAAATTCTAAGCTGCAGTGTTGTAAAAGTGTAGAGAGTGTTGCTTTCATTTCATTTACCTGAAATCAGGATGTTTCCTCCATTCTGTTCCCAATTGCTTTTTATTATCTTAACTAGTGACCTGTTGAGCGAAATTGCGCGAGACCCAGGACCTCCCCACCCCCCCATGCCATGGGACCACCCTGAGTCCCAGAGTCCCGCCCCGCATGGCCTGCGTGCCACGGGACGGCCCCAAGTCTTGGAGTGCCACCCCGATGCCCTGCCTCCGGGCCTTGCACAGTGGCCACCGGGCCCCGCCCCCGCGGCGTGCACACGGGGCCACGGAAACCCCGGCAGAAGTTGCGTGAAGCGGACGCTGGGGCCCTTGCACCCCTGCGGGGCCTCAGGAACCCCAGTGGAAGCCCCTGGCCCCACCCCTGCTGCCCCGCCCCCGCTGTGCACGCCACCATCTTGTGACTGTTATGGCGATGGCGTGAGGGTCAATTTGCATATTACTGCTTTATTATATGAATATTCTGTGCCATGGAGGTTCTCAACATTTACAAAATAAAGATCTTTGGAGATCTATAAATTGCTGATTTCTAATTTCATCGTTCTTAATTATAGGTTACTGAAAATGCAAACAACAGGGGCAATGTGGGGCAGTGGAAAGAGCATTATACTCAGCACCTGGTGACCTGGATAATAGTTGTGGTTTTACAACTGATTCAATTCTCTGGCTGGACTATGTGAGTTGAGGGGAATTCTTTGACATTCCCAGCCTTTGTTTCCTCATCTATAAAAGGAACATATTAAATATGATATTTAAGATTGTTTATAGTCCCAGTTTATACTCACTACAACGCATCGTTTTGTTTGTTCATTTAACAAATACTTATTGCACACCTACCATGTGCCGACTACTTTTCTGAGTGCTCGTGATACAGCAGAGCATAAACAAACGAACCTCTTGCCCTGTTGAAGCTTGTGTTCTGGAGGCATTTGGAGGGTTCAGTGTTTACTCAGTATCAGTGTGTTACAGTTCTGTGGGATTAAAGGGTGTGGCTAGAGAATATGGTCAGTGAAGAGAGGGCATTTCTCATAATGCCTGTGGGGTCAGCAGGGAGGACAGAATATTCCTCATTCCTGTCCTTATCTACCCACATTTCCTGGCAAATGCACTACTCACAACCAGGAGGAAAATGAGCCTGAGGTCTTGTGTTACAGAAAATTTCCCAGGGCCCAGAGACCAAAAAGGCTGACAACTCCATCATTAAATTAAGAGTCTATTAAGGGAACTTCCATACAAGGCACATCTTGGGTGGTGGCATGATGACATGGGTGTCCTCTGTACTGTGTGGAAGATGCTAAGGAGTTATATAGGACAGGGCAGGGTGGATAGGAGTACTGGGGTGTCACCTTCCACCTTACCCCCCATAAGGGGAAGATGCTTTGCATATTTTGCTTGCCTTGAGCAGGGCAATGGCCTGTTCTAGGAACCAGCATGTCTGGGCATAGGGGAGGGGCCCATCGGACAGTATCTGAGGGATTTGAGGGAAACAATCTTTGTTCTGGCCAGGATTTTACTGGCTGGTCTGGCAGTGGTCAGTTCTGGAATAGTCTGTCATATACACCTTGAGAGCCTTTCCAGCTATTTGATTTAGTGTCCAATTGTGACACTCCAAGTACTCAGTGAGCCTGTACTGTCTGCAAGACAAAGTAAAATACCTGCTGTTCCAGCGAGGCTTCGGACCACCCTTGTCACCTTCCTCTACAAGTGCCCCTGGTAGTGGGTCTTGGCCATTCAGTGTCCCCCAGCACTCAAGGTGCATGCTTTCTCGTCTCTAGGCCACTGTGCAAAACTGCACACCTCACAGTCCTGTTTCACCATCTGTGCTGGCCAGTGTCGCCCCCATGGTCAGGCATGCTATGGAATGGCAACGATGTCACAGCCTGCTCGACTCCTCTCACTGGACACTTGACCACTAGGATCAGGCACTATTTCTTCCTCCCTGAATTCCCCCTGACCCACCCCCACACACACCAAGCCCAGCTGCTCCGTCCACACCTTGAGAAGAGCTGGCCGACCTTTATCATTTATCAGTCTTATCTTCCATGCCTAACACAATACCCAGCACAGACCAAATCCACAGAAATTGTTGAGCAGACTGTTGACATCTTTTGTGATATTTATCGTGGTTTTCTTTTTGGTATGATTACTTAAGCATTTAAAAACAATTTTTTTTTTCTTTCTAGACCCAAGAGCAAGGCCTTTGTTTAAACAGTTTTATTTATTTATTTTTTAATTCTCTGAAGTACCTGGATCCTGGCTCAATGAATATTTAATGACTTGAAATATACAGAATTTAATTCTTGGATAATTGAATTTGAGAGGTGGAAATAAGCATATGATTTTCATTCCTGTTTCTCTGGGGGAAATTGAGTCAAAGAAAAAAATAACCCACTAGTTGTTGTCTCAGCCAGGCCTAAAAATTGAGGGATATAGCTGAGAGATCATAACTCGAGAAGTAAAAGAGTATTATAATTTTGAAAAACTTCCAAATCTCTCCCTTAATTTAGAAGTGTTTCCTACTTTTCACACTCAGATCTGTTATACAAATTGTGCTTTGTTTGCTGAAAAGCCTCCTGACACTGAAGGGACTTGCTTTGGCATCGAGCAATGTCCCAGATTTAAGGTGGAGATGGGACATGGATCACTCTGGCCAGGCTTCCCCATGGCTGTTGTGGGTCCTTTGCCCATCACTCTCCTGTGCAGGCCATGATCAGCTCCAGGGCACAGCTTGTGCGTCTGCTCCTGCTGCCAATGCCTCTGGCTTCCTTCCCTTTGGCTCCAGTTTGGCCCGATTCTGCCTTCTGCTCCTCGGGTCTGTCTAGGTTTAGTCCTTTGTAATCATTTAGAGTGATAGCTGTCCATGGCTGGAAATGAAGCCTTGGCTTGGTGGGAAAGGGGTTTGGGCAAGAATTGGCTGTGCTGTGCCTAAAACACCTGAGGCCCAGCCATGGCTAGGAATGCCAGAAGCCTGGCTGGCAAAGCGGGCCTTCCCACCCAGGGCCATGGAGCACTGTTCTCCGGGAGGGGGAGCACTTTCCAGCTCCTTGGCCAGCCAGAACCAGGCCCTTTGTAGTCTAATTGGCACATGGATTCACAGATGGAAAGAGCTAGAGATGATCTAGATTTCCCTTCTGTTCCAAATAACTGCTGATAATAATGAATTATTAACAGTAAAAAGTCAGGATCTAGTTTTTCATATAGAGGTCAGACCCATCAGCCCTGGACAGTTTCATAACCCACACAGTACATGTAGGTAACACTGAGACTAGCAGAAGCCTGCTAAGTGAGGACAGTTTTATTGTTTCTTGTACCTAGTCAAGATGTCTGTTGTTTCTTATTCCATAAGACTGGCAGGGAGTAAAGGATTATTTATTTCCCTTGATATTTTTCATTTCATGAATCAACATGGGAAGATTTATAGTGTTCACAACATGCTGGTAGCAATTTGATTGCAGTAAGAATGAAATTTCAGTCAGGCAAGTGCAAATTTATTTGTTGTGGTGAGAAGGGCCATGCCTGTATAAATGGTTCAGCTGTACCCTGAAAATAAGTTTTAACAGAGGTGCTGGTAGTGGTTTTTATTCTTCTTGTGTTCTCCCAGATGCCTTAAGCTAAAAATTAAAGAATGAACTATATTAATTTGACTAAATGGAACCTTTCAGCTGAACATGTTGCTTTGTAAACTTTTGCATTGACTCACCACACATAATATGTTTAACTGAATGGTGAACTGTTGTCATGTGGACAGCAAGGAGAAAGAGATGATTGGCTTATCAGTCAGTGAATCTGTTTCTTATACCCACACTACTTCCAAGAAAAACAAATTAGTTTTACATGTTTCTGGAACTCATGACTCTTGCATACTTCAGAAATAAATTTGAACTTAGAGAATCTATTTAACCTTTAGTGCAAAACGGTAATTTTGCAACTGTTTGAGGTAGAGACAGTTGTTAGTAGTAAAATACCTGAAATAAAATGCCTGAAATACTACTTCAGGTATTTTATTTATCTCTGAAAACCAATATATATATTTTTTTACTTGACCCCCAATATACTGAAATTTTGCTTGAGTATCTGATCTTCTTCTCTCACTTTAGCTACAAATTTCTTTGTGTTCTTCTCTTCTTTTGAGCTCTTGGCTCACAGTGACCTGGCCAGCTTCCCAGACAGAATGCTGCCCGTGCTGGTGTCCCCAGAGCAGAGGGCCCCATCCGCACCCAGAGTGCCTTGGCCTCCGAGTGATAGGGAGAACCCAGGCCACTTCCTTTTCTTCTTACCTTGCTCTTTCTTTTGAAGATATTGTTTCTTTTCATTGAAGTTTATTCATCTCATAGTTTAAGGAGTCAAATAGTTCTACAAGGTTCAGGGCAAGCCCCAGCAACCCCCCATGTGCCCATCCTTGAGGCAACCAGTCTCAACACTTAGAGCTGATCTGGCCAGTACTCTGTCTCTAAGTAACATGCTCATATTGCTTCTTGATTTCTTTCCACTTAAAACATTCTCTTTTAGCTATGCAACATGAAAGAGGAGGAATTCTCCATTTCTTCTTTATCCCAACACTAAAATAGGTGCCTTGCTCATCTCGCAAACTTTTCTACAATTAGAGCATAATTTGAGGTAGGTCTATAGTCTGCATTAGGTTATTGTGACTAACTAAATGCTATCCACAGGTGAAATATTTAGTAAATTATGATTATTTTTTCTCTCTTACACAAATTTATATTTAGTCTGTTTTGTTTGCTTACTTTTTACTAATTCAAAACCATATTTTTCAAGTTGTCAGAACCTACTCATAATATATATACATATATCTGGTTTTCTTCTGTTGCATCTTTTAGAGATGTCTGTCTCAGAGCCTTCTGAGGAGGTTGATTTTTACACTTGGCGCTCAGCAGTCATCTTGCTACCTCTTTGCCGTACTCTTGGAAATGCCCTTTACCTCTCTTTTGTATGGGATATACTGCTTCCTTTGTCTTCCTGTGTATTATATTATTTAGAGGTGAGTGGAAGGAGATAATGCCTACACTAGCTAATTTAGACAGAAAGGAATTTAAAATACAGATCAGGTGCTTTCTAAATTATTGGAAGTACTGGAGGAATGGGCTTGAGGCTGGGCCTCTAAGAATGCCCAGAACCTCACAGCTGCCCTGACCTGTCAAAGGTATTGCACTGTCTGCCACATTAGGATGGAAGGAGTTAGGAGGCTACCACTGGGACTGCTCACTTCAAGAACTTTCTGCTGGAGCTGTAGTATAAGAATCAGAACCTGTTAAAGCCACTGTCTCTTGATACTGGTGAAGCTGATGATAGCTAAACACTGAACACCTACAGGAAAACTCAGTAGCTCCCTGCCATGCTGACAAGCAAAGGAAGCCAGAGTTGCAGAAGGATGGCCTCCACCTACATATTCCAAACCTTACTGCAGTGTATCTAGTTGGGGAAACCCAGTTTACTCAAAGAACCCAGTTGCAAGGAAGGCGAGTAAAATTGCTGGGTTGTACGTAAAGTTATGATTAACTTTTCAAGAAACTGCCAAACTGTTTTCCAAAGTGACTACCATTTTACATCTCCACCAGCAGTATATGGGGATTTTACCTTTTCTACATCCTCACCAATATTTTGTATTGTCTGCTTTTTAAAAAAATCCTCACCGAGGACATGTTTTTCAGAGAGAGGAGAGAGAGAGAAAGAAAGAGAGAGAGAGAGAGATGAATTGGTTGCCTCCTGTATGCGCCTAGACCTGGGATCTAGCCTGAGACATAGGTATGTGCCCTGATGGGGAATTGAACCTGTAACCTTTTGGTGCAGGGGATGACACTCCAACCAACTGTGCCACCTGGCCAGGTATATCTGGTTGATAATAGTTATTTCAATGGGTGTGTAGATGTATCTCACTATAGTTTTAATTTATATTTTTCTCATGAATAAAGATCTTTTAATGTGCTTCTTAGCCATTTGTATTTCTTTTCTGGTGAAATGTTTATTCATACGTTTTGCCCATTTTTTATTTGGGTTGTTTGTCTTATTATTTAGTAGTAAAATTCTTTATATAGTCTAAATATAAGATCTTTATCATATAGATAATTTGCATATATTTTCTACTAGTGTGTGCCTTATCTTTTTATGTGAAATAGTTTTTAATTTTGATGAAATACAGCTTATCAATTTTGTTTTCTTTTGTGAATCATGCTTTTGGTGTTGTACTTAGAAACTCTTTGACTAACCCAAGTTATGAAGATCTCTTAGTTTCTCCTAGAAGTTTATTGTTTATTTCTTGCATTTAGGTATATGATTCATTTTTATTTAAATTTTGTGTATGATGTAAGGAAATATTTTAAATTCATCTCTTTGAATGTGGATGTCTTTTAGTGCCAGAACTTTTTTTGAGAAGACTATTTCTTTCTTATTAAATTGCTTTGGTATCTGTTGAAAATATATATACAGGACCACACAGTCTTGATTATTGTAGCTTTATAGCATATTTAAAATAGGTAGTGTGAGTTCTCAAACTATTCTTTTTTTCAAAATTCTTTTGGCTATGCTAGCTTCTTGGTGTTATAATATAAATGTTAGAAGCAGCTTGTCAATTTTACAAAGAAAGTCTGTTGGGATTTTGATAGGAATTACATTTAATCTGAACATCATTTTGAGGATAATTATCATTTTAGCAGTATTGTGTTAACATAGAATGTCTCTCCATTTATTTAGGTCAGAGATTGTCACACTTTTTCTTAAAGGGCCTGAGAGTAAATATTATATTCTTATGGCCTACACAGTCTCTGTCATATTTGCCTCTACCACTGTAGTGAGAAATACTGTGGGCAATGAGCCAAGACTGTATTCCAGTAGCATTTTATTTACCAAAACAGGAGCCTGGATGCTGGCCCTCAATTGTAGACTTCTGCTTTGATCATTTTTAATTTCTCTCAGCAGTGTTCTTTATAGTATTGAGTGTTCATGCTATACTTATTTTATGAAATTTATTTATGTATTTTATTCTTCTTGATAATATTGTGAATGAAATAGCCTTTAAGTTTCATTTTCTGATTATTTATTGTTTGTAAATAAAAATATGATTGGTTTTTATATATTGATCCTATATTCTTTTACTTTGCCAAACTTGTTCATTGGTTCTAAAATGTACTGTAGATTTGGGGACTTTTTAGGAACCTCTTTTCTTCTTGTTCCTATGTTCTGAAACTTCTCATTATATATCTTGGCATGGGACCACTTACATCCATTATGTTGAGCTGATTTTGCTGTCATCTGTAAGAAAACTAACGGAGGAATTTCTTTCTTGACTGTAGAGGATTTATTTTGTTGCTTGTCTTTGTAAGGAAAAATAAAAGAGCACAGTTATGTTATTATGTCTCTGCTGAAAATATAGGAAAAATTTATAACAATAATGGGTGTGATAAAACTTTAATAATACAGGTTATTTGTAGATTCATTTCTTGAGCCTGTGGCATAAATACATAAATAGCATTTACAAAGTATGGTTATTTAGGTATGTGCTTCTTATGAGCAGATTTTTTTTCTAAAAAAGTGCTGGATTAAGGCATACCATGTGTGCCATTTTTCTGTTGCCTCTGTGCACAAAAACTGCTTTACTGATTCTTCATGGCAGAACCCCTGAACAGCACATTTTGACCCTAAATTCCTTTCATTTTTCTTTTGGTTTCCATTACTGACTTACTCTTCCCTGTCCTCACAATAATATCAAATTTGGAAAGACCTCGTTAAAACAAGGGAATAGAAAAGTATTTAATGAAGGTTTAAGAAGGTAATGCAGTCACCTGAGGTAAAGGAGGTTTTGTAATGTGGAAGGAACTCATGCCCAACACTGAGAAGTGGTCCGAGATTCAGCCTCTGACCTTAAGCACCCACATCTGGTGCTGTTCTCCACTTGTCCATGAAGGCGTGTGATAGTAAACCAGGCTGTACAAGTCTTCTGGAGTATAATTTTAGTGGTTGTTGTTCATTTGTTCATCCTTTAATTTATTAATCAATGTATTAACTTATTCAGCAACTTTATTGAGTACCTGCTATGTGCTTGTTCCTAGAAATGCAAACAAAAGGTAGCCCTTTTAAAGAATATAAGTGTTCCACCTGGTTGGTGTGGCTTAGTGGTTGAGCATGGACTTATGAACTAGGAGTTTAAGGTTAGATTCCCGGGCAGGGCCCAGGCCGGGGTTATGGGATCGATCCCCAGTTGGAGGTATGAAGGAGATAGCCAATCAATGATTCTTTCTCATCATTGATATTTCCATCCCTCTCTCCCTCTCCCTTCCTCTCTGAAATAAATAAAAACATATCTTAAAAAAATAAAGGATAAACGTTCCATGTGGGATGAGATAGAAATAGTGTCTTATGCTGCCACCCTACTGAGCTTGAGAAATGGGCTCTGACTCAGCAGAGCAGCTGGGTTGGCAGCAGCTGGTTCTACCACATGTGCAGGTCCCTCACTCCCACGGATGGACAGTCATGACCTTGACCATTTCTCAGGCCCATGTCTTCAAGTCCTGCAGGGCAGTCTAGGTGGGATCATTGGGAGTCCTGGATGGTTTTTCAGCTTACCCCAGATCTTTTTCATTACGGGAAATATATTGGGGTAGAAAGAGCCTCTTCTCTCAGTCTTTGCTTCACCTACCAGATTGCTTTGTCACTTTTCCCTTCTCTACTTCGAACCCCCCAGACACACTTTATTTTATTGTCATTGATGAGAACATTTATTACTACTGCTCAACTTTTTCTTAACCTATAGATATCTATTTTCCTTTTCAATTTATAAGATCTTAAAATACTGGGATAGTATGTAGTATTTTCAATTAACTGTGAAATCAGCAGCAGTACCATCATCCCTTAGCTTCTTACAATTTAGAAGTTTTCTAAATGCACAGCAACCCCAAACCGGAGAAAAATACCTCTCTTGTAAATTAAAAAAATAACACACACACACAAAAACAAGACAAAAACCACAACTTTGTTTCAGGGCGGTCAGTAATTTTACTGAGTTTGAATTATTTATCCCGAACAAACTGAAAATAACAAAATGGCCATCTTTTTAAAAAGATGATTTGTCTTTTCTAGAGTCTTTGAAGGTACAAATAGAGAAATCACTCAAACTACATCACAAGTGCTTTAGGTTAGATGTCAGGAGAACTCTAGCCTATGGAAGTTGGTAAGGACTCAATTGAGTTACTAGAAGATGAGGAATTTAATTTAGTGAGTAGATTTTCTTTTCCTGGTAGTATATTAAATATAGCCCTCTTGAAAGGGATATATTTTTGGAATATTTTCTGACAAGACAATTATAACCCCAAGTGTCTCTCAAATTGGACAGATACATGCAAAAAAAAAAAATGAAACTAGACCACCAACTTACACCATACACAAAAATAAAACTCAAAATGGATAAAGGACTTAAACATAAGACAGGAAACCATAAAACTGTTAGAAGAATCCATAGGCAGCAAAATAGCAGACATATGTCACAGCAATATCTTTACTGATATAGCTCCTAGGACAATAGAAACTGAGGAGAAAATAAACAAATGGGACTACATCAAAATAAAAAGCTTCTGCACAGGAAAAGAAACCATCAACAAAACAATAAGAGAGCCCACTGCATGGTAGAACATATTTGCCAATGCTATTTCAGATAAGGGTTTAATCTCTAAAATTTATAGGGAACTCATACAACTTAACAAAAGGAAGATAAACAATCCAATCAAAAAATGGGCAAAGGACCTAAATAGACACTTTTTGAAAGAGGACATACAGAAGGCCAAGAGACATATGAAAACATGCTCAAAGTCACTAATCATCTGAGAGATGCAAATCAAAATGACAAGGAGGTACCATCTCACACCTGTCAGAACGGCTATCATCAAAAAATCAACAAATGACAAGTGCTGGTGAGGATGTGGAAAAAAAGGAACCTTCATGCACTGCTGGTGGGAATGCAGACCTGTGCAGCCATTGTGGAAAACAGTATGGAGTTTCCTCAAAAAATTAAAAATAGAACTTCCATTTGACCCAGTAATCCCACTTCTAGAAATATATCCCAAGAAATCGGAAACACTAATCAGAAACGACATATGCACCCCTATGTTCATAGCAGCACAATTTACAAGAGCTAAGATTTGAAAATAGCCCAAGTGCCCATCAGCAGATGAATAGATTAAAAAACTGTGGTACATCCACACAATGGAATACTACACTGCTGTAAAAAAGAAGGAACTCTTACCATTTGCAACAGCATGGACTGACCTGGAGAGCATTTTGCTAAGCGAAATAAGCCAGTTGGAGAAAGATAAATATCACATGCTCTCACTCTTTTGTGAAATATAATGAACAACATAAACTGATGAACAAAAATAGAGCCAGAGTCATAGAAGCATCGAACAGACCATCCAACCTAAGAGGGAAGGCGGGTGGGTGGGTAAGAGATCAATCAAAGGACTTGTGTGCATGCATGTGAGCATTACCAATGGACACAGACAGTAGTGGGGTGAGGGCATGTGCTGGGGGTGGGAGTTGCTGGGGAGAGGTCAATGGGTGAAAAGGGAGACTTATATAATACTTTAAACAAAAAATTTTTTTAGAAAAGCTAAAAATTGAAAAAAAAAGCAAAATGAGGGAGGGAATCTAGATTTTAAAGTTGTGTTAGGATGGAAATTGAATATATGTTCGTCTTCAGTTACATCTCAGTTTAAGCCTCTTCAGTTGAAAAAGGGGAAGCAATCAGAAAAATTCTGACAACAGAATTAGAAAGGTGATTGTTGCGGGGGGAGGGTGTATTTTATTTGCTCACTTATTTCTTTATGTATACTGTCATTCATTTACACTTAACATAGTCTGGATAAGCTTTCGGTCTTGTCTTCAGACTATAGCTTATTTAGAATTTTGCTCATTGACTTCTATCCCAAAGTAGACCAGCTCAGCATCTTGCATCTGTAGCAGGGCTACTGTACTAGCTTCGACTACATCCCCAATTGATTTTCTGTTCTTATGACTTTTTAAAAACCCTTGGTAAGTCTTTCTATTAACATGTTTTATTCCCATTAACTCAGCACAAATGGATCAGCTCTAATTCTCAATTCATTGGTGACTTCTTTTAGCCATTTCAGTATAAGTACTCCTGTGAAAACCAGTCCTTTAGTCTTTCATATTTGTTGGAATTTATTTGACAAGCACTATGAGATACCCTCTTCCTCTCATATTGAAAGTTTTTAGTGTACATATCATTAGTATTTTATTTTTTCAATTTTAACATAAATGTTGTAAGTACTTCATCATAGCCATATTTTAAAAAATATATTATTGACTCCTGTCCAGATTCTTCCCAGGTTTATAAACCTTCCATTGTGGGTGAATCAATGTTATCCTTATTTTTAACGTATCTCCTTAGCCCTGTGTTAAGTAAGCCTCAGTATTATGTATCTGCTTCTTTTTTTCTGTCCCTTGTCTACTTAAGAAGCCTCATTTCTTACACACAACTCCTATATAGTTCTTTCCTTTTAAAGGTGATAGATGATGTTTAGCTCCCTGACTGCTCTTTCTCTGTTTGCCTCTGTAACTTTACACATGTTCTTTCTTCTGCCTATAGTCCCCTTCCCCTTTCCACTTTCTCCCTTTAATTTCTTCTCATCTTTAAAGATTTAACCTCCACCCCCTTCTCGTTTACCTCTCATTTGCAAAGTCTTCACAGATCCTCTTATTTGCCCTCCTTCATTTCCAGTTCTGTTCCCATCATAGGCCAACATGGGGCCTTACTTGTACAATTGACCTTTGAGCAACATGGGTTTGAACTGTGTGGGTCCACTTACTTGCAGAGTTTCTTCTGTAAGGTCAACAGTACTGTGAATGTATTTTCTCTTATTTATGATTTTCTTAATAACATTTTCTTTTTTCCTATTTCCTTTAGTATAAGAATATAATAAACTAGTAACCCTTCGCACGAATTTGTGCGCCAGTAGGTTGCTGCCGCCCTCCTGTAGCTCTCCGCAGCCCGCTTGTACCTCACTGGCCCACCCTCCTGCTGATCCGTGATCTGGTCGTGGTGATGCGCTTGGTCGTTAAGCTTCAGGGCATAGTGGCTAATTAGCATATTCCTCTCTTATTATATAGGATAATACATATAACATACAAAATATGTGTTAATGAACTACTTATGTTATTGGTAAGGCTTGTGATCAACAGTAGGCTATTAGTAGTCACTTTTTTTGGGGGGTGTCAAAAGTTATACACAGATTTTTGACTGCATGAGAGTCAGTCAATGCCCTTAACCCCCACATTGTTCAGGGGTCAACTGTATTTCTAAAATGCTCTGTGTACATTTCCAGTGCTATTTCCATACTTCTGTGATTTCTGAGTTTCTTTCCTATTTTCCCCACTAGATTTTGAGCTCTTTAAAGGTAAGAACTGTGTCTTAGTCAACTCTGTACCCCCAGCCTTAACTCTGAAAACATAGTCTGCAAATGTTTGGTGGAAGAAGCTGAGATGGTATATTATATACCTCTTCGGAGGTGTTGCTTATTTCACTTTCAGATCAGTGCAGCAGATGTGAGCCTTCTTAATAGCTTGGATGACACCAGGCGAGAGCTTCTCCTCAGCCTGCTGGCAAAGTGACTTGTCTCAAATCTGGGAGGCTTGATACAAGTGCAAATCCCTCCGAGATTCACATTCAGCTGCGTGTGGGGTGTCCGGGATCAGTAGCCTGAAGCAGCAGCCAGGTGATCCTGTGTAGGGAGTTGTTAGCCACCCTCTGAGAAGCACCAGGTTAGGAATGGCTCCTATTGGCTCCTCTCTGGGTTTCATGCTGCCCATGGGGACATGGACACCTCAGTTGTATGCTGAAATAGCTTTTTTCTCCACTAACAAGGCCAGTGACCTTCTTGGCAGGAATGGTAAGGGGCTCATATTCCTCAATGCATGCAACAGATATGTCCATGAAAAGTTGAATAAAAGTAAAAGTTTTATAAAAGGAAAACAGGATCCTGGTAGTGAATTCTTTTATAAGTTGAATAGTCACTCACTAATTTATTGTTTGCTAAAGTGTACATTTTTAAAAATTCGTTTGTTTAAATTAAATGAGATGTTTTTGTGTGTAGCTTAAGGTTTTTTTAATTTAATAATGATTCTTTTCCCCAGATGGTCACTTATTATTAACTAACCCTTAAATGAGTATTTTAAGCTTTAAGTAAAAACATATTACTGCAGTTGAAGATTTACTATTGAGGCTTCAGAAGTCCTCATTCAGGGCCGTTCCAATTCTGAGAAGTTCTCCATGATCACTGCCTAAGTAGTTTTTCATGGGAGTACCCGAGAGCCCTTGAAACCATTCTTACTGCTTGAGAACTAATAATAGTTATTCATGAGGAATTTTTAGAAACTGAAATAAGATACAGTAGGTCTGAAATGTTAATAAAATGTTCTTTAGTGATCTACAGTCTCCTTTGATAGGTCCTCTACATTTTCCAAGTTCTCAAAGCATAGGTTTCTGATGTTGACAGTCTTATTTTCCCCCCACATGCTATATAGTGTAGTTGAGTAATCTAATTTTTTCCAGTAGCTTCCTCTTTCCCCTATAGAGGCATCTAGCAAATCACTTAACCACCTCATGGCTAGGTTTTCTCATCAGAAGGTAATGAGAGTAAGACTTACCATGTACTTTTATTTTGGAGGCTGTGAATATTCATGTGGTATTTTGGGCTCTTTCAATGAGATAGAATACCAGAAGAAAAAAATGTATCTTCATTGTATAAGATAGTAGCTATCAAATAAAGACGAGTTTCACTTTTTTTTTTTCTCGCTGCCTACACACACCACCAAATTGCCCACAGGTGAGTCATTTTATAACTATGGTGGCTGTTGAGGCCCAGGTGTTTCAAGGGCAGTGCTACTTCCAAAAATTGTCTCCATTTTTGTTTATTTATCTTTTTCATTTTTAATAACAGTTTCTTTAGACATAATACACATATCTGAAGTTCACCCTTTAAACTATACAGTGTAGTGATTTTTAGTATATTTACAGAGTTGTACATCCATCACCACTATCTTATTCCAGAACATGTCATTACCCCAAAAAGAAACCTGGTGCCCATTATTAGCAACCACTCTCCATTACCTTACCCCCTGGCTTTGGCAATTGCTAATCTAGTTTTTGTCTCTATGGATGTACTTACCTATACATTTCTGTTCGTTTTTTAGAATGTGCTTCTCAATTTGGAGTTAGTGTCCTTACTTTGCATTGCTGTCTGCATCTTTCTCTGGGTGCTTCACGTCCTTGGATGCCTTTCATCTTAGCTCCTCATTCAGAGGACAGTGTCTCCATCGTTTAAATACCTCCAACACAGGGGTGGGAAACTTTTTTTCTGCCAAGGGCCATTTGGTTATTTAGAGCATAATTCCCTTAATATAATTCACTTAATATAAATTTATGTTGCTATGAAGAAAGCTCCTAGATTTATTGAATTTCGAGTCCTGTCTATGGTTGCCTTGGCAAGACCAGACCAAATGATTTTGCGGGCCTTATACAGCTCATGGGTCAGAGGTTCCCCACTCCTGGTCTTAAAAATAAGGGCATTTTTTCAGGGGCTGTCTTAAAATATACAGTTAGTCTTATTGTAGTTCAACTCCATGAATTGAACTCTAAGAACTTGGTCTATTTGGAAAGTTGTGGTTTTTTGTGGTTTCATAGGCTTAAGAGGTATGGCAAATTGCTAAGTCCTAATTTTTGCTCTGCCCTTGCCATCTGGATAAACTTAGACACATTATATAACCTAATTGTGCCTCAGTTTGTTTGTTTTTGTGAAGGGAGGAGTATAGACAGAGAGAGAGACATCAATGTGAGAGAGACACATGGACTGGCTGCCTCCCACACATGCTCCAACCAGGGATGGGGATTGAGCCTGCAACGGAGGTATGTGCCCTTTATGGGAATCAAACCTGGGACCCTTCAGTCCTGGAGCTCTAACCATAAGCCAAACCGGCTAGGATGTGACTCAGTTTTTTTATTTGGTAAAGTGGGGATGATAATACTAATGTTAATCTCTTAGGGATCTTAAAATGATTAAAGAAGATTATATATGGAAAACAGAATAGTTTTTGGCACACCTTTTGATAAATGTTAATTTAAAAATGATAATATCAGTAGTAGTATTGTTATTATTAGTATATTTTTTTCCTCATCAGTAAAATAAGTGGAGTTGCACTAAGATTATTTCTGATTCCTTATGCCTTTACCATTTTATAGTTGTATGATTTTAGATATGCCCTATGATGGTTATAAGTGTTCATTGCCTTAAAGTTATCAGGAGGGAATGATAAGCCATTTTTCAGAACATTTGTTTCCTTAATAATGTGGTTTACTTCAGAATTTTATTAAATAGATTACTACTGGTGTAATGTTTATCATCCATTTTCCTTATTGAGAGACTGAAGTCAGTAGTAAAAACCTGTAGTCACCAACTGTCACTGCTCGGAGGGCCCTGGACTCCATCTTCCATAGAAATCTGTGATATTCTCAACCCAAGGTTTCTGGTGATATGTTACACACATCAAGATAAACCCTTTTAAGAACTGCAGTGTCGTGGAACCCTTAGTGATAGCAACATCAAAGTCAAATGATTTTCTAAGTGGTGTTTCCCATCCTGCAGTGCATTGTGAAATATTATTCTTAAGCTGTGAATATTGCATATCTGTAGTACCAAAGTTATCTTAGTATTTCAGAACAGGCCAATTAGATACCCCTCCCCCACTTATATTAGAAAAAAATTTAGCCATATAATGAAAGGAGAATTTGTGTCCTCTAATGTTGTATCTTATTATAATAACTGAATTCCCTTTTATATCTTCATCAAATGTTTCATATTTAAAGAGATAATTACTTAAGGATAGTCCATAATATTATAGAAAGGATACTCATTTTCTAAAATATGGTTTGACCAGAAAGCTTTAAATCTGTTTCAAAGGGGGCCATTTCATTCATAAAATTTAATGTCATTTTTAATACCAGTGTTGATCTTTCCCATCTTTTTATTGTGTCTATGAAATAGGTTTCCTGCACAATTCATAAACTATTTTATTTCCTAACAATTAGCAAACTATTTCACACTTTCCATAAGAATCAGTTCCTGTTCTTATACCAACTGGTTGGAAAATGATAGTGAGTTACGAATGAAAAGATGATTTGGTTTGTCTTTATAGGATAGTGTGTGGGAGACATACTTGTGTAGTTCATATGCCTTTCTGAATAATGAAAGTTAAGGATTTCTGTGTCTGGAATTTGTAGCTATAGATGCACGTGTAGATTTGTATTTGACTTGGCGTCCCACAACCCCCATATCCAGCTATGTGTGACAGGAAAAATATGAAAATATGTCTTCCTGACAATCTCAGTTTGTTGGATTCTAGTTATTTCAAGTTTCATGGGATTTGGGTCCTTGAAAAGGATCAGAGACAGATGTGAATCCCTTACACACGTCTTGACAGAAACCTGTCTTTAGCCATTGCTACTTCCACTCTGACAGTGTCTTGGAGGCACTCAGTGGCAGCTCCCATGGTCAGCTGCCTGCCTTTCAGCTATATTTTTTCCCACCTGTACCATCGTTGCCCATCAGCCCACTGAGGTTCCTTCCTGTGCAGAGTTGTGCTCCATCAGAGCTCCCTCTGTCTGCCCCAGTTCACAGCAGAATCCAGAATTGTTCCTCCTCCCCCATCTCTCTCAGCTCCATGCTCACTTCAGCCTCCTGTGCTCTGTATTCCTCCTGGCATCAGCTGAAAAGATTCAGTGGCCTAGGTGACCAGTGGCTAATCCTGCCATTGACACTTTCTTGTCCTTCTCTCTAGACAACTGCTCAGGCCTGAGAAAACATCTTTTTCCCACTCCAGTATGTCAGAATCCAGGAGCTCTCTGTTAATTGCCACTGCAGCAACTCAGACCATCTGCCAACTCTAGAATTTGGGCATTCAAGGGTAAACTGATGATGTCCCATGAAAAACTTAAAGGTGATATGTGATAAATATGGTTTATCTATACTAATAAAAGTCTGTGAGGTCATCACACCCTCATGCCGTGATGCCCTCACACCTTAACAACCCATCACCAGGAGGCTGCATGTGCAGCGAGGCATGCGCGGGTGTGTGGGGACTTGATGCTGCAGAGCTACAGAAGCGGGACCCCCGGCTCTGGCCTACCTCTTTGGGACAATCCATGGAGGAGCCCTGGGATGGGTGGGCGGGGCCTACCTCTTTGGGGCTCCCGGCACTGTGAGAGGGGCACAGGCCCAGGCTGGGTGCCCTCCCCTCCCCCCCCCCACGCCCGAGTGCATGAATTTCATGCACCAGGCCTCTAGTAAAAGTATAAGGTTTGGGCTGGAGGAAGAAATTTATAAGAGGGTTTTCATAATTTTCAGGACCTAGATTCCATGATCAATAGCTTTTTTGAGTTCAGTCTCCTCAGAATTTAATTGTATTTAGTGTTCTTACTGGTTAACATAGCTTAATGGTTAACTTGATGGGTTTAGAATTTAGATGGCTGGATTTGAATTCTGGTTTAGCTGCTGTCAGTAATGTGAATGACTTTCTTCCCCTCTTTGTCCTAGAAGAACGTAAGCAGAAAGTAAGAGACTACGTTTTCTATCCTTTTAATGTTTGTTCATAATGCAAAATTGATCACTCTGAATTTTCTGAGACCTTTGCTAGGTACCTTTGAATGGTCTTGGTGCAAGGATATTCCATTATAACAGCCAGCCTATTGTTAACCTGTTTTCTCTTCCTCTTTTCTTGCACCTTTCTTCCTGCTCTTACTTACCAGTAAAAGCCTTCTAAGCCAGAGTATAAGACTATTTGTTAACAATAGATGAACAACGTGATGGGATTTCAGACACTGAGAGACTGACCTAGAAGCAGCAGTAGAGGGCGCTCAGCCCCTCATTTCGTAATAATGGAGCCTGCACCAAGAATCTTTCATTAGAAGAGCTAAAAATGAATTGCACATATTAATTAGGTCTTGCCCAGACCTTGTTTAGTGATCCAGTGCTAAGTGCCTAAAATAAGTAGATATTATTTTAATCTTGGGGAAACTGGTTATAAGAGGCAATTTCAGAATAACCCAAGAATCCTTTTGCCTTTCCCCACTCTGATCAATATCCCAAATGTTTCTTCATTTAGGAAGAACCAAGTTTTAATAACCAATTGAGAAGTTCCTTTAATGCAAGGTATGAGATGTATGCTTTAAATAAATCACATAGCCACAACATTATATAATCTATTTTAAAATAATTCTTTTTGTAAGATAGTTAATCTAGTGGCTCTTTGCTTTTAACCAACAAAGACCTCTAAAAAAGGAAAATGAAAAATAAATAGCATTCCTGGCATCTGTGCAGGCAGATCATATTTTGTGTGATCTTGTTTGCTCATATTATGTGGTGATTAGAGCAGGGCTTCAATCAACTGGAGGATTCCCCAAGGCAAGGTCTTGTCCCACCAGTGCACATGGCGTGCCCCGTCTGACACCAGGGCGACTTGAGAATTGAGCCTAGGGAAGCTGCAGTGTGGTGCAGCAGATGAGCACTGGTGGTTGCCATGGAGATTGCTAATACTGCTGAAACTCAAAGAAAGGGCACTTGCCTCAGCTCAGAAGCCTGCCTGAAAATGAATGAGAAACAAGTGGAATTTAGAATAGCCCCTCAGCTAGTTGTCCCACATGGAGTTTTAATTTCCTTTTCTTTCCTCTTCCTCTTGGTTTTTCAAAGAGTAGATTGAAAACAAGCCTATGTTATAAAGCATATTCAAGCCTCATCTCAGCCTGACAACCTTGGAGTAGATGTATATTCATGATGGTGCGTGACTAATCGGATTGGGGATGGGGGCCGGGCAAGGCGTGTGCTGGCCCTTCTGGTGCCTGTGTGTCGCTTGTCACTGGGGTTTAGTAGGCACCTTGGGATTTGTCTGCAGCATATGCGCTGCTGTTAATGATTGAAAAATTACCACAACCATTAGTCATGGATCGCTTAATGCAGGGCCCCCAAATGTGATGGACAATGTGATTAAATCCATGTATGTGACAATTAACTCTCCTGCGGGTTTATCCACCAAGGAAGGTGCCCTAGGGGTGACAGCAAAGAGGAAAGAGAAGGAGGAAAAAAGGGATAACAAAAAGGAGCAGAAGAGAATAACACTGAAGAATGGATCTGATACAGCTGGTACGATAGGTCTTAATCTGATCCTGAATTAATCACAGTTTGATTAATCCTTGTTTTATTGCACCTTTCTATTGCCCATTTATTTATGTCTCCCTTAATTTTATGGAAGCATGACTGATTAAATTCTGTCCATCCCATGATTTTAAATTTAAAATCAGGTCTCTCGATTTAAGCAATGTTCTAGGTGGGCCAAAGTGCAATTATCTCGTAAAAGCTAAGCAGGCACCAGGCATAGCATGTTATGAATCCCCTTATGTATCACAGCTGAGTAACCCTGAATAAATATTTGTTTGCTCAATATTCTGCCTGAGCAAAAAAGAAGTCTTGTGATGTCAATCTGCTTGTTTATTTGGGCAGAAAAAATAAGAATACATGTACACACACACATAACTTTGTCAAGTAAGAGGAGCACAAATACAGTATATGTTACATACAAAATTTTGTGCACAAGAAAAAATAGTGTTAATATTTGGATGAACTGTCTGCAAATGTATGTTTATAGCATACAAGAGTAATGTTTGCAGTCCATAGATAGGTTTATATGTGGGATTATGTTTGCCTAGTATGTACTATTCTTATTTTATTTTTGTTTTAGATGTTATTTTTGGTGTTATTTGTATTTGTGTACAAAATGCTGCATTTAAATAATGCCAAGGAGGTGGTAACACCAACCAGCATAAACAAAGCTTCATGCTTTGTGACTCATATACCTTGCATGCATGTGAGAGTTAAGAACACCCCACTCCTAATTCATGAGAGGGCATCTAAAGCTTTAAAAACACTGAATTTTATATACATAGATGGTTTTTCTTCCCTCAGTGTTCCTTAGGATTATTCTGTTGCTTTTGTTTACAGTGATTTTGTTAGAAGACTCCATGTTTTTTTAATTTTTATTTTATTTTTAATTTGCAGACTGAAGTAGATTATCTTTGTTGCTTGCATTTTAACCCGATCTACCCAGGCATGTAAAGATAGAGGATCTGTTTGCGATGTAGGCATCAGTGTCTTTTAACATAGTAGTAAATGAAAGTAGTCAGCACAAGTAAATCTCTTACTGCTTTGGTGGCACAGCACAGATGTTGCCCTGTTAGATACCCCTAGAAACTTGCATCCCTAATTGCTGATCTCACCACTTTTTAGAGCACCAACCAAGAAACGAAGTCTAGCTGAAGATGATCTGGGAATCCCCCTGTTGTCAAATTTGTGCTTGCCATGTCAGCCTTCTAATAATCAAGCCTTCAGTCTGTCAGAAATTAATATGAAATTAGGAAGACACTTCATTCGTGAAGTATCTTTCATACCAAACTAAAGTAATTGCATGCTTCCTTTTTTCATTTTATTTTTTCAGGTACAGTTTACATTCAGTATTATTCTGTGTTAGTATCAGGTGTACAACATAGTGGTTAGACAATCATATACTTTACAAAGTGTTCCTCCTGATATTTTCAATACCTACATGGTGCATACTTCTTGAGCCACCATCTCATTTCTATATCCTCTAATGGCACATTCTGCTGTCTACCTGTGTTTATTTATACTGGAGCTTTAATGACCAGGGCCAGCCAGCATTTGTTTGTTAATTCATCAATTCATTTATTTATTATTTACTGAACATGTGACATATGCTGGGCAATGTGCTTGGTACAGTGGAGGGAAGATAGTACATTTTATGCTGAAGATGTATTGTAAAGATAAAATATATACCAGAAGAACCACATGGAAGGTAGGAATTGGCAAGTTCCACGAGAGGAAAACTAGACAAAGTGACCTGATTGTTTGCAGTTAGTAGAAATCACTTATCTCTGGGTTTAGGAAGGTTTTGTGGCATTTGACTTGGTCTTTAAAGAGATTCACTAATAGCCAATGGTCAAAAGACTAGATTTCTTAGTTATCAAAAAAGGTTGAGTTGGATGTGTGGGCTTGAAGAGAATATTCTAATTATGCACAAGAGTGTGGCTAGTACTAGTTAGGACATAACGAAGGAATAGAATTTGATTTGAATGTATGGTGTGGAAGTAGTTGTTGGAGCCAGATCATGGAGGACTTTAAATGCTTAGCCAAGGAGTTTGTGCTTCCTTTTACAGTTAGTGAACTGAGTCATAATAAAAGAGGATGAGAGAACATTTTGTGAAGCATAGCATTGCAGACCAGCTCTTGCTCCCGACTGTGCTCTAAAAGCTTCCCGTGAAGCTGCAGGCAGAATGGCAGCTCCAGTCCAAGGCCTTCGAGTCCCTGCTTGTATAGTCCTGTCTGTTGCTCTGACTTTATCGGCTACTCTCTCCTTCCCTCATGTGTGGTCCCTTCTCTTGCAAAATACAAAAATCTTGCAAAAATGGATTAAAGACTTAACCATAAGACCTGACGGTGTAAAACTATTAGAAGAAAACATAGGGGAAAAGGCCTTTGACATGGGTTTTGGCAGTGATTTTTTGGATATGATACCAAAAGAAGAGGCAACAAAAGGAAAAATAGACAAATGGAACTGCATCAAAATAAAAAGCTTCTGCACAGCAAAGAAAATAATCAATAGAGTTTTTAAGGTAATATTTGGAGAATATTTGCATATCACATACCTGATAAGGGGTTAATGTCCCAAGTATATAAGGAGCTCATATAATTCAATGGCAAGAAAAACAAAAAATCCAATTTTAAAAATGGGCAAAGGACCTTGAGGAATAGATATTTCTCAAAAGAAGACATACTTTGGTCATCAGGTACATGAAAAGCTCAACATCACTAATTATCAGGGAAATGCAAATGAAAACCACAATTAGATCTCACCTCATGTCAGAGATGGCTATTATTAAAGAAAAAAAAAGTGTTGGTGAGGCTGCAGAGAAAAGGAAACCCTTATACATGATTGGTGGGAATGTGAATTGGTTCAGCAATTATGGAGAACAATATGGAGGATCCTAAAACAAATTAAAAATAGAACTGCCTTATGCTCTAACAATCTCACTTCTGGGTATATATCCGAAGGAAATGAAATGAGAATCTCAGAGAGATTCCTTGCACTCACAATAGCTCAAATATGGAAACAAATGTCCATTGGCAAATGAATTAATAAAGAAAATGTGGTATGTTTATATGCAATGAAATAATATCCAGCCTTAAAAAGAAATCCTGATATTTGGGACAACATGAATGAACTTTGGGGACATCATGATAAATGAAATAGACCAGAAACAGAAAGACAAATTCTTCCCGTCTTCACTTATATGTAGAATTAGACTTATAGAAGCATAGAGTAGAATAGTAATTGCCAGGGGCTGAAGGGAGGGGAAAATGGGAAGATGGTGGTCAAGGAGTACAAAGTTCAGTTATGCAAGATGAGTAAGTTCAGGGGATCTAACACACAGCATGGTGACTGTAGGTAAGGTACTGTGTTATATACTTGAAATTTGCTAAGAGGGTAAATCTTAAGGCTTCTCACCACACACACACACACACACACACACACACACACACAGAGAGAAAATTGGTGATAATTTCACAATGTATATGTGTACCAAAGCATCATGTTTTACACCTCATCATATTTTACACCTTAACTATGTACAATTTTTATTTGTCAATTATATCAAATTAAAGATTGGGAGAAAGGGAAAGGAAAAAATAAGTAAAAAGAAAAACAAGAAAAAAGTGTGGAATCTACTATTGCATGAACACAGATTGTTGTGGCAGCAACAGAGGCTTCAGATAATTTCATTAGCCTGTTCTGTGAGCAGGTACTATTTAACATGTCTGTCCACTGGTAGCTTTTTCCTGTTGTAAATAAAATTCTAGGATGTTAGATACAGAAATAATTTTCTAGATGATAATATACCTTTCACTTGTAGGCGCTTTTACAAATTATTTTCTTGCTCTCTGATCCAGGTCTGTTTTGGGAATATGCAGGGAATATCATTTCCATTTTATGAAACAAGAAGCCTAGGGATAGAGAGGTAACTGTTTTAATAATTAATAATCGAAGCAGGAGTAAAATTTGAGCCTTGTTTCCTTGCCCCTGGTTGGACCTGTTCATTTCTTAATCCCAGTCTGTGCTGCCAGTGCCAAGTAGAATAAACATCCAGAAGCCTAGGCAAGCCCAAAGTGTTCAGACTGCATAGTTCTCTCATGTTGGCTGAGGACTACCAACTTGCAAGTGAAAAACAATAACCATCACCACGAAAATGGTTGGTTTTGGTGATGAGTAAGTTAGTTCATCTGGGGCACTTTCCCATCTAAACCCCCTAAATGGTGCTAGTTTAGTTATCTCATGACCTATTCTGAGTGACTGTGAATGGCCAGGTGGTTGGTCATTTACTGTTGGTGGCCATGTGGCGGTGCTCATTCTCAGTCCTGGACAGGGTGCTCATGATCACGGTAAGACCGAGTCCCAAATATTCTTTGCACATGCAAATATTTTTAGAAGTTTCTGGACTTTTCTTGACTATAAAATGTACAAATTATTGATACTATCATATATTCATATTTATTTTAATATATAAAAGTACTTAATATTGTCATATGGTAAAATGGTGGCTTTTGAGGATTCTATCATACTTAACCTGTGAGTCTGCTTTTCCTAGACCTATTTGGACAAGCCTTGTACCCACATTAAAGAAGTTTGGGCTTCTGGGCTATGTTTGCTTCTCTGTATGCATCTTGCCACTTGTAACTCCTTTGTTCAGAAGTCCTCATTGGGGCTACTGTACTTAGAATGTTGCCTACAAAATGTGTTAGGTTTGCCTACTCTTTTTTGTTGGCTGGTTATATTCTACTCATTCTATTAATTCAGTAGATACCACAATGAGAGGGGCAGCATAACATAGAACACATTTTAGGAGTCTTTACCAGGGATTGAGTTTCACTGTCCTCTGTGTCCTCTTGAGTTACCACTGGGCAGTCTCTTCTTGAAAACCCAGGAACACAGAGGTCTCTAGATACTCATCTAGCTGTGTCTCCCAGCAAGATAAAACCATTTCTAATGTGTAATTGTTTATCTTTTAAATTTTATTCTTTTCTGATTCTCAACTTCTCCTTTTGCATATGTCTATAAAAGTTATAGCTCAAATCTCTGCATAATAAAACAACTGCCAAAGCCCTGTACAATGACCCAGTTCAGATGATATAGTATATGTAAAATTCCAGCATAATTTTAAAAAGCATTCTGGTTAGAACTAATAGTATTGTCTACATTACAGCTTAATTTCAGAGGCTAATTGACAATGTTGAAGCAGCTAAACCAACCACAGCCACACCTGTGTATACCCATCTGAGGTGGTCTCAGCCAGCCTTGATGCACCGTGTTCTAGGTAGCTCTCTGCTCCTGAGGAACAGAAGGGAAGGGCAATTGAGAGAATTAGGGACCAGTAGCTTATTCTCTCAAGTCTGTGTATGTGGCTCCTCCACCTCTCCACTTTGGTAAGCAAGCGCACACCAACACAAGACACTCACCCTAAAGGGCCTAGGCTGAATAAGTGGAAATAATGGTTTGTGTAGAATTGAAGGGGGCCTGTAGCTGGGAGGTGCCTAGGCAGCTAACTCCCTCTATCCTGTATAGTGAAAGTGGAATATGCTATTTGTCTGACCGATTGATTGACCTCGAGGGGACAGATGCTCCAACCGGTAGGTAGGTTAACTTGCTGCTGGGGTCCAGCCAATCGGGATTGGGTAAGAGGGCCCGACATGCCCTGGATCCCTCCCTCGGTCCCTCCCCACCTGGCCGACCCCCATTGGCCCCTATCGGGACTGGGCAAGACGGCCCAGATTGGCCCCAATCACTAGCCAGGCTGAGGGACCCCACCCGTGCACAAATTTGTGCACTGGGGCCTCTAGTTCACAGATTAGGTGATTAAAATTCTGGAAGACAAATGACAGGACCAGGAACACAGAGCATCTCCTGGCAGCTCCAGGGACATGTCTTCTGAGACCCTGCTTAGTGCTGCTTCCGGTATAGCATCTGAAGCACATGGTGCAAAAGACATTGCCAAGGGCTCCTGTTTTACGCTGTCACTGTTTGAGGCAGATTTTTTAAAGTTAATTTCAGATTTTGCATTTAATTTGTTCTGTTTCTAATGATGAAATCTTATATTTTTTTTAAAAAAAATTTTAAATGCTCATCCAAGGGTATTTTTGAAAATATATATTTTGATTTTTTACAGTGAGGAAGGGAGAGGGATAGAGAGTTAGAAACATCGATGAGAGAGAAACATTGATCAGCTGCCTCCTGCACACCCCCTACTGGGGATGTGCCTACAACCAAGGTACATGCCCTTGACCGGAATCGAACCTGGGACCCTTCAGTCCCCAGGCCGACTCTCTATCCAGTAAGCCAAACCGGCTAGGGCAAGGATATTTTTTATGGACTTATTTTAGGGAGAGGAAGGGAAAGAGAGAGCGGGGAGAGAGAAACATGGATCAGTTGTCTCCTGTATGTGTCCCGACCAGTGATCAAACCTAGGTATGTGTCTTAACTAGGAATTGAACCCAGAACCTTTTGGTGTACAGGATGATGCTCCAACCAACTGAGCCACCTGACCAAGGTGAAATCTTAGGTTTTTAACCCAGCTATACATAAACCCCTGATACATGGAATATAGAAGCTGTTATATTATCATTCTCTCAGGTAGAAGAAGTTCTGGGTACAAAGGAGGTTATGGTTATTAACTACTTCCTTGGCACTGGGGGATGCCTGGGCAGCTGGGACTAGATTGTCAGGGACATAGTGCTGCCAGGGCTTGGCTGTAATCTCCTCCCTGACTCCCCCCCGCCACACACACACCCCCTTCCCTCCATAGATACTGAGCTTATTAGTACCTAAATTTACCTAACAGCAGATAGAGACCACATAGTATATTGTATATCTGGATATCACAATAAAATATCCCCAGAGTCCCTTATTAAATACTATGGAGAAATGTGGGCTGGACAGGATAATGCATTTACATAGATTTGTATTTTTTTGGACAGATCTTTCCAGATTGTGGATTATGGGTTTAACGTTAACCTGCAAGAATATTCATAGTGGAGCTATGTAGAGCTCTGCCTTCAGACTTGTCCCACTCACGTTTTATCAATGACTTTGATGAAGACATGTTTATCAAATTGGCAGTTGACATAAGCCTGGGAGGGACATTTAATGTGATTAGTGACTTGATCTGGAGTCAAGAAAACCTTGATAATCTGAAATAATGTGCCAGAAATAACAGGGTGAAAAATAGTCAAGATAAATATAAAGCCTTTAAATTAGATTTTAAAAATTAATTGCACAACTTCAGGGTGGGGAGAAGTGGAGGATGTAATTTGTCACAAATTCAGTATGAGTTAACATGATAAGGCAGCTGAAAAATGTAGATGATGTGATAGAAGCACAGTGTGAGGTTCAGGGGAAGTATTAAGTTGAGCAAACCACATGTGGGTGATTTTATCTGATAATCCCTCCCTTACCCAAGATACATTAGACTTCACAGATTACTAAATCTATTTGAATGAGTTAAGTGAAAATATTTAATTGCAGGGTGACATATATAACTTTGGGAGACAACAATGTGATACAGAGAAATGGCTATTGTAAAACATCTTGGGAAATTGTTAAAAATCCAGAGAAAGCCCTTCCCTTTGCTGCCTCCTTTCTGGCTCTGTGCTACCAAATCCTCCTGACAGGAAAGCGTCTGTTACCACCATTACTTACAACAAAGCTGCCAAAACAATGGTGTCTTCTTTCTTTATTTTTTTTTAGAGAGAAAACTTGCACATGGCTTTTATTACAGTGTTCTGTTATAATTATCCCATCTTAGCTGTTGTGAATCTCTCACTGTGTCTAATGTATAAATTAAACTGTACCATAGGTATGTATGCATAGGACAGCATAGTAATATATCGGGTTCGGAACTGTCTACGGTATAAAGCACCCATTGGGGGGGTCTCAGAACGTTATCCACCACAGATGAGGGGGCTGCTGTATGACACATCACGAGGAGCCACATGCAACAAGCTCAAGGGAGAAGGTAAACTTAAGAGCAGAGTTTGGCAAACGCCAGAACAGCGGTTTTCTCTCAGGGGCAAGCAGGAAGGCCTCTGAGCAAAGTCAGGCATTACAGGGGGGTTGTTCAATGATCCGTTGACCTCATCGGTATTAACATGGTGATTTATAGTTATTAGTTAACATTATACAAACATCCTGTGTATTTTTCTGTATGTCTACTATATTTATTTCTTTATTGACTGAAATCTTTATTGCTATACCCAGGTTTAACTGTGCCCAATTGACAGCTTGCAATATGCCCCATGTCTTTTCTTCTGTAAAGTAGGCTTCTGCAGGCCCTATAGAGGACTTTACAGATGAAAACAACATTTGTGTGTGCATGCACATGCTAGTCTCTTGGTTGAATTCACTTTGTAAAATTAAAAACGAAAGCAGTCTTTTAAAAATTCTCTTTTGCAGTGAGCCTGCAGCATAGTGCTCACTGGCAGCAGGAAAAGGTAGTTGCCCTTTATGCATGTCTTACACCTCCCTTTCAATTCCCTTCTCTTTGGTCTGGAAGGAAAAATATTCTGGCATGAGCATCTTTTCATTGTCTCTGTTTAGAGCGGGTACCACCTGTCTCCAGAGCCCAGGGGAGCCCTCCATGTGTTCCTGCCCGGGCACACCACATGGTGATGTGGACACTGTGCCAGGCTTATTTGCTAATAGGCTGGGGAGAAGGGGAGAGTCCACATGGGGGAGGGGAAGTGCTGAAGCATCACAGAGCCTTCAGCCACTGTCACCTGTTTATTAGCTAGTTAAGGCTGCCTGTGGCGTCATGAAGGGAGAATAAAGGCATGGGGCACATTGCAAGCTGTCAATTGGACACAGAGTGGGAGTTGTAATTACTACCACAGTTTCTTTTCCTTCTTTCTCTTCTTGGGTCCCCTCAGTTCATTGTTCTTAGGCTTGGGGAATGGGGAAGGTGACTAATCATTTGTTATCTGTAGCCTAGGATCTGTCCTCATTAAGTTGACTCTTCAAAAGAAAATAAAACTATGACATAATCTCCTACCACCCATTCCATTGCTTTTCAGAATCACAGTCTTATTTATTGACTGCTTTAGCCATGCGCAGCTTTGCAAGAAGTTCCTTTTAAATTTCTCAGTAGTTATTTCAGTTTATGGAGTCATCTTTCTCTAAGGGGTTTGGAGTGTCTGTGCTACTACGTATTCTGACAGGGATGCATAGGAGGGCTGGAAAGGCAGGCTCTGTGGAAAACACCCCCTGTTCCAAATACACTTCCCCAGCCTGCCTCACGATGCCTGTGTCTCCACTTGGAGATGCGGCCCTCAGCGATGGCTTCTTGCTTCTCTGTTCCAAGTGTAAGCAGTATAGGTACCCACGGATATCTTTGGAAGACTGTCCTGGTAAATTCCTTCTTGGTGTGAGTGAGTTCATCAAAGGCTTTCTCCAGTGGAGGTCTCTCCAGAGTGAGCAGTGAGCCTCATGAAATGGAGAGGGAGGAATGCCAAGGAAACATGATTGTCTTCCTTAGAATTCTCAGTTTTTTAGTTGGTAACATGTGAAAAATAATGTCTGTTTCACAGGAGTGCCAACTTAAATCTTTTTTGGAATTAGATGGGAAATGAATAAATATTACATTTCAAAAATTCTAGGAAGTAAAGAGTTTCTCCCTATCCCCACATTTTTGTGTATCTGAGAAGTCAGTGTTTGTCTTAACAATCAGTATCATCCTTCAGTTATTTTGGCAGTATTTTATTTTTTTAATGGTAAATAAATAATAATAATGCAGCATCTTCTAATCAGTAGTGCCTCGGTTTATGAAATCTGGTTTAACCAACCAGGACTGATGCTGGATTACATTAAGTAACATGAGGCGTGTGAAGCTCTACAAATGCCTATTTCATTTGGTTGGGAATGGGCTCTTCATCTTGGGCTTTGTTAGTGGAGAGCATAAACAAGGATAGATTTTTGGAATCTTTACTTCCTAATTGATATCTTCCTCTTCTTTCTTCCCTTCACTGGGAAGGATGTACCGATATTGAGCCCAGGTGCGCCTGCAGCGTGATTGGAGTAGGATTCCCAGAGGTGAAGGACTGAGTCTAATGGAGAGAGACAGTTTAGTGAGCGCACATTTGGAAGTCGTTGTGAGGAGTGTTGCAGGGTGCTGGGAGAGAGCATAGAGGAAAACCCCAGCTCAGTTGGGGGTGGGGAGAGCAGGAAAAGCTTCCAGGAAGAAACCACTCAGGCTGAGTCCTAACGGATGATGAAGGGTCCGCAAGGGGAGTTCACAGTTGGCACTTTTAAAAAATAACAATAGGGAAATAGTGCTTGTTCTCATTTGCAGAGAAGCCTGCCTTGGGTCGCTGCCTTACCACCTCTTTGCCCAGCTCTGGGTTCAGCCATAGCTGT
This sequence comes from Myotis lucifugus, assembly GCF_000147115.1. Classification (NCBI taxonomy): domain Eukaryota; kingdom Metazoa; phylum Chordata; class Mammalia; order Chiroptera; family Vespertilionidae; genus Myotis; species Myotis lucifugus. Next base: position 1,633,366 of record NW_005871320.1, read on the forward strand.
GGTGGAAGAGTCATGCAAGCTCCGACTCACCTCTGCTGCCAGGGACGACCTTCCACCTCTGACCTGGAGACTTCTCTGGAGCCCTGGGCACCCTGCAGGCCCCTGTCCAAGAGCTCGAAGGGCAGCCCTCAGCTAAGGGAGTGGGAGTTGGTGGATGCCTCAGGCTGACAGTTCTTAGAAGTCTTCTGTGTGGTGGCTTTGAGATCCTCCTGCTCACAGCAGCAACCTTATAACACACCTTTACTTTAGCTTTCCTTGTTTTATCATTCTCCCTGCATCCTCTCATCTTTCTGGGATCATCTTCCCCCCAAATCCTACCTGCAACAGTGTTTGTCTCAGTTCTGCTTTTACAGCAACCCAGATAAATTCACTACTGAAATGTTTTTCACAGTAATTACTTAAAGCTTGTATTGAGGAGATTGAGAATATGCTGTTAACTGGCCAACAAAGTGGGACCAAAAGATGAAGAAGAGGCTGAGTTAAGTCAAGGAAGGCAAAGACAAAGACAGCCAAGAGCTAACTAGAGAGAAGGTAAATATACACATGCATTTCTAAGCCTTTGATATGGCAATATACAATTTCAATAGGTTTAATCCAAACTGTCAAGGCCAGAATACCCCAGGTGAGAAAGGAGATTTGGAAGTTTAAATGGGCAAGTAAAACTTGCAGGCAAGCACCTTAGTAAATGACTCAGTTGTCAGATGGGCAAAGGGGAACTTGTGGAAGAAAGCGTACAAGAAATAATCATAAGTGAGTTGAATTTATGGTGCTGAATTTTATTAGTAATGAATAGAAGTAATTTGGTCATGGTTACATAGCATTGGCATGTTACCAATCAGAAGTTAGAAGAAAAATATAATCTCCCTCATTCATGTATTTGTGCCTAGTAGTTAGCATTGTGTGAATATGGGGTTTTAGACTGCAGCACAGTCTAATGGAACTTTTGCTGGTGACAGAAATGTTCTGTATGCTGTCTGTTATGGAAGCCACTAGCTACAAGTAGCTATTGAGCTTGAGTTTCATGTGAATGCAACTGAGGAACTAGATTTTTAATATTATTTCATTTTAATTGAAATAGCCCCAGGTAGCCACATTGGCTACCTCACTGGACAATGCAGTAAGCATAGAGCATACAAAAAGGATACGAAATACCTGAAGCTCATATGTAACGTACAGGAATATCTGGGGACAGTCAGTGGCCTAGGGCAAAAAAGTAGTCTGCCACACACTTTAAGTCCCAGAGGCCCCTCAGGTCCTGGGAATCACAGGAGAGGTGTGAAGGATGTCAGAGAGAAGACCTACTAGCTGTTTAGAGGGAAGAGTGAGTTTCCAAAGGGTCTCAGTTGTTGCTGCGAGAGTGGTCTCCTTCTTAGTGCGCAGGTAGAAGAGAGCAAAGCTGCACATACTTTTGAGGGGGTCTGGACTCCAGGAAGCTGTTTTCTTCATTTTTAGGACCTCCTACGAAAAAGCCACCCCATCCTTCAGTCTGCTCATGTTCCAGAAACTGGGAGCAGCCCTGGAGGAGCCCTGTCCCCATCTCCTCCTCCGCTCCCACTTCACTTGGTGGAAGAATAGAGGCTGTTTCTTCCACAGGGGAGCATACCCATGGCCTTAGCTATTCTGTTTCACTCAGGCGAACTTATGGGGTGCTCATACATGCACCATTTGGTTTGTCTTCATTTTTTTCAGCTCCTACAGAAATCTTATTTCACAGGAAAATCAGTGGGCTTGTCACTTCTCCGATGTAGGATTGAGCCTTATTGTGTCTCAGTTTTCTCCTTTGTAAAATGGGCAACCTTGCTCATGGAGGTGTTTTAAATAAAACATGAAATAATAAATGCAAAAGCAGTTTGTAAATGTGCAATGTTATTTTGGTGGCTAACTTTACAGAACTTGATTAGGGCATATCTTGGTCAGCATTTTTTGCCTTTGCTCAGACTTAAATACTATAAAAAAATCAGTAAAAGGCTTATATGACATGATTTTAATGTCCTCTTCCTAATGTTAAGATTTAAACTGGGAAATGGGGTTGGAAATCTCTTTTCCCAGGGGCAGTGTTTGTGGTGGTTAAAAGGGTAGCTCTAGGGCAGGGGTCTGCAGATTTTGTCTGTAAATGGCCAGATAGTAAATATTTTAGGCTTCGTGGGCCATATGCTGTCTCTGTTGCTTCTTCTCTTCTAAAAACCTTTTAAAAATATAAAACACTTATCTGTGGTTATATAAAAACAAGCTCTGGCCAGACTTGGCGCACAGCCAATAGTTGGACAACCACTGTTCTGGAGCTGCTCTGCCCAGTCCAATGTGGTCGCCACCAGCTGCACATGGCTAGGTAAATTTACATTCATTAAAATCGAACATTTCATTAATCAGATACACTAGTCATATTGCAAGTGCCTAGTAGCCACATGTGCCTGGTGGCTACTGAATTGGACAGCACAGATGCAGAGTGTTTGTAGCACAGAAAGCTTGCTCTAGAGTTAGGTGGAGTCCTAACTTGGCCGCTAACTAGCCTGCTGGACTGAGACTAGTTATTTGTTGTTTCTGAGCTCCTGTTCATGAAACTGTAAAGTGGAAAGTAAGGCATTACCACTCACGGGCCTGGCCATGTACAATACATGTTAGCTACTAATATGATAGAGTCACCTATATTTCTGTTACTGTTCCTTCTAACAAAGCTTAACTTTTTAACATTTATATTTGGAGGACAGTTGGGAAGTGTGAGATTGCATTCGGTTTTGGTCTCAGTGTTGCCAGTGAAAGAGAAGTGCCCCTCTAAATCCTGAGAAGAGTCACCACTTAGGGCAGGTGCCTTCTTGTCTGTAGTCTCTGTCACTTGTTTTCACCTTAAATTGCAAGTCAGGTTAGTGCTCACTCCATGGTAATTTCATGAAAAACCCACGATAAATATTTGCTCAGCTTAGTGGTGGGTTAGAGATAAAGGTTAGATCACAGGGGGGAATACTTCGCAATCAGAATTTCAGAGTAAATTATTGTTTTACTTTTGCATATGAAAAAGTTCCAGCCAACACTGTATTAATTATCTTCTCCTTCAGTGTTAGTGTATTACTTGTGGCTGAGCAACAAGCCTTTTTTCATATGCTATAATGAACCAAATGTGATGGCAGGAGGCCAGCCTGTGGGGTCATGGGCTTCTTAAGCCTGGCATTCCTTTCTTTCATTTTTTCTGTGGGCACTGTTCAGCCATAGTTACATCATGTGAATGTATGGACAGGCCACTCTGAGCCTACCCTTCACCTTTTCATGCAGCATCATCTGCCTCTGTCCTTGCTGAAAAGAAATCATGGTCTTTACATGCTAATATTATCAGCCGATAATGGTAATATTTTAGTAATCACAAATGAACTATTGATCAGTTGAATTGTATGATTTGCATACTCAGTCATTTGGTGTGTGTGTGTGTGTGTGTGTGTGTGTGTGTGTGTTGCATACACCATACTGTTGGAAAACAACATGGGTCCCCACCATTGACAGAAATGCAGGTGGTTGGATGTTGGTTGTTCATGTCCAGGTTTATTGAGGATTATTTCAAAGAGGTTACAAAGTGAGATGTATATAAAAAAGACAATATAGTTCTCAGCTGGAATAACAATGCTTACACAGAGAAGGCATTTTTGTTGTTTGCTTTCCAATTTGCACATCAAGGTGTTTCCTTGTTCCCCCTGGGAGATATTGGTCCTATTCCTGTGCCTGGGCCTCTGTTCACCACACAGATGGACTAGATTCTTTTTCATCAGGAGTAGGCTGCTGGTCGGACTGAGGGCCCCATCAACCCTCCCTGGCCTCAGGGGTTAGCACAGGGTGTACCCTGCCTGTGAGCTTTGGGTGGAGAAGTGCTGATTGCGGACAAGTGAGAGTCAGAAAATGGGGCCTGTGGTGTGAGGGAATTTCAATCTAGAATGGAACCAGAGGATAAAAGTGGGAAACCTTACACATGAGCCCCCAGGAAGATGAAACTTAAGGACTAACGGACCGATTTCCCATGAATGCCTGATTTACAGAATATTTGGCAGTGCTGGAATTTTCTTGGCTGATGGGTGTTTAGTCAGAGCTTGTTTCATATCAGCCTTAGGAAGTTTTGCTAGTGGCCTGGACAGGAAATGGCCCCGTCAGGTAGGTCTCACAAAGAGGGCTGAATTGGCTTTGCTTGTGTGGCTGGACTGGACTGCTTTCATGTGCTCTGGAAATTTTCAAGGTTGCTCTCCTTTTGTTTTTATTCTGACTCTCAGTGAACTCTCCTGCCTTTACATTCCCTGTCCATAAATACAGCCTACTCCATACCCTCAACAGAGTCACCTGCATCTTTCAACAGTTTGCTTGACACAAATTTCAGCTTCTCTGCTATTCCCAAATAAACTCACCTTTTGAGCTTGTCTCAGTTTACCTCTTTATTTAGGTCAACAGGTTCAAGGTACTTGAGCAGTTAAGGACTGGTATTAGGCAGAGTGCCAAATTTTAGGAACCATGGTTTCTAGAATCTAGACGGACAGGCTCATGAAGTGAGTTAAAAAACAGTGAGTCAGTGACTCTAAATTCTGGAGCAGAGTTTGTGAGAATCAGTCTCCAGTACTCACTGGATAGAACAGTCAGGGTAGTAATGAGACCAACCAGCACTGTAATTGCTAGCATGCATCAAGCACTCATCAACTCTGTGCTGGGTACCCAGGTAAAATCATATCTCAGTTATCTCCTTTAATATTTACACCCCTATGTGGGAGAAGGATGAAGAGGGTATAGGGGGTCAAATTTATGGTGATAGAGGGAGAGTAGACTTTGGGTGGTGAGTGCACAATGCAATATATAGGTGCCATATTATGAACCTGTAGACTTGAAACTTACATAATGTTGTTAGCCAATATCACCCCAATAAACTTAATAAAAACACAGCTTTCAAACCCAGAATAAGTGTGTGACTAGATTGTTCTATGTCCCTTTGGTGTTCCGCAGACCCTGCTTTTCTGAGTCTCCTAGCATCATCAGCCTCCCCAGGACCTTTACTGGTTTACATCAGTTGAGCTTCATAAGGGCGTGTGCGCCATCTGGCACCTGGTGAGCCTCAGTAAATACTGAACGAGAAAATCAGACTCCATATTCTTGCACGTTGGCAGGCGTGGCCGCAGGCTCCGGGGCAGTGCTTAGTCTGGAGGATATTCTCTCCTCCAGGCAGTGCTCATCATGCTTGAGGATACTTTCTTTAGGACTTTCTTAGGAAGCAGCCTCAACTGTGTCCTGGGAAAATGTTTTTTTCTATGCCCTGGAGTTAATCATTAGCTTTTGTGTTAGGCTCTGACCTTTCTTTAATTCTCCCTCTGAATCCTGTCCACACCTCCACCCAATCTTCCCTGCAACAACCACTGGTTGAAATGCTTGAGTTTCAAGAACAGACCTGCAGCCATACATTCGAGATGATATTCCAAAGGCCATCTTTGGTCAGGCTGTGATTCACTTCCTGTGCAGAGCCTTTTCTCTGCTTTTCTGTATTTTAAATACCTGTCTATCGGGGCTTAAAGAGTTAGGAGGCTTACCGTCTACCAGTGCACTGCCTAAATATTTCTACTGACCTCATGTGTTTAAATTGTTTCCATTGACATAATTATTTACTCTGTAATAAATCTGACAATACACAGTCATCATTACAAAGTGTGTATTATGTCTATCTTCAGAGAGATGAATACTTTTATAGCACAGTGAAGAAAATGTTGGAGATTTTTTTTTTTTTTTTGCCACAGATCCCTTTGTTGAGAGAAAGCAAGTTCAAGGGAGCATAAGAGTTTAGTTGTGGAATTTATAGTGCCTCTTGGAGATTTCATGCTTTTGTAGACCTTCAGCCATTGTCTTTGGGAAAATCACTACCCCCACTTCTCTCACAGCCTCTGGTTCTTCTTTAGCTGTTAAATTACTTACAGTCTTCATATCTAAAATCAAATCCATCATCTCTTCCTGCTCCCCTGAAACACACATATGTACACACCCATTTGTTTTCCTGATTTTGTTATTTCTTTTAATGTTTCATTCAATCCATTTAGTAAATATTTATTGAGCTCTTATTGTGTAGCAGGTACTCTTTTAGGTACTGAACAACAGGGACTAAAACAGAATAAAACTAAACCTTTGTGGAGCTCATGGTCTGCTGGGAGTAGACAGACAACAAATGCATGAGTAAATTAAATATAATTTACTGGTGTCTAGTGTCATCCGATCGTAAATGATATAGGGAAAAATGAAGCAGGGAAGGAAGATAGGAAGTTCTGATTAGAGGGGTAGGTGAGGGTATTTTAGTTTAAAAGCACAGTCAGCAGATGCCCCACTGGGAAGGTGACATTTGATATTTTAATGGTATCATAATCCTCCCAATAGTCATATTTGAATGTCTCTTTTGATCCTCTTTCCCCTCCAATCAGCTGACAAATTCAATCAGTTCAGCCTGTGTAATATGGCTTCCATCTATTTCCTTCTTGCTATTTAAGATGCTATTACTTCTGGTTAAGGAAGTAATTCTCTCTTGTAAGTTACATTAATTTCCAGGTAGACTGGTCATTCATTAGTCTCTTAAATTTGATTTTCTGGTTAGTCATTGATGGCATATAAAAGTGTTTTTGCATTTTATGTATACTGAACTTATATCTGAAAAAAATCTATAATAATAAAAGCATAATATGCAAATCGAACAGCAGAATGACCGTCCGAACCTTCCGGGCGACCATGCTATGACACGCATTGGCACCAGTCCAGCCAAGGTGGGTGCGATGCGATTGGTTGGGGGGGTCCCAGCCATCGCCCCATAATTGCCCTGCAGAGGGAGGCCCAGGCCACTCTCTGTCGGGTGATCGATGGCAGAGCCCTGGCCAGGTGGGCGGGGCCTCCTTCTGTGCAGTGATTGATCGCAGAGCCCTGGCCGGGTGGGCAGGGCCTCCTTATGCTGGGCAGTCCATCGTGGGGCTCCACGATCGATCGCCCCAAAGCGGGAGGCCCAGGCCACCTGGCCAGCGGCCACAGAGGGAGGCCCAGGCCAGCCAAGTGATCACACCCCATGCCTGTCACCCGCAGAGGGAGGCAGCACCACACAGATGGCAAGCAGTGGCAGCTTTGGGGGCGGGGCCAGCTGCCAGCAGCCGGGGGAAGGAAAACCCCCAATAGGCCCTGATCGCTGGCCAGGCCTAAGGACCCTACCCGACAGGTTCCGGATTGCGAGAGGGCGCAGGCCGGGCTGAGGGACCCCCCTGAGTGCACAAATTTTTGTGCACTGGGCCTCTAGTAGATTATAAAAGTTTGTACATTTTAATGGATTCCTGTTGTTTTCTTTGGAGTTGAGAAGCATACAGTAATGTCATGCACATAATGGTAGTATTTTTTATTAAGGCCTTATTAAAATAAAATAAAACATATCCATTTCAAGTGTGCCGTTTGATGAATTTGGTAAGTATATACAATCATATAACTACCACAGGCAAGATATGCAACGTTCCCTCACCCTAGAAAACTTCCTCATAGTCCTTTGCAGTTTTCCTCTCTCCCTGCTCCAGCCTCAAGCAATCATCAGTATAGTTTCTGTCATTATAGTTTGCCTTTCCTAGAATTTCATAAAGGTGGACTCAGATACAGCACTTTCTTTCACTTACAAAGTGTTTGGTATTTATTCATGTTGAACGTATTAATATTTTATTCTTTATAATTGCTGAGTAGTATTCTATAGAGTGGATATATCACAATTTGTTTATCCATTTGTCTGCTGGTGAACATTTGGATTGCTTCCAATTTGGGACTATCATGTATAATGCTGCATTGAACACCCATGTATACAGGTTTGTGTGGACACATTTGTTCCTTTCTCTTGAATAAATAAGACTGCAAGTGAAAGAAGGATCATTTGGTAACAGTATGTTTAAATTTACAAGGTATGTTATATTCTTTTCTAAGCTGATTTACCATTTTCTATTCCCACCAACAATCTATGACTGTCGTACCCAGCCTGCAAGATGATCCCAGTGACCCCCACTTTCTGAAGTTCTATCCTCCAGGGTTGGTTTAAGTGATCAACAGAAATGATAGTTTGTTACTGCCGAGCTTAGGCTATGAAATACAATGCAGCTTTCATCTTGGTTGTTTGCTTACTCTCTCTTGAATCACTCACTTTGGGAGAAGCCAGCTGCCATATTGTAAGCAGCCCTATGCAGAGACGCACTTTGTGAGGAACTGAGGCCTCTGGCCAACAGCCAATTAGAAACCAATGCCTCCTACTGACAGCTATGTGAGTGAGGTTGGAAGCAGATATTCTAGCCCAGGGGTCCTCAAACTACGGCCCGCGGGCCACATGCAAATACAAATATTGTATTTGTTCCCGTTTTGTTTTTTTACTTCAAAATAAGATATGTGCAGTGTGCATAGGAATTTGTTCATAGTTGTTTTTTTTTAAACTATAGTCCGGCCCTCCAATGGTCTGAGGGACAGTGAACTGGCCCCCTGTTTAAAAAGTTTGAGAACCCCTGTTCTAGCCCAATTATACCTCCAGATGACTGCAGCTTTGGAAGACCCAGAGTCAGAACTATGCAGCTCAGCTGCTGTTGGATTATTGGCCATTAGAAACCGTGAGAGAATTAATGTTTGTTGTTTTAAGCGGCTAAGTTTTTGAGGTAATTAGCTAGACAGCAATAGATAACTAGTACAATGAGAGTTCTGGTTTCTCTGTATCTTTGGCAACATTTGACATTGTCAGTCTTTTAAATTTAGTGATTCTAGTAGGTGTGTAGGGATGTCTCATTGTTTTTAATTTTCATCTTTCTGATGACTAGTGATGTTAACATCTGTTCATGTTTTTAATTGCCATTTGTATTATATTCTTTTGTGAAGTGTCTATTCCTACTTTTGTCCATTTTAAAAACTGGCTTGTCATTTTGTAAAACATTTCCCCTGAAAATCTGTTGCACTGTCTCCACAGGACATGAGAATCCTTACCTACATGGCCTGTTTGTTGCTGAGCAGAATTAAGTAGGTCTTGCAATAATATTTTATAGCAGCATTTTGACCATACTTGGCCATAAGTTCTCAATCTCCCTGTCTTTTCCTGGAGTGACAATGAGTTAATAACCATGCACCATTGCAGCTAATTCGCTAGCCTCCACTCAAATCCTTAACATTAATCACTTCTTTGTCTCTCACCAATTATTGAGAATTGCATAAACACAGTACTTTTTTCATGTTGCATGATTCCTTCTCTACCCTTGGAATTTCTTCTCCTAACATCTGTCTCATTTCATACACACATGCAACATCCATCGTTTTCTTACCTGATTCATATTTTACAATCATCCCTAATTTTGGTTTCTATCATGATCTTATCTTCTTTCTCACTAGTTCCTTTAACACTCACTGCTTTTGTACTTTCAAGATCATGACAATAATATTTTTCCTTTAACACCTTAAAATTAAGTATAAGAAGCAGGGAATTCTAGGACAGTGGTCTTTAGTCAGATTAGCAGAATTCTCATTAGGTGGTTGTAAAGATTTGATAAGACAGTGTACATCATGACTTTCCTACTTTAAGAGATGAGCCAAAGGGTAGACTCTGAAAAAGTAAAATGTATTATGCAAACATTAATACAATATTACTATTTACTGCTAGTCTTGTTTAAGTATTTCCTCACAGCTTTAAATTAAGCACAGATTTTAAATTCTTTGAGCAATAGAATTATATCAGCAAATATTTATTTTGAATCTACTTTCTGTTAAGCATTATACTAACACTGTAAATGCCAAATGGCCCTTGGCATATTTTCTATGAATTATGATTTATTTTTTCTCCAACAAGTACTTATCAAGCCAATATTCTCGGTATAATGTTAGGGAGTAGATCTACAAAAATGAATAAGCCAAGACTCCTACAGTTCAGGAGCTCCCAGTTCGAGAGTCAGACATAGAGCCTGCAATCCCCGTGTGGCAGTGTGGAGTGCAGCAGGAAGTGCCTGTGCAAAGCACAGAGGCAGCTTCTAGGAGCTCGAGGTCAGTTCCGCCTGGGTATTCCAGAAAAGGGTTCCTGATGAGTAACATTGGGCCAGTAGTAGTCTACCAGATTGGAAGGGTAAGGAAAGGACATTCTGTATTGTGCAGGATAAGGCAATACAGAGGTGTCTTTGATAACTAATGTACAGAAAGTGTCTGTATGCTCTTCCATCCTTACTGTGGAAGACAAGGTGCTATTGGAATAAAAAATTAACAGATTTTAGACAGATAGGAATATACCTCCTGATATTGTTCTATTTTGTTTTTGTAACTTATTACTTTTTTCTTTATCTTAGCATTGATTCCGGTTATTTCGGTTAACTTTATTAGTGTATTTGCTTCTTCTTCTTTTTTTGGTGATTATTAAATGCATTTGGCGCTATGTAATTTCATTATTTCAATGTCTGTGTTATGTAATTGGAGCTTAAATTAATGTAGCCTAAAAAGATACTTTATTCTAATTTGATATATTCTGTATTGCTAAACCAATTTGTTTTTTTCTCCATGCAATCTTTTACTTACATAATTTGCTTAGTGACTGTAGATATCCAGGTGGCACTGCATTAGATTCAGCAAACCACTCTCCTATCCACACTTTTTAAGGGTTGCAACTTTAAAAATGTGTCTTTGTGGAATAGGTCCAATTTTTGTCTCAAATCTTCCTATAGGTGTTCTCAGTGGTTCACAAAACCACCTGTAAATTACTCTTTTCATTTTTCTTTCTCCTATGGACCTGTAGTGTGTATAGTTCTCATTTTGAAATGAGCCACTTATTGCTCTCTTATTATTTAACTACTAGTGACCCGTGCACGGATTTGTGCACATTGAAAGGAAATTAATTAGAAGAAATATTTTAATATCGCTATTTGCCCTTTTTCTATAATAGACGTGTCAACCAAATTCACGATTGACCATGACAGATCAAAACACATGTGTGTGATTGGCGCCAGCGAGAGCTTTATATGTATCGCACATGTGCAAGACAACTTAGCCTTTTATAGATATAGAATAAACTTGCTTAATTAGACCTGCTTTCTGATTTAGCTAAACTTTTTTCCAGCCCGGTGAAGCACCCCAACTTCTCTTACAGGTAATTGTCAGCAACACAGCAGTAAATATCAACATGAAACAGATTATTACTGCAGATCATGCAGGGAGAACAAAGGGTAAAATATTTAACTGCAGCAGTGTTTGACTATATTCTGAACAGTGAGAAAACCTGAAGTCATTTTCAAGTTCCACCATTTCTTACTTCTTTTCAGTCAGGTCAAGTTTCTAAGCTTTCTAAATCTCTATTTTCCAGCTAATGAAAAGAAAATAGGATTCTACCGAGTCTCCAATCTACCTACTTCAGAACTTCTGTAAGGAGCAAATAAGATGAGGCACAGGAAAACACTTCACAGACATTTGGTTACAGTGTGAAATATTTCCACCTGGCTATAAAGCAAGTTGTGTTCCTGGGCTGAAGAAACTGCAAGGAGGCTAGTTGCTAGGGAGAGGAAGCCGGGTGTTGCTATGTGATGTCATTACCTGGAGGGACACTTAGCATATTAGCCTTTTATATATACTGTATAGACTAGATAGTTGCTTTTAATTCTAATTTGTTTCATTTGTTCCTCATCTCTCTAGTCAGATTTTAATATTCTTGAAAGTAGGTTTCATCAAACCTCTTAGCATAGTGCTTGGTACAGAACAACGTTTAAGAACCACTTTTTAAAATGAAATAAGGGTCTGACAGAATTTTAATAGCATAAATACTTTTTGTTGTGTGGCTAGATCAACACTGCATTAGATTGACTTTTGAGCAGATGAGTAGTCAAGGTCATATTCTCCATGGGTGACCTGTGTTTCCACTAAATTGTCAAGCCAGGACTTGGGGGTCTGACTTCTGGCTGTGTTGGTAACTAGCTCTGCAAACTTGGATACATCACTCAGTGTATCTTTGCTTCAGTTTCCTCATCTAGAAAATGTGGGCAACAATATTACTTATTCATAGTGTTGTTTTTAGGAGTAAAAGAAATAATGAGTAGGAAACACTTAGGATGAGTATCTTTCACTTTTATAAAATTACTAACATTTTTGTTATACACTAGAGATGTAATGATAAAGTAGAAGGTATTATACAAATATTTTGTTATTTTTTACTTTGTCTGTGGCATTATTGACATACCCCTCTATATTATGAAAATGCTATTTGAATTTAAAGATAGTCAGTAGTGTAACAATGATAGTGAGAGTGTCTGAGTGCCCAGAAACAGGCAGTAATTATTGCAACTCATGTCAGAAGTTGATCTTGGTCCATTGTTGGAAGCTCTTCAATACCCCTTGTATTGCTTGTTCTTCTCTTGTTCCTGTTTCCCTTTATTCTTTTTGTGTGGTAACAAGTTGCCTTTGTGGGGATAGTTTAAGGTTTGGGAAATATACTCAAAGTTTCAGTAGGTAATGACTACTATTTGTGTCAGATTAGGTTTTAAGAAGTAAAATTCTAGATTTTAGAACCATAAGTTTTTAAAAGACAGAAGAAACCTTGGTGATCAAACAGTCCAACCATTCTTAATTTTACAGACAAGGCTCAGAGACTTCAAGAAGTCTGCCTGAGGCTACACAGCCACAGGGCTGGACCCTGGTTGGTGTTTTCTGGCACTCCACTTCGCTTCTCATCAAGCTTCACACATTGACACCTCTGTTGGATTTCTGTGACGATGGCATGTTCTTACTCCCTTTGCGTCTTCCTATTACCAATATTAACAAAGTAGTTTGGTTTGCCTTATAGAGCTTTATTTCATACTGGAGGCCCGGTGCATGGACTCGTGCACTGGTGGTGTCCCTCCACCTGGCCTGCACCCTCTTGCAATCCGGGACCCCTCGGAGGATGTCGGAGGCCCGGTGCACGGATTTGGCCCGATTCCCCGCAGGCCAGGCCGAGGGACCCCACTAGTGCACCAGTCCGTGCACTGGGCCAGTTTGGGCCCGATCCCCGCAGGCCAGGCCAAGGGACCCCACCAGTGCACCAATTCGTGCACCAGGCCTCTAGTATGCATATAAGATCTTTGGTTAATCTCTTCCTGCCCTCTTCCCTCACCCACTCCCTCTGAGATTCATCAGTCTGTTCCATGTTTCCATGCCTGTGCGTTGAGCGTTTGCCCCCTTGTGGTCAGTGCGCACCATAGTAACCGGTTGTACGATCAAACGGTTGTTTAGGCTTTTATAAATATAGATAGATGTTTGGGAGGCCGGTCGTCTAGTGGATGGGCAAACCATGAATTATAGTAGGTTCATGCCTGTTAATTCTCTTTTCTCCACTACCATACTTGCGACTTTAGGTGTTCCCCCTGTTGTACCTTTTACATTTTATCCTTTTTTACTTTTCCAGTGTCTCCTTTGCCATATTGCTTGCCTGGGTTCACATGTTTGATGAATGAAATTTCAAACATAGTCTATGGTCTATACCAGTGGTTCTCAACCTTGGCTGCACATTAGAGTCACCTGGGAATCTTTTTAAAATCCTGACTTCTGGGCCTCATCCTCCGGAAATTCTGTTTCTTTGTTACTAATGTTGTGGCCCCACCCCATAACAAAGAAACAGAATTTCCAGAGGATGAGGCCCAGAAATCAGGATTTTAAAAAGATTCCCAGGTGATTCTAATATGCAGCCAAGGTTGAGAACCATTGGTCTATAGTAAGAGGTTATATTATTTTTCTTTTTCTCTTGCCTTCTCCCACCCCTACCCCCTAAAGCTAAAGTGTTCAAGGTATTCTAATGGTTTAAAATGTCAAAAGAAAGCTAGGTGAGGAAATAGCAAGGGAGAATAACTCTATTACTTGCTTCCATATAGTTCAGATTAATCTTTTCCTTCTTTTTGACCCTTTCAAACAAATGGACATATTGGCCCATTTAAGGGGTAATTGCTTTTCTCTTTGGAACATACTTCTTAAAATGACTACATGTGGGAGGCTCTGCGTTCTGGGTGACAAAGGTTGGCAGGAGTGGCAAACCTTGTTTCCCCTCCCTATCTTTCATCACCTTCATTTTCTACCCTCTCAAATAATAAAATCTTTTTTAAACTATAGAAAGAGTAAAAATTGTAGCCACTTTAAATTAGAATGCACATTTTTAGTTTTTGATGCCAGCTGGAAGATGTAAATTTGTCATTGTTTTCTGCCTGTTTCATCTTTTCTTTCCTTTTCTGCATTGTCATAATTCTCTAAGTTTATTATTTTTCTCTCTTATTCTCTCTCAGTAAGTCTTTGTGCTCCCTGTGGAACCAGAAGAAATTGTACACGGGGTTTGGATATTTCGCCAACTGTTTTCTATAATTAAAAGTGAATTGGAAATGTGAACACTGCCTTTGTTCTGTCGATGCTTCCGGGGGCTAGTCTAATAGAAACACCAAAAGGTGGGGAAAAAATCTGGAGATAGGAAGAGAAAATGGAAGCATGCTATTCAAGGTAAAGGGTTTCTAATGGAACATAAACCCTTAGGCCTTTGGGTATTTATTCCAAATTTGTTCTTTTATTTGGGTCAGAAGATTATCTGTTAAGTTTTATCCAGAATCAAACCAGTAATACTGAAGTGATAGTTCTTGTCACTCTTAATTGGCCTCATCCACATTAATTATCTTCCCAGGTGAAGTAATCAAGAGCAGAAACCTACATAGAACTGTTTGGAATCTGAAAGAGATTTTTATTTAAATTCTCATGTTCTAAGCAGGACCAGTAAATAGATTACAACTCCTGTATCAGCCTTAGTTAACTGGTTGCCCAGAGTACAGAACTAAGAGGATTACAAGGACTAAAAGAGTGATCCTCTTAACATATTGCAGCATTGTTAGACCCTAATTGAGCAGCTAACCAGCCCTTAACTTTGATATTACTTTCACTTAAACTCTCTCTTAACTATTGCATCTTTAGTGCATAGACCTATGCCTGGCATATTTTAAACTCTCAATAGGTGTTTGATAAATGATTGAATGATGAATGAATGAAATGAGAACCTTATAAGCATTCAGGTTTTATATATATTTTTTACTTTAATCAGCAAGTTCTAAAGTTAGGTACTTCTTATACCTTGATATTGAGATAGGCTAGGCATAGGGTGTATTCAATACTAAAACCACTGGCCACTTACCTGTGGGAGGAAGAGCCAGGGCTAGCGTGGATAAATGACGTATATAGATCTGTAACCAGCCACTTCATGCTTAATATTCTAGTAGCTTTTTTAAATCACAAGAATTGGCAGTAGATTTTTAGATAAACAGTTGGCAGAGATGACCTCTAAAGTATCTTCTAATTTTCATGTTTCATCTATAATTTAACTTTTTTACTTTCTGTGTACTTAAATAGATACTATATGGTAGCAAAATAGCCTCAAAAATACATCAAAGAAGAAAAGAAAGAGAAACAGTTTTCTTGTTTATTGAAATATCAACTGTAACCATATGAGAATAGATGTAAAGAAGGAATTGATTCTTTGGACTTCCAATGGCATATTCAGAAGCTACCAGAATAGTTAGCTTTTCCAATAACAGTATGTCCTTATTTATTTGTTTGCTTAATATAGCACAATGATAAATATATCATGAAGACTGTGTTTCTCTCAAGATCATGCCTTTTCTCTCAAGATCATACCTTTTCTGCATGTTCTTAAATTTGGCAAAACATTTCTTTTGGCCTGATGTTTAGTTCCTAACACTCCTTTCTGCATATCAAAAACAAAAACCCTCATTTTGCCCTGGCTAGTTTGGCTCAGTGGATAGATCGTTGGGCTGTGGACTGAAGGGTCCCAGGTTTGATTTGTCAAGGTCATATGCCTGGGTTGCTACTCAATCCCCAGTAGGGGGCATGTAGGAGGCAGCCAATCAGTGATTTTCTTTCATCATTGATGTTTCTATCTCTCTCTCCCTCTCCCTTCCTCTCTGAAATCAATAAAAATATATTTTAAAAAACTCATTTCATTAAAATCATCAGTGACACCGCTCTCTCCAAATTACTATGACCTGGTTTTGTACTATGATCCCTGGCCCACCAGCTGACTCCTCTGCTGACTTTTTTCCCAATTACTTTGTCCATACCATGTAAAACTATGTATGCCTTTCCTTCTTATCTTCTTTTTAGGGGGGATTGTAGTTTCACTCTACTTGGTATTCAGTTTCTGAACATGTTGTTTTTCTAGTTGCTGTGTAGCAGAGCATATTGTTCAAGTGGGTCATTTGTCACTTAGATGATTTTAGATGATGACTTGGGGGTTGGAATTATAGGAGTAGGTCTAAGATTATTAAAAGTGAGATTTTACTAAATGTTTAGCATTCAGAATATTTTTTCAGCAAAGTAGGAAGAGTTTGGGGATGTGTTTAACATACAGGCAATAAGGGGTGTACTGGTTTGCTAGAGCTGCCATAACAAAGTCCCACAGACTGGGTAGATAAAAAAACAAATTTATTTCCTCAGAGTTTTGGAGTCCAAGATCAAGGTGTTAACAGGGTTGGGTTGTTGTTTTATTTCTTTCAAATTTTTATTCACTAATATAAGGAGAGCTAGAGAGAGAGAGAAATCGAGAGAGAGAGAGAGAGAGAGAGAGAGAGAGAGAGAGAGAGAGGCAGAGAGAGAAAAAAGCATCCATTTGTTGTTCTACTTATTTGGGCATTCATTTGTTGCTTCTTGTATATGCCCTGCCCAGGGATCAAACCTGCAACCTTGATGTATCAGGACTATGCTCTAACCAACCAAACTACCTGGCCAGAGCAAGGGTTGTTTTTTCTGAGTCCTCTCCTGTGTCTTCTGTCTTCCCTCCGGGCCTGTCTGAGTCCTAATCTTTCCATGTAAGGATACTGGTCCTACTGGATGTGGGTCTAATTCAGTGACCTCAGTTTACCTAATTATCTCTTTAAAGACCCTGCCTCCAAATACAGTCAGATTTGAGGGTTAGGACTTCAACATATGAATGGAGGGTGCACAGTTCAGCTCAAACTCTAATCTCGTGACTGAATGGTGTTTAATGGAAATATGAAATTAAGAATAATTCCCTTATAGGATAGTACTGAGAGGTAAAAGAAGTCTTGTAGGTGAAGATTTTAAAAACTCCAAATTCCTACTAAAAAGAATGATGATGTCATCATTATTGTTACATAACATAACAGTAAATGTAGTTGTTATTATAATACTAGAGGCCCACTGCATGGATTCGTGCAACGGTGGGGTCTGTCAGCCTAGCCTGTGGGGATAGGACATCCCCTGAGGGATCCTGGACTGTGAGAGGGTGGTTCTTGGGTGATGTATCCTGGAATCGGGCTCCCTCTTCTCTGGTTCAGGGTGCATCACCCAAGAACTGCAGCTGCCAAGTCACCGCAGCTCGGCAGCTCCTGCGTTGAGTGTATGCCCCCTGGTGGTGATTGCACATCATAGCTACCAGTCAGACGGTCGAATGGCTGGATGGTCGCTTAGGCTTTTATATACTTAGATATTATTTGAAATGACCAAATCCGTGTTAGAAATGAAAAATGTTTGAACTTATGATATCTGGAGTCTCCAGTGCATGTGGAGGAGGAAATCAATGCTAGGGCGGGAGGGTGTCAGCTGAGTCTTGAGGGGTCTGAAGAGCAGGCCTTTTTGCCAAGCCTATTGAGAGTGAAAGTCTTAATGCGAGATGAAGGAAAAAGTAAATGGTATCTTAAATGATTGACTGTCATGGATTAAATGTCAGAAACATGAGTAAAAGGAACATTGTGTTCTTTTCCTAACAATAGATATCAAAATGTTTTACCAAACATTATTTCACACCTTCAGTAAAAAGCCTGTATCGACTAGTAAGGTATTAACATTGTAAGTGAATGCCAGTTATGTCATTCAAACTACTTACAATTTCCTAAATATATTTTAAGTGTTTTCCACAAAGTTATTCTGATTGAGAGCTGCAGATATGGGTAATCTTATTACTCATAGTATCCTCTTAAGTAGAATTTTAGAAAATGTCTGCTTTAAAGGTGTAATCCTTAATTTATTTTCTTCTACCCCAAATAAGTAATTCATTAACCTTTCATTGTTTTAGGAGCTAGAGCATCTGAAGCCAATTAAGTATTTTACATTATAGTTCATTGTAAACAAACAAATAGTTTTCAGTCCCCTTTCCCCAAACTGCTATAATTTAGGGATCGTGTAGCTAATTATACAGCTCTAGAGCCAGTTTGGAGAGGGATAAAACCTCTGTCAAACCCATCTGCTTTAGCTGCTGTGCTGGGGACTCCAGGGGGCATGGGGTCTCTCTGGAGGTGTTTAAGGCTTAAATGTTTGTTGAATTAGGCAATTCCATACTACTTGTAGTTTCACTGAATGGGATTTAAAACAAATCTTAGCCCAGCCGTTGTGGCTCAGTGGTTGAGTGTCGACCTATGAAACAGGAGGTCGTCATGGTTCAATTCCAGGTCTGGGCACATGCCTGGATTGCAGGCTTGATCCCCAATGGGGGATGTGCAGGAGGCAGCCAATCAACGATTCTCTCTCATCATTGATGTTTCTCCCTCTCCCTTCCTCTCTGAAATAATTAAAACATATTTTAAAAACAAACCAATTTTAAAGGATAAGAAGTGGTTACTTTTTAAAAAATATTTTAGAATTCTAAGTTGGGAATACAACCTGCTCTGATAATAAAGTAGTTGGTTCTAGTTTACCTTAGATGATATGTTTATTTCAGTGGTAGAGATTTTAGGCTCTGCATTTTTCTCCTTTTGCCCTTGTCATCAAGCTTTTGACGATTTCCCAAGGTAGGCTTCTGTGATTTCCTTCATCTTTGTCAAAACCATGGATGACACCTCTAATGGAGGTGTCTCTCCCTTGTATTTTACTTGGACCTTGGGCCTGCCAGCATCATTCACCACCATGAAAGGCCAATGCTTCAGGTCAGATTGGACAACAGCATCATCAAATCTATGTCCAATCAAGCGATTGGCATCAAAGACTGTGTTGGTAGGATTCATTGCTACTTGATTCATTTCAGCATCACTGATCAATTACTCAGTATCAGTAAAGGCAACATAACTTGGGTTGGTTCGGTTTCCCTGATCGTTGGCAATTATTTCCACTTTTCCATGCTGGAATACGCCCACACAAGAGTAGGTGGTGCCAAGATCAATGCCAACTGCAGGTCCCTTAGACATGGTTGCGGGTGTGCGCACATGGCTTGCACAGACCTGACCGGAACTGGTGGCCCCATGTTCAATCACGAGAATTCTTCAGACCTAACTCACGTGAACGAGGGCAACTCGGTGAAAAGGAAAGAGTAGTTGAGAATGGGACTAGGAGGCTTGATTTCTGATATCAGATCTACCACCAGTTGGGTTTGTGACCTTGGAGCAAGTAAGCTAATCTCTCTGGGCCTCAACATGCTCATCCATAAGATGAGTGAGTTAAATGGATTGTAACTATGGTAACTGCTCTAAATTATATATAGTCAGAAAATAGGCCTGTAGAAAATCCACACTTCCTCTAAGTTCCTCATAGAGTTCTCAGTGTTTGCTGTAGTCCAGACTTTGGGATCATTTTCTCCCAGTTTGGTTCCTTTAGCTTGCTGATGTCATTGGTGCAGAAATAGAAAACTGGTACAAAGCCATTTATCCAGTTCTGGGTGCCAGAATATGTATGATGAGATCCTATGTTTCTCTTTTACTTTGAAAGACTAAAGCTGACTCAAACAGTAGTCACTAGCTACTTAAACTTTGGGTATAGCAATGACTTATATTTCCTGTTCATTTTGTGTTGGTTTTCAGCTTTCTCGATGTGCTTGTTTCCTTCTCAGTGCCTTTTCTCTTCCCTCTGGGTAAATGATTATAAGGGGCATCTGAAATTTTGGCAGAAGTAAGTGCCAGTTGTACCATGCTGAGGTAGCAATTTTAGAGGCAGTGTCCTTTGCAAATGTGTCTTTTTATGAAGATATAATTTTTACATGATTCTTTGCATCAGCAGTTTTGCCATTTGACATCATTTGAAAAGCCTGTTGGGTATGTGATCCAATTCTCTGTTATTCGGCTGTGTTGCCCTTTTCCTCCCTCCTCTCCTCCAGGAAACTTTATTTTCTCCAGCTTGGAAAAGTGTGTGCGGTACAGTGAGAAATTCTGGCCACTTGGGTACTGCCTTTTCATCAGCATCTTTGAGAAAGAGGCTGATGTGGAAGCTGAGAAAGTATTCATAGAAATACTGCTTTTCTCAAGGCTGCTTATAGCTGCCTGTGATTTTGTTAAAGCAGAATTCAGACTAAATAAGATTTGAGGAAGAAGATAACACATTAAAAAGTGTCTCTCCCGGACAGCCCAGGGGAAATCAAGGCTAGCCGAACCAGGCAAGAATGGGGCAAAGCCATGTGCTCAGGTGGAGGCTTCCTCAGGAGAGGTCTGTGCTGTTTCCTTCCAGTGTGTTCCTGTCAGGACAAAGCCAAGTGGGGGCCTGTCCGGCACAGGTGGTGGCTAAGGAAATACCAGGCTACTATGATAAGAGCATGGACTTTGGAGTCAGACAGACGTGGATTTCATTTCTGAGGGAGTCTGGGAGCTTTGGTTGTAAGCTACAGAAACCAATTGTGGCAACTTAAATGGAAAGGAGGTGGATTGGAATATATTAACAGGTCACTGAGGAATTCATAGAATTAGTGAGGACTCAAATAGTGAGTCTTCAAGGATAGGAACCAGGGTGGCGCTGGGCTCTAGGACAGCCCCTCCAAGGTGCTGCCACCGAATGACTTAAAAGAAAGCACTTTTTGTCCCTGTGACGTTTTACTCAAGATCCAAATCCCTGAAAGAGAGATGATCGGTCTCTCTCAAAGACCTCAGAGACTTGGGTAATGCCTTGAGTTCCTCAGCTTTGCACTAAGAAAACGGAAGGAAATCAGTCTGCTGAAGAAACAAGACCCAGTTCATAGCTGTGCTCACGGGGGCATTAGATAGGAGGTTCCTGTGAAGCTCTTCACATATGCCTTATCGTTAGGAAGTCCTCACTCTGCGATGATTTTTGGCTATGTCAATTACACGTTCTTTCTTTTTTTAAAATATGTTTTTATTGATTTCAGAGGGGATGGGAGAGAGAGAGTGAGAAAGAGAGAGAGAGAGAGAGAGAGAGAGAGAGAGAGAGAGAGAGAGAGAGAAACATCAATGATGAGAGAGAATCATCAATCTACTGCCTCCTGCACACCCGCCACTGGGGATTGAGCCCGCAACCTGGACATATACCCGGACTGGGAATTGAACTGTGACCACCTGGTTCATAGGTTGATGCTCAACCACTGAGTCACGCCAGCCAGGCTCAGTTACATTTTCTTAGAGTTGTTTATTGAAGGGTGACC
>NW_005871321.1:0-5601 GCF_000147115.1 Myotis lucifugus
AGGGCCCTGAAGTTGTCGCTGGGCCAGATGGGCTTCCAGGCAGGGATGGTCGACCGGGACAGCAGGTGAGCAGGACTTGGGCATCTCCATTTGAGATGAGGTGTGTGTATGGGGGGTGCGGGGGGGAATGCTGCCATAGGCCATGGCCATGGAGCAGGAGGAGCAGGGCAGAACCCACATACCCAGAAGTTCCCCGTGTGAGCGATGGCCTCATCCCTGGAGACCTGGGAGTGTGGCCCTCCTGACATCTCTCCTCCAGGCCAGCACCCAGAAGGCATCCCCTGCCCAGTGGATGAGCTTCTGGCCTTTAAGATCCCTCCCCTTCCCTATGCTGAAGTCCTCAGTTCCTCTAGCCCTCTGGTCCAGCCATGTTCACACAGAGGGGGTGTGACCTCCATGCTGGAGTTTGACCTCCCTGCCTCCATCCAGCTCCCCCTCGAGTCCCCCCAGGCTTTGAGCCACCCCGCCTCCTCGGCTGCCTCTCCTGAAACATGAGGGATCTTCCTTGCCCTCTTTCTTTCCAGGGGGAGCAAGGAGCTGATGGGACTCCTGGCCCCATGGGTCCTGCTGGGAAGAGAGGAAACCCAGGTGTGGCCGGCTTGCCTGGAGCACAGGGACCCCCAGGATTCAAGGTCAGGCACTTACTAACATACTTATCTCCCTTCACCCTTTCTGCCGTGGTTCTAACTATAACGATTTGACTATAATGCCGACATGGGCACCCATGTCCCAGGGCCTGGGTGAGAATGGAGCGCACATTGCCGACCTTTCCCAGGGGCTCCTGTCCGAGCTTCCACCTAACCTAAAGGGTAGTGTGTTCAGGCAGCTATAAACACTGCCCTCTCCCTGGCCCTGGTCCTTTAACTCAGCGGTTCTCAACCTGTGGGTCGCAACCCCTTTGAGGGTTGAACGACCCTTTCACAGGGGTCGCCTAAGACCATCAGAAAACACATATATAATTACATATTGTTTTTGTGATTAATCACTATGCTTTAATTATGTTCCATTTGTAACAATGAAAATACATCCTGCATATCAGATATTTACATTACAATTCATAACAGTAGCAAAATTACAGTGATGAAGTAGCAACGAAAATAATTTTATGGTTGGGGGTCACCACAACATGAGGAACTGTATTGAAGGGTCGCGGCATAGGAAGGTTGAGAACCACTGCTTTCACTGGTTGTTGAGCTGTCCATGGGCGCCCTCTTGTGGGCCTTTGTAGAACAATCGATGTTGTTTGCCACTGGGACCCTCCCCTAAGGCATCTTTTTAAAGAGCTTCCTTAAGGGATTGGGGGGGCGTTGGGGGGGAGGAGCCGTGAGTCAGTATGAGCCCAGGGCTAGATAGGAAGGAAGATTGCGATGAGTGAGTCAGGCATGGCTCTCACCCTTCCTGAGCTCAAGGTTTAGTTGGGGAGAGAGGACAGCAGGCAGGGGGAGTGGGGCCTTGGCCCAGGGAGGGTTTAAAGGAGAGGAGGGAGGTGGTTTTCAGGCAGGAGGAGCAGGGTGAGTGCAGGTGTGCGGGTGGGACCTGCATGGTCTGTTGGGAAGAAACAATAAAGAGGAGAGGCCGTGTGGAGAGTGAGGGGAGCGCCAGAGTCAAGAGGCGGACTTTCCCCTTAAGGAGGCTGGAGTTCTGAGGCCCCGCCCGCCCGGCCACAGGTGAGCCCCACCGTTCTGAGGTCTCAGCTGACCCTGTGGAGTCACTGTGCTGTCTCCTAGGTTCCCCTTCCCCTCCCCCGGAACCACCTGGAACCGTTTCCCCCTGTGACTGCTCATTTTGGTCTGTTTCCTAAAGGGTGAAAGCGGACTACCTGGGCAGCTGGGTCCCCCCGGAAAGCGGGGGACAGAGGGCGGAACAGGTCTTCCTGGGAACCAGGGGGAGCCTGGATCCAAAGGCCAGCCGGTGAGTGAACCCCAGGAAATACACATGTTCGCTCGCTCACCTGCACACACAAATACTGACGCTCACACGTGCACACACACAGACCCAGAAGCCACCTGCCTGCTCTGTGACAGGGCAGAGCAGCACGCTCTCTGGTCCCAGCTGCCACTCTCCTCCCCTGAGCGGAGGGGGTGGGAGGAGGCTGAGAGATGAGATCTGAGTGGTCCCTTCAGAATGAGGAGAGATGGATCACAACCAGATAAAAAGCCTAACATCCAGGAAAGAAATTGAATCTGTCATTTAAAAGCTTCCCTCAAAGAAAACCCTGAACTCAAGTGACTTCACTGGTGAGTTCTAGTAAACATTTATGGAAGAGATGATACCAAGTCTGCATAAACTCTTCCCAAAAGAGGAATACTTCCCAGTGCATTCTGGGAGGCTAACGTTACCCTGATGTCAGACAAGAAATTACAAAGAAAGAAAACTATGCACCAACATACCTCATAAATAGATATAAAAATTCTCAATACAATTAAAAAACTTTTATTAAGTATTTTTAGGGAGAGCGTGAGAGTGACATTGATTTATGGTTCCACTTATTTATGCATTCATTGGTTGATTCTTATATGTGGCCTGACTAGTGATCAAACCTGCAACTTAGGCCACCCAGCCCGGGCATCTCAATACAATTGTAGAGAAGTGAATCTAAGAATATATAAAAAGAATAGTGCACGATCCATAAAAGGAAATTTTATCAATTTGATTTCATTAAAACTTTTGCCCCTCAACGGGTACTATTTAGAGAACAAACAGGCCATGTACTAAGAGGAGCACAAATCATATGTCTGATAAAGGATTTATACCTCGAATATATAAAGAACTCTCAAAACTCAATAAAACGGAAAGAAGCAGCTCAATTAAAAAGCTGGGCAAAATATTTGAATACGCATATCAAAAGAGATACGCATATGGCAAAAAAGTACCTATGGAAAAAAAGATCAATATTATTAATCAGGCAAATGCTCGTTAAAACCACAATGAGATGCTACTACACACCTGTGAGAATGGTGAACATTTTAAAAGACTGACCATGCCAAGTGGTGGCAAGGATGTGGAGCAACTGGAACTCTCATCGAAATGTAAATGGGGAAAACGGCTTTGGGAAACAGTTGGGCAATCTCTTCAAAAGCTAAGCAGACACCTACCATCTACTCCAGGCCTCTGGAATCGTTCCCACCTGACCTGGAGCCGGTGCATTCCCCAACATAATGGCTGTGTGACTTTGAACCAAGTTCTTGCCTCTCTGAGCCAGGCTGGTGTGGGACATGCATGTATGACGGTGCACGCACAGTGCCTGGCACAGAGCAGGCCCCCAGCTACTGGGGTCCTTTTAGGGGATCATTCCTTGTATGGGAATGGCGTGTGGGTCCTTTCGTTCTCTTCCTGGAAGGCCTGGGACAGGAGATGCTGAGTGTTCTGGAGAGTTCCTCGTGGAATCCCTGAGCTGGCCTCCGCTTTCTCATCTGACAGAGGGCACAGGCTCTTTCCCCCCGGGAACCCAGATTGACCTGGTTCCCTGTTTGTGAACTGTTCATACGCATCGGGTCATCTCACGATAGAGTGGCTGATGTCCCTGGGGAAAGGCAGGCCCAGGGGCCCCGGGTGACTGGCTAGGCACCCTTGTCCTGGCCCCACTCACGCCATCTCATCCTGTTCTCCCCACAGGGTGACTCTGGCCAGATGGGCTTCCCAGGAATGGCTGGCCTCTTCGGACCCAAGGTACAGATCCCACTCCACCCTGTTCCTGTTGGGGTCCCGTCCATCTACCTACTCGTTCATTTATTCTGTCAACAAGCTTTTCTCGAGCACTTACACGGCCAGAACCACGCACGCACATCTTGTCCCAGGGACTCACATCCCAGCCAACCTGGGTTCTGAGCCCAGTTCCACCATTTACCAGCTGTGTACCTCAGGCCAGTCACTGGGTCTCTCCAAGCCTCAGTTTCCTCATCTGAAAAATGGGCATAATAACAGTAGAGAGTTGTTGTAATAAGTAAGACCAGAGACATACACCACACAGCCCCGAGCCTGCACACCGGTACCTGCTTCATAATTGTGAACTTTGTTACTTTGACAGAGAGGCCAAAGGGCCAGACCCCAGGGGTTGGGGAAGCTGTTGGGGCCCCTGAGTGGCCACTGGACACACAGATTTCTTCTTTCTCCCGCAGGCCCCCCTGGAGACATCGGCTTCAAAGGCATCCAGGGGCCTCGGGGGCCTCCTGGCTTGATGGTGAGTCCCCTCCCTCTCTGTCCCAGCAGGGGTAGTGGCCCCAGGTCTAAGGCTGGCCAGCCATCAGCTGGGCTCCTTCAGTCTTAAGCCCCTCTGCCCACATCTTCCTTTCCACTTCCGCACCTTTACCTATGCTGTTCCTGCCAGCTGGGCTGCCACCCTCCCCGCTTTCACCCGCTCCCCTCACCCCACTCTTGTAGCCCACCCCAAGGAACATGTGGGGCGGGCTCAGGAGGTGCATGGCCTGGCCTTTGTCAAGGAAGTCTCCATTCTGTTCCCTTGGGACACGCACAGTGCCCTTTACCCTCCTGTCGTGTGACTATTCCCCGGTCCCTGGGACAAGGACACACAAGCCTTTCTCTCTCTTTAGGGAAAAGAAGGCATCATCGGGCCCCTTGGGATCTTGGGACCTTCAGGACGCCCGGTATGTGCAGGAGGTTGGCCAAAGATTGCTGGTTCCCCTTGCCTTCCTGCTTCCAGATGGTCTCTGTTACCCGGGGCTAGGTTGGGCCTCAGTTTCCCCATCTGGGAAATGGGGCTTCCCTCTGAGCCCTCTCTCATGGGGCCATTGTTTATTGCAGGGTCCGAAGGGCGACAAAGGCAGCCAAGGGAACATGGTGAGTGGATGGGCTGGGGGCCGGGCTACAGGGATGGGGGCGGGGAGATCTCCAGGGATGTGAGCACGGTTCAGCCAGGTCTCCTAACTCTCTCTCCCGCTTCTCTCTCCATCCAGGGATTGCAAGGTCCGAGGGTGAGTGGGCTGGGGTGTGCGGGCCGCTGGGTGGGGGAGTGGGACTGGGCAGGCACTCTGGGTTCCTGGGCCCCAGTCATCCCATCTGTACCCATCGGTGCCAGGGTCACCATTGTCCCTGGGTCTTAGGTCGGCTCCAGGAGCCCTGGGTGGGGAAAGATGGAAGGCATTTGACCAGGGCCTCACTGTTCTCCTCTTCCTCCAGGGTCCTCCCGGCCCCAGAGGGCGACCAGGCCCACCGGTAGGTAACTGCGTGCTCGGTGCCGGGGGTGGGGTTCCTTTGAAGGAGACCCAAGGATTTGGTGGCAGGCGCTTGTCTTGGTTCTGACTTCGTAAGACTCAGAGCTTCTTGTACTGCACAGACTCTAGGGGAGAACAGACTAGCCCGGTGGGGCCAGGCCTCCAGGGGAGTGTAGACCAGCCCGGTGGGGCCAGGCCTCCAGGGGAGTGTAGACCAGCCCTGTGGGGCCAGGCCTCCGGGGGAGTGTAGACCAGCCCGGTGGGGCCAGGCCTCCGGGGGAGTGTAGACCAGCCTGGTGGGGCCAGGCCTCCGGGGGAGTGTAGACCAGCCGGTGGGGCCGGCCTCCGGGGGAGAATAGACCAGCCCGGTGGGGCCGGCCTCCAGGGGAGTGTAGACCAGCCCTGTGGGGCCAGGCCTCCAGGGGAGTGT
>NW_005871321.1:5701-13721 GCF_000147115.1 Myotis lucifugus
GTGGGAGGCAACCAGTCTATGTGTCTCACATCAATATTTCTCTCTCTCTTTCTCTCTCTCTCTCTCTCTCTCTCTCTCTCTCTCTCTCTCTTTCTCTCTCTCTCTCCCCTCCTCCTCCTTCCTCCCTTCCACTCTCCCTGAAAAAGCAAAGGAAAAAGTATCCTCAGGTGAGGGGGAAAAATTACCTCTGCAAAGACCCTATCTCCAAACACAGTCCCACTCTAAGGCTCTGGGAGTTGGGACTACAGCATGGAATTGCGGGGAGGGCACAGTTCAGTTTAGAACACGCACCCCCACAGCCTCTCCTGTGCAGTGAGCATGGCTCTTCCCGCCTGTGGTGCCACACCCTGGGCTGTGCTGTGTGTCCCCGCGTCCTGTGTTCCCAAGACAGAAGTCCCCACGGAGGCTGGGCTCCAGGGAAGCCAACTGACCATCAGGTGTTTGGGACCCAAACCTGACCAGTGGGACTGTGCTGCCCCGAGCAGACCCTCCCCCTGGGGAAGCAGGAAAGCCAGCTGTGCTCAGGGGAGCTGGGCGCTCCTTTCTGACCGGAAAGTACCAGGTCACCGGCCTTGTGGCTGCATCCGAGGGAGCGAGAGCCATAGTTCTGGCTCAGGGTGAGAGCGGCTGTGTTCTGAGGTCTGACCACCAGGAGCCAGATGGACCGGCTGCCTCCATGCCCCTCGTCACACAGCTGCCCCGGCTCCCGTGCCACCCAAACTCTGCTGAAGACAGAAGGAGGTATGAGTGCTGGTCATCCCCAAGGAACACATGGGGGAGGGGGCCTGCGGGATGGGACCTTAGTTCTGGGGTGACCTCAGAGACCAACGTCAGGTCCAGGATGAAGCAAGAAGCAAGACCTCAAGTTTGTGTCCCTCCGTTTGGGCTCCCCCAGAAGCAGATCCTGAGACACGTTTCGTGAACAAGTAGTTAACAACAGAGGATCCCGGAAGGACCAACAGGAAGTGGGAAGGTGAGACAAGAAGGGAAAGAAACCACTGTAGGTGTGTTCAGGAGCAGATTGCCGCTGAGGGCAACTGGAGACTCTGGAGGGTGGCTGAGAACACGTTTCCCAGTTGTCCCACCTGTGCCCCCCTCCCCAACGCCCCCGAAGCCACAGTATTTACCCACCAACCTCACCTGAGATTGGTTGAACACCATGAACTGCCCAGCACTTGCAAACGTCCCAGGGGGCTCGCAGCCTCCTGCTCCCCCTCCAGGCAGTGACTGGCAAGTGCTGGCAGCAGGCAGCCCTAAGTACATATGGGAAGAGGGAGCAGGGGGGGTGGGGGAAGGTTGCTGTCTGCAATGAGCACTTCCTCCGGAGCCATGACCCTTCATGCTTGGAGGAGTTGACCGTGTGAGCTGGCGGAGAAGGACTGGACATTGTGGTCAGACTATCAGGTGTCTGATTCCTTATCAAAGACACAAAGAGTGAATTCTTTTGGCTTGACCTCATAAATCCAACCCTCCCACTTGACATTGGTCTAGGTCAGTGGTTGGAAAACTCATTAGTCAACAGAGGCAAATATCAACAGTACAACGATTGAAATTTCTTTTGAGAGTCAAATTTTTTTAACTTAAACTATATAGATAGGTACATTGTTATTAACTTAATTAGGGTACTCCGAAGGCTTAGGAAGAGCCACACTCAAGGGGCCAAAGAGCCGCATGTGGCTCGCAAGCCGCAGTTTGCCGACCACGGGGCCAGGCCTCCGGGGGAGTGTAGGCCAGCCCGGTGGATCCTCTCATGCCCTGACAGTCCCCAGAATGTAGCCCCGAGTCCCCGTCAAATGCTGACCCGGCCTCTTCTTTTGCAGGGTCCTCCAGGGAGACCTATCCACTTTGTAAGTCAGAGCGCATTCTCTTTTGTCTTCCTGGGTAAGGCCTGGGGAAGGGTGGATTGGCAGCTGACCCCGGTTCTGGCCACAGGGGCTGGAACCCTAAGCTGGGCCTGGGAATGCCTGTGTCCTTTGATCACTCCATATTGGACCCTGGGCCCTGAAGCCACAGAGGCAGGAAACCCAGACTTTAGCAGGGATGTGGCACTGACTGTGACCCCAAGAAGGCACCCCAGCCACGGCTCCTGGGTCCTGGTGGCACACTTGGTACAGATTGGCTGATTGCTGAGGATTCTCCTCTATCAGAGTCTGAGTCCCAAGAGAGAGCAGGTTGGGGGCCCTGTGTGCCTCTGGTGGGGCCTCGGTCTGTCTGAAAGCTTGACCCCCGCCCAAGCCCTCTCAGGAGTCCTCCTTCTTTGACCGCTGCGCCGAGTGACTGTTAGATTCAGGCCCTGACAGGGACAGGAAGGGGCCCAGGGAAAGACTGATGGAGCAGAACCCTGGGGCCCCGAGCCACTAGGAGTCTCTGATCTTTCTCACCGCAGCTTCTCCTTGGCCTCTCCCTGGACCTTCCGCTAATCCGTCTCATCAATAGGAAGTCAGAGTACAGAGATCCAGGAAAACCACTTCCCTCAAAAAAATGAGAGGATTTTGAATTTTTTAATATTTTTAATCAATTGAATGCTTGTTATATGCCAGGCACCATTAGTTAGAAGTGCTTTTCATATATTAACTCATTTATTCCTCTCAAAACTTCATTATTAGTGTTATTATCATGCCCATTTCCAAGATGAGATAACTGAGGCAGAGAGGTTAAGCAGCTTGCCCTAGATTATACAGTTGATAAGTAGCAAGGCTGGGATTTGAACTTGAGAAGTACTAGCTCCAGAGCCTCCACTCCGGACCCCAATCCTGGGCTTCAGATTCTGCCCCTCGCTGTTCACAGCAAGATGGCAGCTGTGCTTCTGGCAAGCCCGGGGCGAGCGTCGGACGTCCAAGTGTATGTTAGACAATTACAGTGCGAGCCAACGGAGAAACCAGGGGCTGTGGGGATATAGAGGAAGGGGCGGAAGCATTAGGAAAGCGTTCCCACTGCAGCTGACATCTGTAGGGTGAGGGTAGGGCAGGACTGCTGACATTGGGACTAGATGACTCTTTGCTGGAGTGGCTGTCCTGGGCACTGTGTGATGTTTAGCAGCATCCTTGGCTTCTACTCACTAGATGCCAGTAACACCCTCCACCCTCCAGTTGTGGCAGCCAAAACTGTCTCCAGGTATTGTCAAATGTCCACTAGGGGCATCATCGCCCCTGGCTGAGAACCGCTGGAATAGGAGGGAGCCAGATGGAGCACTGGAGGGAGGAAGAGTATTCCAGGGATGGGAGCAGCATGTGCAAAGGTCCTGTGGCTAGATAAAGCATGGCATTTAGGACTTAGAAGTATGGTAGTGTGTTGTGCACAGAATAGATGTGGGAGAGAGGAGGGCCAGAGGCCACAGCACTCAGGCCGGGTCTTGTAATCATGCTGAGGAGTTTGGACTGAATCCTGAGGGCGATGAGCTATCAAAGTGCCTCAGGGAAGGGCATGGAAGGGCCAGACTCTGTTTGCATGGGGAGGAAGGACAGAGTTCCACGGAGGGCCTGTGCCTTCGCCAGGACCTTGCTGGGAGGGTGGGGTGGAGAGCGGGCGCTCAGACCCTGGGGGTCCAGGATGCACACCCCGTCTTCTCCCTGCACAGCAACAAGATGACCTTGGGGCAGCTTTCCAGACGTGGATGGACACTCACGGAGCACTGAGAGCAGAGGTACCGCAGGACCCTGCCACGTGGGATCCTTTCCCGGGGAAAACAGAAATAATGTGTGGTCCTTGCCCCACCCGCGTGGCCTGCATCGAGCCCTTCACAGCCCCGGCGGGCATCTCCCAACCACAGGTGGGGAGGGCGTGGCCGAGGCTGGGAGTAGCTGGCGACACAGCCAGTCACACAGCCAGTCCCGGAGCCCTTTTTCCTCCCAAGCCCTCGCAGGGTGTCAGCGTTCTTGCTGGCCCAGCGCCCACAGCAGCTTCCCACGGCTCAGGCCACAGTCTGCCCGGAGCAGGAAGCTCATGGCCATCCCACAGGGCTCAGCTAAGCCCCCGGCCTGGGGTCATCGCAACTCTGGGACTCCAGGCTGAGAAGGCGCTCGGTGCCCTCTAGTGAGACCCCTGTCAGGAGTGCCCTCTGCTGCCTTGCCTCCTTCCCAATGGGGGACTCACCCCCACGCCCGCCAACTCAGACCTCCTACATGCATTTCCATTTGTCCTACTCTCTGGGGGCTCACAATTCAGGGCAAAGGGCAGCATGGATGAGCCCATTATTTTCCTTCCATGGGGCGTACAAGGATCAGGGGAAAGACCTCCACCAACCCCTTCTGGAAGGATTTGGGGCCATTCCCCAGCGTTCTGCACACCTGGCTGCCTTGCTCATGGACACCTGACCATTGCTCCTCTTGAGCCTCTAAGCTCCCATGGCAGCACCTACCCCCCCAGCCCACCCCTGGACCCCAATTTCTTTAAGTAGAGTAGACCCAACGCCTGCTCCAACCATGCCCCTGGGGCTGTGGAGGCTCTGACCTCGGGCTGAGCCAGGACTCAAGGGGCTGATGGCTCTCTCCTCACAGCAGGTTTCCAGCCATCCGGACCGGCTGGTGCTGGACCAGGGAGGGGAGATCTTTAAAACCTTACACTACCTCAGCCACCTCATCCAGAGCATTAAGACGCCCCTGGGCACCAAAGAGAACCCCGCCCGGGTCTGCCGGGACCTCATGGACTGCGAGCAGAAGATGGCAGATGGTACGGGGGCCTGTGGTCTGAGGAGGGCACTTCCTGCCCGGGGTGGGGTGGGGTGGGACGGGGCAGAGGGACCCAGGGGGAGCAGGGCCGAGTTTCTGTCCTCAGGGAGATGGCACAGGGCCAGTCACTTACTCAACCAGCAGTCGCTGAGCCCTGGTGCCAGGCCTTGTGCTTCAGAAGGGGGTGGAGTGGGTACCCCGAGGAGGGTCCCATCCTTCCGGAGCCTACAGATGTCAAGCAGGGACAGTCATGTCAGCGGGAGGCCAGAGCCTTGGCAGGAAAAGCCCCGAGGGCGGGGACAGGCCGGGATGGGAGGGGGCTCTGCACCTCATCCGATTCCCTTCTGTCTGTGAGCTAATGTGGCCCCTGGAAGGACCATGGCTTTGGAGGCAGGCAGACCTGATTCGAATGTAGGCCCTGTGAGCTGGGCAGCCACCGCCCCGCCCTGAGCACCCTTCCATTGGCTGCCTGAGAAGGCGGCTAGTGGCCGGGTGTCCCACTCTTTCGCTGTGACACCTGTGGCTCCCTCAGACGCTCAGTGGGGGAACCCGGTGCCAGCAGAAGGGATGGGGCAGGTGCAGAGGGGGTAGGGCAGGTGCAGAGGGGTGGGGGCAGGTGCAGAGGGGTGGGGGCAGGTGCAGAGGGGTGGGGGCAGATGCAGAGGGGGTGGGGGTAGGTGCAGAGGGGGTGGAAGAAGTGCAGAGGGGGTGGGGCAGGTGCAGAGGGGGTAGGGCAGGTGCAGAGGGGGTGGAGAGCCATCAGCCCCTTGAGGTCCTGGCTCAGCCCGAGGTCTGAGCCTCCACAGCTCCAAGTTCTCAATACTTGGGGGACCTCTAGGGGTCCCCCAGCCAACCTAGGAGGATCACTCGCCTCCATGGAGAAACCATTCCACTACATCATCCCTAAATCTCTTGGGAAGTGGCTCAGCCTCTCTACCTTAGTGTCCCCGGGGGAAAGTGGACATTTCTCAGCCACAGGTCTCATGCTCAGCTGGGTGCCCCTCCAGGGGCTCTGCTCAGAGATCTGTGGCTCACGAATCCCTTTTCTGCTCCCCCGTCCCTGACTTCATATCCAAGTGGAGCTCAGGGGTCACAAGGTGGGGGGGCCCACCTCAGAACCAAGCCCTGGGCTCCTTCCCACACACATACACCACCACCCCATTGCTTCCTGCAGGCACCTACTGGGTGGATCCGAACCTTGGCTGCTCGTCCGACACCATCGAAGTCTCCTGCAACTTCACGCATGGTGGACAGACGTGTCTCAAGCCCATCACAGCCTCCAAGGTACCCGTCTGCTCCCGGCCCCCGACTGGCTGCCCGGTACCCGTCTGCTCCCGGCCCCCGACTGGCTGCCTGGCCTTGGGGAAGTCATCTCCCATTTCTGAACATCAGTTTCTTCACCTATAAGTTGAGGATGAATTGTTTTAAATCCAAAACCCCTTGGACTTGTCTGATGCCAATGGTTCTCTCTGTAAGTAGGACTTTTTGCCTAATACCTAAAGCAGCGTCGTTGGCCAAGCTGGCCTGGCCTGGAGAACCACGAGCCATCAGCACAAAACAAGTCAGGGTGCCGCTCCCCGGGGACAGCCGCCAGGACTGTGCGTGCAAATATTAAATGAATGTTCGCTGCCCGCTTACCAGGTGCCCATCTCTGGGCTGAGAATTTTAGGTGGCTCAGGGCAACTCAACAATAAGCCAAGGAGAGCAGTGGCAGTGTGACCACTCCCGCACCCAGAGTTGGAGAGTCTTCAGGAGCCAGCCGGTCAACCAGTTGAGTCCCTGCCAGGTGCCAGGTGCTGGGATTCAACACGAAACACAGCAGCCTCGCCACTAGCCCCACAGCCGGAGCTCACGGTCCAGCCGGCCCTTTCCCCTCTGACTGACGTGGCAGAGGGGTGAGGCCGGAGTTGGCCCCTGGGTTGGCAGCGGGACTGCCCCTCTGACTCTCTACCCCATGGGGGACAATGAACCTCTGTGGGGTGCTGATCAGAGACGGCGCCTTTGAAGTGCGTGGGGTCAAAACTTACGCCAGGTGCTCGCGTCACAGACACACAGACCCAGCTGTCAGCACTCACACTAGAACCACTGAGGCCGTAAATCCTGTCCTATTGTCTGTGGTCAGGTCTGGCGTTTCTACCCCATCCCACCCCTCAGGGATACGGAGACGTAGGGTAGGAAGGGCGCTGCTCATTTCCTCTTTACTCTGAGAGCCTCTCAATCTTGGGCAAGATCCTCTTCCTCTCTGGGCCTCTGGGTCCCAGCTCAGCTCCAAAGACCCCCGTCCGCTACCATGGAGAGGGGAAGTGGGTAAGATTGCATCGGGCCCTTCCCAGCTCTGACTCTGGCTTTGGCTCTTTCTTTCCCTTCCTTGCTGCTCCCTGGCTCTGGACCAGCTCACACAGACCTCAATTTCCCTGTCTCTTACGTGGGCACACGTCTGGGAGCGTGGTTGGGAAATGTTACCAGGAAAGCTTACCCCTGAGAGCTTACCTTCTGAGAGCTGTGGGCATCCCAGCCAGACCGCCCCCGCCCCACGGCTGTGTCTCCTCCACAGGTCGAGTTTGCCGTCAGCCGGGTCCAGATGAATTTTCTGCACCTGCTAAGCTCTGAGGTGACACAGCATATCACCATCCACTGCCTGAACATGACCGTGTGGCAGGAGGGCCCCGGGCAGGCCCCAGCCAAGCGGGCAGTTCGCTTCCGGGCCTGGAACGGGCAGATCTTCGAAGCTGGGGGTCAGTTCAGGCCTGAAGTGTCCATGGATGGCTGCAAGGTAACTCGGAGCCCCCACAGGCCCCTCACGCACAGACCAGAGGCAAACAATTTTATACTGTGCTATTTTAGTATATTAGTATGATGCATATAATTTTTACATTTGTAATAATTTTATTGCGACAGCTTTATAAAATTGTTGTTACCCACCTTCCTCTCTGGGAAACTTCTGAGGGAAGATCTGGGCTGGTAAAAACTTTACGGGCTGGTAGATATGGTACTTACTTGCAAGGCTGCTTATAGGAGGATGTACTTCTACTCTCTGCCCCCGTTCTGACCGGGCTAATTTTTTCTCTTAACATTTTTGGTTATTTTCAAATGCCTAAAACAGAGTAGGTTGTTAGGGAAGAGAGAGATATAAAGTCAAACAAACCAGTGTCACAAGATTAATCAGAACTGGTAATGAGCGTGTTGGTTTCCCCACATCCTCACTAACATCTATAATAATAAAAGCACAATATGCAAATTGACCAGATGGCCGAACAGCAGAACGATTGTCCAGACGACCACGCTATGACACTGCTGGCGCGGGCCAGCCAAGCCAGGTGCGATGCATTGGTCGGGCTGGCATCGCCCATGAT
>NW_005871321.1:14223-17154 GCF_000147115.1 Myotis lucifugus
ATAAGAGGATATATAAATCCAAAGCGTAGAAACATACCTATCTTCTGATCCAGCAAATCTGCATCTAGCATCTGTTCTGTGGAAATAATTACAAATGTGCACAAACGTTGAGTACAGTGACAGTCATTACAGCATTGCTCATAAGCATAAAAGTAGCAGGAGCAATCTAAATGGAGCAGTCCGGGTGGGTGCTCTGGGGAAGTACCGTGTGGCCATCAGAAACCGCGAGGAGAGATGCCGGGGAATCACATGAGATGGACGAAGAGGCCCGTGGTGGACATGTGTGTCCTCTTTTCCTTCTGCCCTCAGGTCCAGGATGGCCGCTGGCAGCAGACGCTCTTCACCTTCCGGACCCAGGACCCCCAGCAGCTGCCCATTGTCAGTGTGGACAACCTCCCTCCTGCCTCATCAGGGAAGCAGTACCGCCTGGAAGTTGGACCTGCGTGCTTCCTCTGACCTCTGACCTCCTGGCTCCTCTAGGCCTGGAGGCGAGGGAAGAGGAGTAGGAGGAGGCAAAGGGAGGGTACTTAGGGGCAGGTGGGCCCAGGAGAGGCAGGTCCCCTGCCCGAGGGCCCTAGGGCGGGCCCCAGATGTTGTCTGCCCAGTAGAAGGGGCTGGGGGGTAACAGGGAGTGGGGTGACCCCAGCACAGCTCCAAAGACCAACCAAAGAGCCAGCCTGAGCCAACTGGGCCTGTCTCCCAGCTCCGCGGCCACCCCTCCCTCCCCAGCTTCCTGCCCAAGCAAGAGCCCCACGTTCCAGCCAGCTTGAGGGAAGGGGGCAGCTGGTCCCCGCCAGGGAGCTTCGATGTGCAATATTAGAGAGGAGACATGAAAAAAGGAGAAAAGGAAAGAAAGAACTATATATATTTTATTTAAACAAACACACAGGAGGTGCGTTACTCTTCTTTTCACCTGGGAAAGAGGTGAGAGGGTGAGAGAGAGCAGCCGGGGGTGGGAAGCAAAGGAAGCCGAGGGAGAGGAGACCCTCCCCTCGGGGCTGGGGGCGCCCACGTCTGCTACCTCCCACTGTGGAATCGCTGGTGCTCGCAATCGTCTCTTAGTGTATGTGATTTTTTTTTTTACGAAAAAAACAAACAAACCCCTATTTAAGATTCTGAAGGTGCTACCATTTTTGCCACAGACTCTGAAGAAACGTTTTGATGTGGGCTCTCCTCCACATTTTTCTCTCTCCTCCAAAGGACAAAGTTCGGGGAACTTTTAAATTCTCCTAGCATCACCCAGGTGCTCATCCGTAATCTGCTAAGGAGGGGGGAAGAAGAAAGGAGAAGGGAAAAAAGCAAAAGGAAAACACACACACACACACACACACACACACACACACACACCCCTGCCAGAAACAGAAGTAGTGAGATTTGCCTTTTAACTTACAGACTTTGATACGTTTGTCCTCTAAAGCAGGGGAGGCCTGAGCATGAAGGATTCTGACCTAACCCTTCATGGTCCCAGAGGGGAGTTGGGCCAAGGATGCACTCGGAGGATGCGATGTCGACGGGAGGGTCCTGGGAGAAGCCTTGACCTTGAAGAAACGGTTACAGGAGCAACGGTGGGTAGGCTGGCCTTGGAGGTGGAAGAGAAACGTGGAACCATCTCCCGAAGCCACATACCACCCACTAAGATCCTCCCTCCCAGGAGCCTGTCCCCTCAAGACGCAGCCATCACTCTTGCTTTTTTAGTCATTAAATCCCATAGGAACACAGCGTCAGTAGCTCCCCGTGCACACGTGGGCCGAGGAGAAGGAATACCTACGGGAACCTTGGGGTGCGGCATGATAGGGATATTCAGTGCCACCTGAATCGCCTACATCCGCGAACCAGCCAGCGCCCGGGGCGGATCCTGAGGTTATTTTAACAGGAATTATTTTTATAGAAGGGGAAATTTTATGTGAAAGTCTATTTGTCTTTCTCTCAAGTTGTGTCTCTTGGGGAATTGGATTTGATTTGCATTATTTAATACCTCACTCTAGCCCACCCTCCCCACTGGTCCCGTCCCACCTGCATCCCTGCCCCCGGCCCCGCCCGGAGGCCTCCCGTGGAAGGGCATTCCGCAGCCGCCGGGCCTCGCTCAGCTCCGTTCCCCACGCTGCCAGTCTCGACCTGGCCCCCGTCTCGTCCTTGGGTTTTTCTGCTGTCCCCCTTTATGTCTCTGTCCACATGTCAGTGTTAAAACCCCCGTGGGTCCCGTCTCTCCTTTTCCCTTCTGGATTTTAAATAAATATTTAAAACTGAGGCAATGGAATGACTAATCTGTGGCCGTGTACTTCTTTGAAAAGCCCGGGGAAGGTGTGTGGCAGGGCTGGAGGGTGGGGAGAAGGTCCTCAGGGGGGCACCCTGCTTCTGCCGCTTCCCCCAGTGGAGGGGGGCCAGGGCGAGAGCTATTATGGCACCTTAGCGGGAGGGCTGGCGCCGAGAGTGAGAGAGCTCAGTTTCTTAGGGTGAGCGTAACACTCCCCCAAACCTGGTAGCTTCAAACGGCAGGAATACATTCTCCCGGGGCTGGAGGCTGGAAGCTTGAAATGAAAGGACTGGCAGGGCCACCACCCCTTTGCCGCCTCTCGGGGATGGTGCCTACCCGGTCCAGCTTCTGATGGCCCCAGGCATGTCAGCGCCTCCCTCCCTATCCCCACAGCCACCAGACAGCCCCTCTCTATTCACACCTCGGTAGAAGGACAGCAGTCCTCTGGGATGAGGGCCCACCTGGTCTTACCTGGATTCCTTCGGCAAAGACCCGATTCCCCAGGGAGGCCACATTCACGGGTAACGTGGTTAGGATTCCGACACATCTTTTTGGGAGACACAATTCACCCTGCAACATACGGGGAGGAGGGGTGCTGAGTTTAACACGAGCAATTCCTTCTTTTATTTTTTAATCTAGTACAATCACGCATAACATAAAACTCACCGTTAATGACA
>NW_005871321.1:18699-21317 GCF_000147115.1 Myotis lucifugus
CCATGTTGAGCTGCGTGTGGGCACGAGAGTAACAGAGATGGGTCTGGCCCTATGTCTGGGGGGCTCTGAGTCTGGTGGAGGCAGAGGGAGGGGTTGGAACTTTTGTGGAGCTGGGGGGGCAGAAAGGGGGCCCAGCTGATGCAATCTCAGCAGGGAGAGGTAGCGAGGAGGTGACACCATGAATCAGGGTCTTCAGAGAAACAGAACCAATAGAATGTATGTGTTTAAAGAAATGTATTAGAAGTTGGTGATTATGGTGGTTGGCAAGTCCCAAGATCTGCTCAGTGAGTTGGAAGCTGGGGACCCAGGAGAGCCGATGGGATCGTTCTAGTCTGAAGGCTGGCAGGCTGGAGACCCAGCAAAAAACTGATGTTTCCATTCATGTCTGAAGGCAAGAAAAGGCTGATGCCCATCTCAAGCAGTTTAGTTAAATATCTGGGTACCCCATGGCTCAATTAAGTTGACACATAAAGTTATCACCCAAGTTGAGTTGAGAGGAAATGAATAGAGGTGAGCCCAGTGGTTCTCAACCTTCTGGCCCTTTAAATACAGTTCCTCATGTTGTGACCCAACCATAAAATTATTTTCGTTGCTACTTCATAACTGTAATGTTGCTACTGTTATGAATTGTAATGTAAATATCTGATATGCAGGATGGTCTTAGGTGACCCCTGTGAAAGGGTCGTTCGACCGCCAAAGGGGTCGCGACCCACAGGTTGAGAACCGCTGGGTTAGCCAGATGGAGAAGGTCACTGGGGGGAGAGGGAACAGCACCTGATAGTAAAGGTGTCATGCATATGTGGGGAACAGTGAGCGGTCCAAATGGTGCTGAGGGTGTAGGGAAGGCCTGGGGTGCTGGGCTGGGAATAGGAAAGCCACAGGCTCGCCCAGGAGGGCAGAGTTTGGGTTGGCCAAGTTGGGTTTGGGCTGCGATGGGTGCTGGAAACAGCCAGAGTGGATTTCCCAGGCCCAGTCAGCTCCAAGGGAAAGCCCAGGCCAGCCCGTGTTTGCTCTGTCCACAGGAGCCCTAGCCATGGACAGTCACACCCCACAGTGACCAGCAGCCTGGTGCTGGGAACGTCAGGGAGGGGCAGGCCACAAGGTGATTCCAGTCCCAGCTTCCTGATCACTCCCAATATCTAGGCCTCAGTTTCTCCCTCTCATATCCCTCTCATCCCTCTCACAGTCCGGGACCGCTGGCTCCTAACTGCTCACCTGCCTGCCTGATTGCCCACAACTGCCTCTGCAAAATGAGGATGATATGCCCTTCACTGCTTGCCAATGACAGGGCTATTGCTTCATAATCTAGTAGGGTGAACCATATGAAATGGAATGATATTCAACAGCTTTCTGACCTATAAAATCCTCAGCGTCACACGGTGCAACCCAATGACAGCACCGTTCAAAATAACAGCAGCTGCGTTTCTCGCCCACCGTGAGCCCGGAGCCGTGCGGGTGGGACGTTTGCAGCCCATGCGTGACCCTCTGAGACACATGTTATTACCTTGGCCCTTCGGATGAGGGAGCTGAAGTCCAAAGCGGTTACATAAGGTGCCCCGAACCACAGAACAGGTCTTGAACTTAAGCAAATCTTCTTTTTGGGTATTTCCTCCGCCGAACACAAAGTTCCTAATTAGAACAGCTTGCTCTGCCAATGTATTCTTCCTGGCTGTTCAGGCAGAAGACCACAAATTAATCGTCGGAATCAGAGCTCAGCCATGGCCTTGATGAAAAAGTGTGGATGAACCGGCTTCCTCAGCAAATACATTCTTTCACATGGGTGCATGTCCCTGTTTATCTAAACCTCACCTCTGCACCTGACCTCACTGTTTTCTCATCTATCTGATCGGGGAAATATCCTCTTTTCTTACTCCTACTATAGACACATTTTTGCATTTTGATGTCTTTAGAAGTGGGATGTAATCTGCAATCCCTGAAGTAGTTATGGAATGCAAGAATCTGTCTTTCTTTCCTCCCCACCCCAACCTGTCATTAAACTGATGGTGACTGGTGTTAGAAATAGGCGACCCCTTAGAAGAGTGGTTCTCAACCTGTGGGTCGCGACCCCTTTGGGGGTCGAACGACCCTTTCACAGGGGTCGCCTAAGACCATCGGAAAACACATATATAATTACATACTGTTTTTGTGATTAATCACTATGCTTTCATTATGTTCAATTTGTAACAATGAAAATACATCCTGCATATCAGATATTTACATTACGATTCATAACAGTAGCAAAATTACAGTTATGAAGTAGCAACGAAAATAATTTTATGGTTGGGGGTCACCACAACATGAGGAACTGTATTAAAGGGTCGCAGCATTAGGAAGGTTGAGTACCACTGCCTTAGAAGCACATTTGTTTCACTTAACAAGCATTTTACACATGTGGACTGATTTAATCCTAACAGTCCAGAAGGTAGGTATGTACGATCATTATCCCCATTTTACAGGTAGGAAAATTGAGGCACAGAGAAGTAACTTGCCCAAGGTCACACATCTAGCAAGCGATATAGCTGAAAACACTTCATCCCCAGCCTACACTGCCCTGATGGCTATTCTGTCTCTTTCTTCCCTGTCAAACTTCTCTTGAGATTGTGGCAGGGCCAGATGAA
>NW_005871321.1:28124-28940 GCF_000147115.1 Myotis lucifugus
CTGGTCTCGAGGTCAGGGACCCAAATTAGACCTGAGCTTGGAGGCTTTACCTGGCCTGACCTTTTGGGAAAGGAGGGAAGGTTTTGCTAATGGCATTTGCCAAACGCTCACCAATTGTGTCACAGCAGGTCCCCAGGGCCCTGCCCACAGCTCATTATAAAGGTCACCGCACCCCTCAGCCACCAGTACCTCGGACTCTAGCCACATCCTGGTCTTGCCATGGCGCTGCCCTGGGCCCTTGCAGTCTTGAGCCTTCTTCCCCTGCTGGACGCCCAGAGCCCAGCGTGTCCCAATTTCTCGGTGCCCATCACCAATGCCTCCCTGGACCAGGTGGGTGCCTGGGCCCTGAGCGCCGTTGGAGCTGTCTCCCTCTCTGGACTCCCTTCCCCTGCGGGCTTGTGGTCAGCCTCTCCTGGGCGCTGGGGTGAGAACCAGGCCAGCCTCCAGCGGTGGTCCTCTGCCTCCAAGCTCAGAGCCTCCTTGCAAAGTCCCTCAGCAGGGCAAGGTGACTGGGTGGGGGCCACCAGGGCGAGGGTGGGGGGGTGGAAGCAGGGGCATCAGTGAAGGCTGATTTCTAGAGTGAGCTCCAGCAGCCCCACCCCTCCCCCGGGCCTCTGTCTCCTGATTTGCAAAGTGGAAAGACATGCCAGAGTCTCCTCCCAGCTGACTATC
Source organism: Myotis lucifugus (assembly GCF_000147115.1). NCBI lineage: Eukaryota > Metazoa > Chordata > Mammalia > Chiroptera > Vespertilionidae > Myotis > Myotis lucifugus. The sequence goes on from NW_005871321.1 coordinate 28,797, forward strand.
AAGGATTAAGCTCTCAGTCTCTATCACCTGCTCCTGGCTTCTCCTCAGATCTCTGGCAAGTGGTTTTATATCGCCTCGGCTTACCGCTTACCCGAGTACAAGAAGGAAGCTAGCGAAATCCATGCATGCTTTCTTTTACTTCAC
>NW_005871321.1:31374-32672 GCF_000147115.1 Myotis lucifugus
CGTGTCCGTTACCCACCCCTCCCTGAAAAACACACACACACACACACACACACACACACTGACATTCTCAACCTGTCCCCTTGCTCCTTCCTGCAGCTGACAAGCCAGAGGGGACCCCGGAGCAAATGCAACAGTTCTATGACTACCTCACGTGCATGGGCATGGACAAGTCGGAAGTCATGTACACGGATGAGAAAAAGGTGAGGGCAAGGAGGACTAGGCGGTGCCCACCTGAGGGCGCTCCTGCTTTGGGCAGCCCCAGAGGCCCAGAGAGGGCCATCTCCCAGCCAGGGCTGCACAGCCAGGCAGGAGAGCCTGCTTTTCTGTGCCCATCTCACTGCAGGGACAGCTGAGCTTCCCAGAAGCCCATGGGGACTGGAGCCCCAGTCCAGAGTGCACCCCACCGTCCCCCCAGGAGACCCTCCCCTCCCCCATCATTGTGCTTTCTTCTTCTGCTGTCCTGCAGAATCTGTGCCTGCCGCTGGAGAAACAGCACAACGAGGAAAGAAAGAAGGAAGAGGAGAGGTCCAAGACAGGCACAGCATTGGATTAGGACCTTGGGGACTTTGGGGGCCTATCCTGAGAACCCCAACCACCCTGTGCCTCAGTTCTTTTCCACAGTTGCACCAATAAAGTTTCTGCATTTGGAATAGGCAGGTTGTCATTTGCTCACTCACTCATTCATTCACTCATTCATTCATGTGGAAGCCTGCACCCCAGGCTGCAGAAACCCCTTCTGTAACCCCAGCACGTATGCCAGGATGAATGATGGCATGTGGTGTGGGAGCCCAGCTCGAGAAGGTTCCTTCTGCAGGAGGGAGAGTCTGTGAAGGCTTCCTGCAAGGGGCATCTGAGCCAGTCTAGATATATTAGGAGCTTGATAACACCTGCTGGTCCTGCTACAAGCCAAGGGTCTGACAGGACACATTTGAAGAACATAAGGCAGAGGAACAAAGCAGGAATTCAAGTGGGTAAGGGGTGGAGAGGACTCAGGCACAGGGCACGGTGCCAAGATTGTAGGACCTTATGGCAAACATCACCCTGGCCATCTGGGAGGTGAGCTGGGCGGGGCCTGATGAGGTGAGCGCCAGGGCCAGGGCAGAGACAGGGTGAATGTTGGAAATAATGCTGGAAACATTGAAGCCTCCAGAGGGAGGCAGGAAGAAAAGGAATGTGCCCCCAACAGGCCCACGGGTGGGGAATGGGGAATGGCTGTGTCAACCTTTCCACCCCACCAAACTGACTTTAGAAACCACAGGTCAATTGACATATACCACAAACACCAGAAACTTTGGGAA
>NW_005871321.1:33474-86189 GCF_000147115.1 Myotis lucifugus
GGATTTCCTGAGCACCCACTGTGTGCTGGGCACTGGTCCAGGATTGGGGCAGCTGGTGAAAGAGAGCAAGCTTCCCACTTGAATAGCAGAGGATGAAGACAACACAGAAGTGATTTCCTGTTTCAGATGTTGGAGATGGTTCACATAAAACATTTACTGAAAATAGACATTCAACTTAACGCCCCGTGTTGTTTTTTGTTTGTTTGTTTTTTGGAAAATGTCCCTGCTTCCCGTCCTGGATTGGGGCATCTCTGGACTTTTGGTCTTTCACAGTTGTTACCACACTCAACTGGAACTGAATCCATGTTTGCCTTCCCCTGCCCCCTGCACTACTCCCCCGCCCATCACCCCTACACCCAGGCTAGCCTGGGAACCTCCAAGTTGCATTAGCATTTGATTTATGACTGGGTCCCTCTCAAGTCCTGGCACTCAGAGGGGCAGGAGTTGGATGAAACCATGAGCACCTGCCCCTCTATGGAATCTACCAGCTTCACTAATATCACTCCAGCCCTTTCCACCTTGGCATTGAACAGCCAGACCTTTGGGCCCTGATCTCGAGGTCAGGGACCCAAATTAGACCTGAGCTTGGAGGCTTTACCTGGGGCTGACTTTTGGGAAAAGAGGGAATGTTCTGCACATAACATTTCCCAAACGCTCACCGATTGTGTCACAGCGGGTCCCCAGGGCCCTGCCCACAGCTCATTATAAAGGTCACCGCACCCCTCAGCCACCAGTACCTCGGACTCTAGCCACATCCTGGTCTTGCCATGGCGCTGCCCTGGGCCCTTGCAGTCTTGAGCCTTCTTCCCCTGCTGGACGCCCAGAGCCCGGCGTGTCCCAATTTCTCAGTGCCCATCACCAATGCCTCCCTGGACCAGGTGGGTGCCTGGGCCCTGAGCGCCGTTGGAGCTGTCTCCCTCTCTGGACTCCCTTCCCCTGCGGGCTTGTGGTCAGCCTCTCCTGGGCGCTGGGGTGAGAACCAGGCCAGCCTCCAGCAGCTTCCTCTGCCTCCAAGCTCAGAGCCGCCTTGCAAAGTCCCTCAGCAGGGCAAGCTGCACTGGGTGGGGGCCATCAGGGCGAGGGTGGGGGGGTGGGAGCAGGGGCGTCAGTGAAGGCTGATTTCTAGAGTGAGCTCCAGCAGCCCCACCCCTCCCCCGGGCCTCTGTCTCCTGATTTGCAAAGTGGAAAGATCTGCCAGAGTCTCCTCCCAGCTGACTATCAATTAAGCTCTCAGTCTCCATCACCTGCTCCTGGCTTCTCCTCAGATCTCTGGCAAGTGGTTTTATATCGCCTCGGCTTACCGCTTACCCGAGTACAAGAAGGAAGCTAGCGAAATCCATGCAGCCTTCTTTTACTTCACCCCCAACCACACGGAGGACACGATACTGAGCAGAGAGTACACAACCATGTAAGACCCACATATGGCCCAAGCCAGCTCAACCCAGCTTCTGGCTCCTCCTCCCAGCTGCCCAAACACCTTGAGCAAGCCCCTCCCCCCTCCTGGCCTCAGCCTTCTCACTCAGGGGATGGGGGCGGGGCTGACTCTAATTGCCACCTGACTCTCCCCCTCCAAGATTGTGACAGTCCACTTCACTTGACTATCTTACTGTTTTTCTCCCCTTTTCTGTCTGGCTTTAGGGGAAACCAGTGCTTCTATAACTCCACCATCCTGAGGGTCCAACGGGAAAATGGGACCCTGACCAAATCCGGTGAGCCCTCAGGGAAGGGTTGCTGTGTGGGATGGGGAGATGGTGGGTGGGCCAGGCCAAAGGAGGGGACCTGGGGGCCTTGGGCACAGAGAGCCCGGAGACACCCTCTTCTTCCATCTCCATGGGCCCGCTGCCTGCACACTGAAGCCATCAGTCATAGTTGCCAACATCTCTGAGCTCTTACTATGTGCCGGGTGCTGTTTGAAGTGATTGCTATGAATTAACCCACTTTAATACTCACAAACCACCCAAGGAGGACATTGCAGTGATCAGCTCAGGAAATGGAGAGACAGGTGCCCACTGGTCTCTCTCACTCCTCCTGCAATTAGACCTGGACTCTCCCCGAGGTTGGTTCCAGTCCTGCCTCTCAACCACTCTTTTTGTTTTTTATTAATCCTCACCTGAGGATATTTTCCCATTGATTTTTAGAGAGTGGAAGGGATGGGGAGAGACAGAGAGAAAGGAAACATCAATGTGAGAGACACAATGATTGGTTGCCTCCCAAACAGGGCTAGGGATCCAGCCTGCAACCAAGGTATATGCCCTTGGCCGAATTAAACAATGGACCCTCAGTCCATGGACCGTTTCTCTATCCACTTAGCCAAACCAACCAGGGCTCAACCACTCTTTACCCTCTGGGACCTAAGGGTGGCAGCCTGTTTATTGGGTAGGCGGTACTTCACCCATGTCCCCACCATCACTGCAGAGAAGGCCCTTAGCAGGAACACAGAAATGCCAAGGGAATTGAACCAACACCCCAGGCTCCTCTCTGAACCTCATTTTCCTCATCTGCAAAATGGGGAGAAAAGCCCTGACAGCCACAGTTCACAGAGGCTCCTCTGATTCCACATCCATTCAGCACAGGGCCTGGTGCACAGTAGGAGTGAGGGACACGTGGCCCAGGTGAACCCCTGGCCTTCACCGATTGGCTGTGTGGGCCTGAGCACACCCAGGTTTCCTCACCTGTGAGGAGGGACCCACTGTGCCATCTCCATGGTCTCACCCAGAGGCTTTCTCTTCCAGAGAATGACAGAGAACATTTTGCCCACCTGCTGCTTCCCAAGGACCCCAAGACCTTCATGTTCGCTGCCTTTCCAGAAGACAAGCAGAACATGGGGCTGTCCTTCTATGGTAGGCACCCCCAAACTCCCACCAGGCTTCCCCCAGGACCACCTGCTCCTAGGGCTGGGCCCCTAGACCTCCAGTCCTCCGTGTCCGTTACCCACCCCTCCCTGAAAAACACACACACACACACACACACACACACACTGACATTCTCAACCTGTCCCCTTGCTCCTTCCTGCAGCTGACAAGCCAGAGGCGACCCCGGAGCAAATGCAACAGTTCTATGACTACCTCACGTGCATGGGCATGGACAAGTCGGAAGTCATGTACACGGATGAGAAAAAGGTGAGGGCAAGGAGGACTAGGCGGTGCCCACCTGAGGGCGCTCCTGCTTTGGGCAGCCCCAGAGGCCCAGAGAGGGCCATCTCCCAGCCAGGGCTGCACAGCCAGGCAGGAGAGCCTGCTTTTCTGTGCCCATCTCACTGCGGGGACAGCTGAGCTTCCCAGAAGCCCATGGGGACTGGAGCCCCAGTCCAGAGCCCACTCCACCGTCCCCCTAGGAGCCCCTGCCCACCCCCATCACTGTGCTTTCTTCTCCTGCTGTCCTGCAGAATCTGTGCCTGCCGCTGGAGAAACAGCACAATGAGGAAAGGAAGAAGGAAGAGGAGAGATCCGAGATAGGCACAGCATTGGATTAGGACCTCGGGGACTTTGGGGGCCTATCCTGAGACCCCCCACCCACCCTGTGTGCCTCAGTTCTTTCCCTCAGTTGCACCAATAAAGTTTCTGCATTTGGAATAGGCAGGTTGTCATTTGCTCACTCACTCATTCATTCATTCACTCATTCATTCATGTTGATGCCTGCGCCCCTGGCTGCAGAAGCCCCTGCTGTAACCCCCAGAACTCATGCCATGATGGATAATGGCAGATGGTGTGGGAGCCCATCCGAGAAGGTTCCTTCTGCAGGAGGGGTAGTCTTGGAAGGCTTTCTGGAAGGGGCATCTGAGCCAGTCTAGAAAAATTAGGAGCTTGGTTAACACCTTCTGTTCCTGTTGCCATCCAAGGGTCTGAGAGTGTAGGGAGTGGCTATATAGTTAAGCCTCAGACTGACCCGTTGGCAAAGCCACAAACAAGTCCCAGCTTAGAGGGCACAGCCCTCTTAGCATAATTAGGCTAGAGTAGACCCTATGACTCTCCCTAGATCAGTGGTTCTCAACCTTCTGGCCCTTTAAATACAGTTCCTCATGTTGTGAACCCCAACCATAAAATTATTTTCGTTGCAACTTCCTAACTGTAATTTTGCTACTGTTATGAAACGTAATGTAAATATCTGATATGCAGGATGGTCTTAGGGGTCCCACAGGTTGAAAACCGCTGACGTAAATCTTATCTAGGTAGCTAATGGGCTGCAGGAGATGTATCAAGTGCTGCCAAAACAAGTGAAACCCACAAGAACATTGTAACTATGGTGACCACTACCTTGTTTACCTCTGGCTATAAAATAAAGGCTCAGCTTGCTGTCTGGGTCTCTCTCTGTGGCCTTAGCCAGGCACAGAAGATCCACCTAGACCCAGCTTATTCTCTTTGTCTGTCTTTTCTACATCCTTCAATATCCACACCCCCCCCCCGCCCCAGGCTCACTGAACCCTTCGCTGTGCTGGCATGGCACATGAGAGCACACTGTCGTATGAGGGACATAAGGCAGATGACCCACACTGGGAGTTCAGGTGGGTAAGGGGTGGAGAGGACTCAGGCACACAGTACGGTGCCCGGCTTAAAGGATCTTATGGCAAACATCACCCTGGCCATCTGGGAGGTGAGCTGGGTGGGGCCTGACGAGGTGAGCTCCTGGACCAGGGCCAGAGCCAAGACAGAGACAGGGGGAATGTTGGAAACACAGAAGCCTCCAGAGGGAGGCAGAAAGAATAGGAATGTGCCCCCAACAGGCCCATGGGTGGGGAAGGGGGGAATGGCTGTGTCAACCTTCCACCCACCAAACTGACTTTGGAAACCACAAGTCAATTGACATACACCACATACTTTGGAAATGTTTTGGGTTTTTTTTTGGCTTTTCCTTTCTTTTTTTTATTATCATTATTCATTCTTCTTCATTTGCTCTCATAAGAAAAATAGAATTTTTCAATGCCTCAAATATACAAATATCACTGATGCACACACATTCCAGAAAAGCTGAGGTACGCGATGCTACGGGGTGGGGGGATAGGACACGGCCTGGCAGGTAGCTGGCCACTGGCCCAATTCCACAGGGATCCCCAGGACAGAGCGGGGGTCTCGAGATGAGGTACAGAGAGAGGCCATGGAGGATGGCTTCCTGGGGTGTCTCCATCCCAGCAGGCCCATGGGAAAGGCAGCTCCAATCACTGAGGAACTGGGCCCATGTCATCCTGGGGGCCAGCACCCCAAGATATTCTAATGGTCCCAGAGGGTCCCACCACCAGCCACGTGTTTCCAGAGATGCCAACTGCCAAGCAGTAGATCACAGGCCAATGGCCAGGCTTGTGCCAGAGCCCCTGGCCCCACCCCCTCTTATCTGGCTTCCTGAGGAGGAGGAAGCCCAGGAAAACTCCTCCGTTTAAGAAGTGTCCCCGTATATAAAATGCATATTATTAGCTGGAGGTGGACACGTGCAGGACACTCCCAGAGACTGCATCTGGGCAACAGGTGGCCTTGGTCCCCGCACCTCCTTCAGGGGCTGGTGCCCTGGGAAGCAACTTCTCTTCATGAGCAGAGCTCTGGCGTTTTGCAAACATCGAGACTGAGCAGCAGGGCCTGTGCTGGAGGGAGAACTCCTCCTGAGGGGTCCGCAGGGCCTTCAGGGGAGACGGCAGCAGGCTGCACGCCCACCCGTCCACCATCTGTCTCTGAACCCCCAGTGCCATCAGAAGAGGCAGGAGCCCCGCAGGCTGTGATCAAGGGCACAAGCCTCTAATGCGGGCTTGATCCCCAGTAGGGGGGTTCAGGAGGCAGCCAATCAATGATTCTCATCATTGATGTTTCTATCTCTCTCTCCCTCCCCCTTCCTTTCTGAAACCAATAAAATTCTCATTTTTGAAAAATAAAATGGATGATCATCCAAAGTTGTAAGTACCATAATGATAGTTTGTGAAAATATTGTTTGTATGGATAAAGATTTGACCCCGTCAAGTAGAAATGCAGAAGGGTGGTAGAGTTAGTGATTCCACAGGATTTCCTGAGCACCCACTGTGTGCTGGGCACTGCTTCAGGATTGGGGCAGCTGGTGAAAGAGAGCAAGATTCCCACTTGAATATCAGAGGATGAAGAAAACACAGAAGTGATTTCCTGTTTCAGATGTTGGAGATGGTTCACATAATACACTTACTGAAAACAGACATTCAACTTAACGCCCCGTGTTATTTTTTTTGTGTGTTTTATTCTTGGAAAATATCCCTGCCTCCAGGACTAGGTTGGGGCCTCTCTGGACTTTTGGTCTTTCACAGTTGTTACCACACTCAACTGGAACTAAATCCATGTTTGCCTCCCCCGGCCCCCTGCACTACTCCCCCGCACATCGCCACCACACCCAGGCTAGCCTGGGAACCTCCAAGTTGCCTTCAGCATTTGATTTATGACTGGGTCCCTCTCAAGTCCTGGCACTCAGAGGGGCAGGAGTTGGATGAAACCATGAGCACCTGCCCCTCTATGGAATCTACCAGCTTCACTAATATCACTCCAGCCCTTTCCACCTTGGCTTTGAACAGCCAGACCTTTGGGCCCTGATCTCAAGGTCAGGGACCCAAATTAGACCAGAGCTTGGAGGCTTTACCTGGGGCTGACTTTTGGGAAAAGAGGGAATGTTCTGCACATAACATTTCCCAAACGCTCACCGATTGTGTCACAGCGGGTCCCCAGGGCCCTGCCCACAGCTCATTATAAAGGTCACCGCACCCCTCAGCCACCAGTACCTCGGACTCTAGCCACATCCTGGTCTTGCCATGGCGCTGCCCTGGGCCCTTGCAGTCTTGAGCCTTCTTCCCCTGCTGGACGCCCAGAGCCCGGCGTGTCCCAATTTCTCGGTGCCCATCACCAATGCCTCCCTGGACCAGGTGGGTGCCTGGGCCCTGAGTGCTATGGGAGCTGTCTCACTCTCTGGACTCCCTTCCCCTGCTGGCTTGCGGTCAGCCTCTCCTGGGCGCTGGGGTGAGAACAAGGCCAGCCTCCAGTGGCGGTCCTCTGCCTCCAAGCTCAGAGTCGCCTTGCAAAGTCCCTCAGCGGGGCAAGCTGCACTGGGTGGGGGCCACCGGGGAGGAGGGTTTGAGAGCGGGGCAGGGGGGGTAGTTTGATGGGGGTCAAGGCTGATTCCTAGACTGAGCTCCTGCAGCCACACTACTCGCCCGGCCTCTGTCTCTTGATTTGCAAACTCGAAAGATCTGCCAGAGTCTCCTCCCAGCTGTCTATCAAGGATTAAGCTCTCAGTCTCCATCACCTGCTCCTGGCTTCTCCTCAGATCTCTGGCAAGTGGTTTTATATCGCCTCGGCTTTCCGCTTCCCCGAGTACAAGAAGGAAGCTAGCAAAATCCATGCAGTCTTTTTTTACTTCACCCCCAACCACACGGAGGACACGATACTGCTCAGAGAGTACATAACCGTGTAAGAACTTCCCGTGGTGCCAGCTCAGCTTCTTGCTCCTCCTCCCAGCTGCCCAAACACCTTGAGCAAGACCTGCCCCCCTCCTGGCCTCAGCCTTCTCATCCAGGGGATGGGGGCGGTGCTGACTCTAATTGCCACCTGACTCTCCCCCTCCAAGATTGTGACAGTCCACTTCTCCTTGAATATCTTACCGTTTTCTCCCCTCTTCTGTCTGGCTTTAGGGGGGACCAGTGCCTCTATAACTCCAGCAGCCTGAAGGTCCAAGGGGAAATTGGGACCCTGTCCACATCCGGTGAGCCCTGAGGGGAAGGGTTGCTGTGTGGGATGGGGAGATGTTGGGTGGGCCAGCCCAAAGGTGGGGACCTGGGGGCTTTGGGCACAGAGAGCCCGGGAGTTGCCCACTTCTTCCATCTCCATGGGCCCGCTGCCTGCACACTGAAGCCATCAGTCATAGCTGCCAACATCTCTGAGCTCTTACTATGTGCCGGGTGCTGTTTGAAGTGCTTTCTATGAATTAACCCACTTTAATACTCACAAACCACCCAAGGAGGACATTGCAGTGATCAGCTCAGGAAATGGAGAGAAAGGTGCCCCCTTGTCTCTCTCACTCCTCCTGCAATTAGACCTGGACCACTGATGGCAAACCTTTTGAGCTCGGCGTGTCAGCATTATGAAAAACCCTAACTTAACTCTGGTGCTGTGTCACATATAGAAATTGTTTGATATTCTCAACCATAGTAAAACAAAAATTTATATTTTTGATATTTATTTTATATATTTAAATGCCATTTAACAAAGAAAAACCAACCAAAAAAATGAGTTTGAGGGTCACCTCTGACACGCGTGTCATAGGTTCGCCATCACTGCCCTGGACTGTACCTGAGGTTGCTTCCAGTCCTGCCGCACATCCAGTCTTTTTGTTTGTTTTTTATTAAGCCTCACCTGAGGATATTTTCCCACTGATTTTTAGAGAGAGTTAAAGTGAGGGGGATAGATAGAGAGAGAGGAAACATCAATGTGAGAGAGACATATTGATTGGTTGCCTCCCACACCAGGGCCGGGGATTGAGCCTGCAAATGAGGTACACACCCTTGGCCGGAATTGAACCCTGGACCCTTCAGTCCGTGGGCCGATGCTCTATCCACTTAGCCAAACAAGCAAGGGTTCAACCACTCTTTACACTCGGGGACCTAAGAGTGGCAGCCTGTTTATTGGGCAGGCAGTGACTTTACCCATATCCCCACCATCACTGCAGAGAAGGCCCATAGCAGGAACACACAAATGCCAATGGAATTGAACCAACGCCCGAGGCTCCTCTCTGAACCTCATTTTCCTCATCTGTAAAATGGGGAGAAAGGCCCTGACAGCCACAGTTCACAGAGGCTCCTCTGATTCCACATCCATTCAGCACAGGGCCTGGTGCACAGTAGGAGTGAGGGACACGTGGCCCAGGTGAACCCCTGGCCCTCACCGATTGGCTGTGTGGGCCTGAGCACACCCAGGTTTCCTCACCTGTGAGGAGGGACCCACTGAGCTGACTCCATGGTCTCACACAGAGGCTTTCTCTTCCAGAGAATGACAGAGAATATTATGAACACCTGCTGCTCCCCAAGGACCCCAAGACCTTCATGCTCGCCTCTTTCCCAGAAGACAAGCAGTACATGGGGCTGTCCATCTTTGGTAGGCACCCCCAAACTCCCACCAGGCTTCCCCCAGGAACACCTGCTCCTAGGGCTGGGCCCCTAGACCTCCAGTACTCCCTGGACTCTACCCTGCCCTTCCCATCCCTCCCGCCCCCACAAACACACTGACATTCTCACCTGTCCCCTTGCTCCCTCCTGCAGCTGACAAGCCAGAGGCGACCCCGGAGCAAATGCAACAGTTCTATGACTACCTCACGTGCATGGGCATGGACAAGTCAGAAGTCATATACTCCGATGAGAAAAAGGTGAGGGCAAGGAGGACTAGGCGGTGCCCACCTGAGGGCGCTCCTGCTTTGGGCAGCCCCAGAGGCCCAGAGAGGGCCATCTCCCAGCCTGGGCTGCACAGCCAGGCAGGAGAGCTTGCTTTTCTGTGCCCATTCACTGCGGGGACAGCTGAGCTTCCCAGAGGCCCATGGGGACTGGAGCCCCAGTCCAGAGCACACTCCACCTCCCCCCCAGTAGCCCCTGCCCACCCCCATCACTGTGCTTTCTTCTCCTGCTGTCCTGCAGAATCTGTGCCTGCCGCTGGAGAAGCAGCACGACGAGGAAAGGAAGAAGGAAAAGGAGAGGTTTGAGTCAGGCACAGAGTTGGATTAGGACCTCGGGGACTTTGGGGGCCCATCCTGAGAGCCCCACCCACCCTGTGTGCCTCGGTTCTTTCCCTCAGTTGCACCAATAAAGTTTCTGCATTTGGAATAGGCAGGTTGTCATTTGCTCACTCAATCATTCATTCACTCATTCATTCATGTTGAAGCCGGCGCCGCTGGCTGCAGAAGCCCCTGCTGTAACCCCAGCACACATGCCAGGATGAATGATGGCATGTGGTGTGGGAGCCCAGCTCGAGAAGGTTCCTTCTGCAGGAGGGGGAGTCTGAGAAGGCTTCCTGCAAGGGGCTTCTGAGCCAGTCTAGAAAGATTAGGAGCTTGGTTAACACCTTCTGGTCCTGCTGCAAGCCAAGGGCCTGAGAGGACACGTTTGAGGAACATAAGGCAGAGGACCAAAGCGGGAGTTCAGGTGTGTAAGGGGTGGAGAGGACTCAGGCACAGGGCATGGTGCCCGGCTTGAAGGACCTTATGGCAAACATCACCCTGTCCATCTGGGAGGTGAGCTGGGCAGGGCCTGATGAGGTGAGCACCAGCGCCAGGACAGAGACAGGGTGAATGTTGGAAATAATGCTGAAAACACTGAAGCCTCCAGAGGGAGGCAGGAAGAAAAGGAATGTGCCCCCAACAGGCACACGGGTGGGGAAGGGGCAATAGCTGTGTCAGGCTTCCCCCCACCAAACTTTCTTTAGAAACCACAAGTCAATTGACATACACCACAAACACCACAAACTGTGGGAATGTTGTGGGGGTTTTACTGGCTTTTCTTTTTTTATGATCAATATTCATTCTTCTTCATTTGCGCTAATAATGAAAATGGACTTTTCCAATGCCCCCAATATGCAAATATCACGGATGCACACACATTCCAGAAAAGCTGAGGTACCCGCTGCTATGGTGAGCAGGGATAGGACACGGTCTGGCAGGTAGCAGGCCACTGGCCCAATTCCACAGGGATCCCCAGGCCAGAGTGGGGGTCTCCAGATGAGGTACAGAGAGGGGCCATGGAGGTACAGAGAGGGGCCTAAATGGGTAGTCGGACATCCCTCGAGGGGTCCCAGATTGGAGAGGGTGGGTTGAGGGACACCCCCCAAGCCCCATGCATGACTTTCATGCACCAGGCCTCTAGTAATAACATAAAATGCTATAGAAAGATATAAAGAGAGGGCATGGTTAAGTAAACTATAATCTAGGAAGTGAATGAAAGGTGATGTGAGCTTTAAAATCACAACCACTCACTACAGTGAAACATGAAAAACTATTCAAAATATATAAAATGGCCCTAGCTGGTTTGTCTCAGTGGATGAGCATCACTGCAGACTAAAGGGTTACAGGTTCAACTCTGGTCAAGGGGACAAACCTGGGTTGCCAGCTCCATCCCCACTACGGGGCATGCAGGTTGCAGCCAATCAATGATTCTCGTCATTGATGTCTCTATCTCTCTCTCCCTCTCTGAAATCAATAAAAATATCATTTAAAAAAATAAAATGGACAAGGATCCAAAGTTGTAAGCATACCATAATACTACTTTGTGAAAATATGATTTGTATGGATAAAGATTTGAAACCATCATATTGAAATGCAGAAGGGTGGTAGAGTTAGTAATTGCACAGGATTTCCTGAGCACCCACTGTGTGCTGGGCACTGCTCCAGGATTGGGGCAGCTGGTGAAAGAGAGCAAGGTTCCCACTTGAATAGCAGAGGATGAAGACAACACAGAAGTGATTTCCTGTTTCAGATGTTGGAGATGGTTCACATAATACATTTACTGAAAACAGACATTCAACTTAATGCCCCATGTTGTTTTTTGTTTGTTTGTTTTTTGGAAAATGTCCCTGCCTCCCGTCCTGGATTGGGGCATCTCTGGACTTTTGGTCTTTCACAGTTGTTACTACACTCAACTGGAACTGAATCCAAGTTTGCCTTCCCCCACCCCTCTACACCCCTCCCCCGCCCATCGCCCCTACACCCAGGCTAGCCTGGGAACCTCCAAGTTGCCTTCAGCATTTGATTTATGACTGGGTCCCTCTCAAGTCCTGGCACTCAGAGGGGCAGGAGTTGGATGAAACCCTGAGCACCTGCCCCTCTATGGAATCTACCATCTTCACTAATATCACTCCAGCCCTTTCCACCTTGGCTTTGAACAGCCAGACCTTTGGACTCTGATCTCGAGGTCAGGTACCCAAATTAGACCAGAGCTTGGAGGCTTTACCTGGGGCTGACTTTTGGAAAAGGAGGGAAGGTTCTGTACATGGCATTTCCCAAAAGCTCACAGGATTGTGTCACAGCGGGTCCCCAGGGCCCTGCCCACAGCTCATTATAAAGGTCACTGCACCTCTCAGCCACCAGTACCTCGGACTCTAGCCACATCCTCATCTTGCCATGGCGCTGCCCTGGGCCCTTGCAGTCTTGAGCCTTCTTCCCCTGCTAGACGCCCAGAGCCCGGCGTGTCCCAATTTTTCGGTGCCCATCACCAATGCCTCCCTGGACCAGGTGGGTGCCTGGGCCCTGAGCTGTCTTCCTCTCTGGACTTCCCTTCCCCTGCGGGCTTGTGGACAGCCTCTCCTGGGCGCTGGGGTGAGAACCAGGCCAGCCTCCAGCGGCGGTTCTCTGCCTCCAAGCTCAGAGCCACCTTGCAAAGTCCCTCAGCAGGGCAAGCTGCACTGAGTGGGGGCCACCGGAGAGGGGGTTTGGGAGCGGGGCAGGGGGGGTAGTTTGATGGGGGTCAAGGCTGATTCCTAGACTGAGCTCCTGCAGCCACACTACTCGCCCGGGCCTCTGTCTCTTGATTTGCAAACTCGAAAGATCTGCCAGAGTCTCCTCCCAGCTGTCTATCAAGGATTAAGCTCTCAGTCTCCATCACCTGCTCCTGGCTTCTCCTCAGATCTCTGGCAAGTGGTTTTATATCGCCTCGGCTTTCCGCTTCCCCGAGTACAAGAAGGAAGCTAGCAAAATCCATGCAGTCTTCTTTTACTTCACCCCCAACCACACGGAGGACACGATACTGCTCAGAGAGTACATAACCGTGTAAGAACTTCCCGTGGTGCCAGCTCAGCTTCTTGCTCCTCCTCCCAGCTGCCCAAACACCTTGAGCAAGACCTGCCCCCCTCCTGGCCTCAGCCTTCTCATCCAGGGGATGGGGGCGGGGCTGACTCTAATTGCCACCTGACTCTCCCCCTCCAAGATTGTGACAGTCCACTTCTCCTTGACTATCTTACCGTTTTCTCCCCTCTTCTGTCTGGCTTTAGGGGGGACCAGTGCATCTATAACATCAGCAGCGTGAAGGTCCAACGGGAAAATGGGACCCTGTCAAAATCCGGTGAGCCTTCAGGGAAGGGTCGCTGTGTGGGATGGGAGATGGTGGGTGGGCCAGTCCAAAGGAGGGGACCTGGGGGCTTTGGGCAAGAGAGCCCGGGAGATGCCCACTTCTTCCATCTCCATGGGCCCGCTGCCTGCACACTGAAGCCATCAGTCATAGCTGCCAACATCTCTGAGCTCTTACTATGTGCCGGGTGCTGTTTGAAGTGCTTTCTATGAATTAACCCACTTTAATACTCACAAACCACCCACGGAGGACATTGCAGTGATCAGCTCAGGAAATGGACAGACACGAGCCCCTTGTCTCTCTCACTCTTCCTGCAATTAGACCTGGACTCTCCCCGAGGTTGGTTCCAGTCCTGCCTCTCAACCACTCTTTTTGTTTGTTTTTTATTAATCCTCACCTGAGGATATTTTCCCCTTGATTTTTAGAGAGAGTGAAAGTGAGGGGGAGAGACAGAGAGAAAGGAAACATCAATGTGAGAGAGACACATTGATTGGTTGCCACCAACACCAGGGCTGGGGATTGAGCCTGAAATTGAGGTACATACCCTTGGCCGAGATGGAACCCTGGACCCTTCAGACCGTGGGCCGAAGCTCTATTCACTTAGCCAAACTGGCAAGCGCTCAACCACTCTTTGTCCTCTGGGACCTAAGGGTGGCAGCCCACCCATGACCCCACCATCACTGCAGAGAAGGCCCATAGCAGGAACACACAAATGCCAATGGAACTGAACCAACACCCAAGGCTCTTCTCTGAACCTCATTTTCCTCATCTGGAAAATGGGGAGAAAGGCCCTGACAGCCAGAGTTCACAGAGGCTCCTCTGATTCCACATCCATTCGGCACAGGGCCTGGCGCACAGTAGGAATGAGTGGCCCAGGTGAACCCCTGGCCTTCACCGATTGGCTGTGTGGGCCTGGGGACACCCAAATTTCCTCACCTGTGAGGAGGGACCCACTGTGCCATCTCCATGGTCTCACCCAGAGGCTTTCTCTTCCAGAGAATGGCACAGAACATTTTGGCCACCTGCTGCTCCCCAAGGACCCCAAGACCTTCATGTTCGCTGCCTTTCCAGAAGACAAGCAGAACATGGGGCTGTCCTTCTATGGTAGGCACCCCCAAACTCCCACCAGGCTTTTCCCAGGACCGCCTGCTCCTAGGGCTGGGCCCCTAGATCTCCAGTCCTCCCTGGCCTCTACCCTGCCCTACTCCACACCCCCCCACCCCCACACTGACATTCTCACCTGTCCCCTTGCCCCCTTCTGCAGCTGACAAGCCAGAGGTGACCCCGGAGCAAATGCAACAGTTCTATGACTACCTCACGTGCATGGGCATGGACAAGTCGGAAGTCATGTACACGGATGAGAAAAAGGTGAGGGCAAGGAGGACTAGGCGGTGCCCACCTGAGGGCGCTCCTGCTTTGGGCAGCCCCAGAGGCCCAGAGAGGGCCATCTCCCAGCCAGGGCTGCACAGCCAGGCAGGAGAGCCTGCTTTTCTGTGCCCATCTCACTGCGGGGACAGCTGAGCTTCCAGAGGCCCATGGGGACTGGAGCCCCAGTCCAGAGCACACTCCACCTTCCCCTCAGGAGCCCCTGCCCACCCCTATCATTGTGTTTCTTCTCCTGCTGTCCTGCAGAATCTGTGCCTGCCGCTGGAGAAACAGCACAATGAGGAAAGGAAGAAGGAAGAGGAGAGATCCGAGATAGGCACAGCATTGGATTAGGACCTCGGGGACTTTGGGGGCCTATCCTGAGACCCCCCACCCACCCTGTGTGCCTCAGTTCTTTCCCTCAGTTGCACCAATAAAGTTTCTGCATTTGGAATAGGCAGGTTGTCATTTGCTCACTCACTCATTCATTCACTCATTCATTCATGTTGATGCCTGGGCCCCTGGCTGCAGAAGCCCCTGCTGTAACCCCCAGAACTCATGCCATGATGGATAATGGCAGATGGTGTGGGAGCCTAGCTCGAGAAGGTTCCTTCTGCAGGAGGGGTAGTCTTGGAAGGCTTTCTGGAAGGGGCATCTGAGCCAGTCTAGAAAAATTAGGAGCTTGGTTAACACCTTCTGTTCCTGTTGCCATCCAAGGGTCTGAGAGTGTAGGGAGTGGCTATATAGTTAAGCCTCAGACTGACCCGTTGGCAAAGCCACAAACAAGTCCCAGCTTAGAGGGCACAGCCCTCTTAGCATAATTAGGCTAGAGTAGACCCTATGACTCTCCCTAGATCAGTGGTTCTCAACCTTCTGACCCTTTAAATACAGTTCCTCATGTTGTGAACCCCAACCATAAAATTATTTTCGTTGCAACTTCCTAACTGTAATTTTGCTACTGTTATGAAACGTAATGTAAATATCTGATATGCAGGATGGTCTTAGGCGACCCCTGGAAAGGGTCGTTCGACCCCCAAGGGGTTGAGTCCCACAGGTTGAAAACCGCTGACGTAGATCTTATCTAGGTAGCTAATGGGCTGCAGGAGATGTATCAAGTGCTGCCAAAACAAGTGAAACCCACAAGAACATTGTAACTATGGTGACCACTACCTTGTTTACCTCTGGCTATAAAATAAAGGCTCAGCTTGCTGTCTGGGTCTCTCTCTGTGGCCTTAGCCAGGCACAGAAGATCCACCTAGACCCAGCTTATTCTCTTTGTCTGTCTTTTCTACATCCTTCAATATCCACACCCCCCGCCCCCCAGGCTCGCTGACCCTTCGCTGTGCTGGCATGGCACATGAGAGCACACTGTCGTATGAGGGACATAAGGCAGAGGACCCACACTGGGAGTTCAGGTGGGTAAGGGGTGGAGAGGACTCAGGCACACAGCATGGTGCCAGGCTTAAAGGATCTTATGGCAAACATCACCCTGGCCATCTGGGAGGTGAGCTGGGTGGGGCCTGACGAGGTGAGCTCCTGGACCAGGGCCAGAGCCAAGACAGAGACAGGGGGAATGTTGGAAACACAGAAGCCTCCCGAGGGAGGCAGGAAGAGTGGGACTGTGCCCCCAACAGGCCCATGGGTGGGGAAGGGGGGAATGGCTGTGTCAACCTTCCACCCACCAAACTGACTTTGGAAACCACAAGTCAATTGACATACACCACATACTTTGGAAATGTTTTGGGGTTTTTTTTTTTGGCTTTTCCTTTCTTTTTTTTTATTATCATTATTCATTCTTCTTCATTTGCTCTCATAAGAAAAATAGAATTTTTCAATGCCTCAAATATACAAATATCACTGATGCACACACATTCCAGAAAAGCTGAGGTACGCGATGCTACGGGGTGGGGGGATAGGACACGGCCTGGCAGGTAGCTGGCCACTGGCCCAATTCCACAGGGATCCCCAGGACAGAGCGGGGGTCTCAAGATGAGGTACAGAGAGAGGCCATGAAGGATGGCTTCCTGGGGTGTCTCCATCCCAGCAGGCACATGGGAAAGGCAGCTCCAATCACTGAGGAACTGGGCCCATGTCATCCTGGGGGCCAGCACCCCAAGATATTCTAATGGTCCCAGAGGGTCCCACCACCAGCCACGTCTTTCCAGAGATGACAACTGCCAAGCAGTAGATCACAGGCCAATGGCCAGGCTTGTGCCAGAGCCCCTGGCCCCACCCATTCTTATCTGGCTTCCTGAGGAGGAGGAAGCCCAGGAAAACTCCTCCGTTTAAGAAGTGTCCCCGTATATAAAATGCATATTATTAGATGGAGGTGGACACGTGCAGGACACTCCCAGAGACTGCATCTGGGCAACAGGTAGCCTTGGTCCCTGCACCTCCTTCAGGGGCTGGTGCCCTGGGAAGCGACTTCTCTTGATGAGCAGAGCTCTGGCGTTTTGCAAACATCGAGACTGAGCAGCAGGGCCTGTGCTGGAGGGAGAACTCCTCCTGAGGGGTCCGCAGGGCCTTCAGGGGAGACGGCAGCAGGCTGCACGCCCACCCGTCCACCATCTGTCTCTGAACCCCCAGTGCCATCAGAAGAGGCAGGAGCCCCACAGGCTGTGATCAAGGGCACAAGCCTCTAATGCGGGCTTGATCCCCAGTAGGGGGCGTTCAGGAGGCAGCCAATCAATGATTCTCATCATTGATGTTTCTATCTCTCTCTCCCTCCCCCTTCCTTTCTGAAATCAATAAAATTCTCATTTTTGAAAAATAAAATGGATGATCATCCAAAGTTGTAAGTACCGTAATGATACTTTGTGAACATATGATTTGTATGGATAAAGATTTGACCCCGTCAAGTAGAAATGCAGAAGGGTGGTAGAGTTAGTGATTCCACAGGATTTCCTGAGCACCCACTGTGTGCTGGGCACTGCTCCAGGACTGGGGCAGCTGGTGAAAGAGAGCAAGCTTCACACTTGAATATCAGAGGATGAAGAAAACACAGAAGTGATTTCCTGTTTCAGATGTTGGAGATGGTTCACATAATACACTTACTGAAAATAGACATTCAACTTAATGCTCCGTGTTGTTTTTTGTTTGTTTGTTTTTTTGGAAAATATCCCTGCCTCGAGGACTAGGTTGGGGCCTCTCTGGACTTTTGGTCTTTCACAGTTGTTACCACACTCAACTGGAACTGAATCCATGTTTGCCTCCCCCCGCCCCCTGCACCCCTCCCCCGCCCATCGCCCCTTCACCCCAGGCTAGCCTGGGAATCTCCAAGTTACCTTAGCATTTGATTTATGACTGGGTCCCTCTCAAGTCCTGGCACTCAGAGGGGCAGGAGTTGGATGAAACCATGAGCACCTGCCCCTCTATGGAATCTACCAGCTTCACTAATATCACTCCAGCCCTTTCCACCTTGGCTTTGCACAGCCAGACCTTTGGACTCTGATCTCGAGGTCAGGGACCCAAATTAGACCAGAGCTTGGAGGCTTT
Source organism: Myotis lucifugus (assembly GCF_000147115.1). Lineage (NCBI taxonomy): Eukaryota > Metazoa > Chordata > Mammalia > Chiroptera > Vespertilionidae > Myotis > Myotis lucifugus. The sequence goes on from NW_005871321.1 coordinate 51,368, forward strand.
ACCTGGGGCTGACTTTTGGGAAAAGAGGGATGTTCTGTACATGGCATTTCACAAACACTCACAGGATTGTGTCACAGCGGGTCCCCAGGGCCCTGCCCACAGCTCATTATAAAGTCACCGCACCCCTCAGCCACCAGTACCTCGGACTCTAGCCACATCCTCGTCTTGCCATGGCGCTGCCCTGGGCCCTTGCAGTCTTGAGCCTTCTTCCCCTGCTGGACGCCCAGAGTCCGGCGTGTCCCAATTTCTCGGTGCCCATCACCAATGCCTCCCTGGACCAGGTGGGTGCCTAGGCCCTGACCATGGTGGGAGCTGTCTCCCTCTCTGGACTTCCCTTCCCCTGCGGGCTTGCGGTCAGCCTCTCCTGGGCACTGGGGTGAGAACCAGGCCAGCCTCCAGTGGCGGTCCTCTGCCTCCAAGCTCAGAGTCGCCTTGCAAAGTCCCTCAGCAGGGCAAGCTGACTGGGTGAGGGGCCACAGGGAAGGGGAATGGGGAGGGCGGGTGATGGCTGGCTCCTGCAGCCCCACTCCTCCTCCAGGCCTCCAGTCTCCTGATTTGCAAAGTGAAAGATCTGCCCGAGTCTCCTCCCAGCTGACTATCAAGGATTAAGCTCTCAGTCTCCATCACCTGCTCCTGGCTTCTCCTCAGATCTCTGGCAAGTGGTTTTATATCGCCTCGGCTTCCCGCTTACCCGGGTACAAGGAAAAAGCTAGCAAAATCCATGCATCCTTCTTTTACTTCACCCCCAACCACACAGAGGAAACAATACTGTTCAGAGAATACATGACCATGTAAGACCCGCACATGGCCCTCAAGTGCCAGCTCAGCCCCAAATGCAGCCCAGCTTCTGGCTCCTCCTCCCAGCTGCCCAAACACCTGGAGCAAGCCCCTCCCCACTCCTGGCCTCAGCCTTCTCATCCAGGGGATGGGGGTGGGGCTGACTCTAATTGCCACCTGACTCTCCCCCTCCAGGATTGTGACAGTCCACTTCTTCTTGACTATCTTACTGTTTTCTCCCCTCTTCTGTCTGGCTTTAGGGGGGACCAGTGCCTCTATAACTCCAGCAGCCTGAAGGTCCAAGGGGAAATTGGGACCCTGTCCACATCCGGTGAGCCCTGAGGGGAAGGGTTGCTGTGTGGGATGGGGAGATGTTGGGTGGGCCAGCCCAAAGGAGGGGACCTGGGGGCTTTGGGCACAGAGAGCCCGGGAGTTGCCCACTTCTTCCATCTCCATGGGCCCGCTGCCTGCACACTGAAGCCATCAGTCATAGCTGCCAACATCTCTGAGCTCTTACTATGTGCCGGGTGCTGTTTGAAGTGCTTTCTATGAATTAACCCACTTTAATACTCACAAACCACCCAAGGAGGACATTGCAGTGATCAGCTCAGGAAATGGAGAGAAAGGTGCCCCCTTGTCTCTCTCACTCCTCCTGCAATTAGACCTGGACCACTGATGGCAAACCTTTTGAGCTCGGCGTGTCAGCATTTTGAAAAACCCTAACTTAACTCTGGTGCTGTGTCACATATAGAAATTGTTTGATATTTTCAACCATAGTAAAACAAAAATTTATATTTTTGATATTTATTTTATATATTTAAATGCCATTTAACAAAGAAAAACCAACCAAAAAAATGAGTTTGAGGGTCACCTCTGACACGCGTGTCATAGGTTCGCCATCACTGCCCTGGACTGTACCTGAGGTTGCTTCCAGTCCTGCCGCACATCCAGTCTTTTTGTTTGTTTTTTGTTAAGCCTCACCTGAGGATATTTTCCCACTGATTTTTAGAGAGAGTTAAAGTGAGGGGGATAGATAGAGAGAGAGGAAACATCAATGTGAGAGAGACATATTGATTGGTTGCCTCCCACACCAGGGCCGGGGATTGAGCCTGCAAATGAGGTACACACCCTTGGCCGGAATTGAACCCTGGACCCTTCAGTCCGTGGGCCGATGCTCTATCCACTTAGCCAAACAAGCAAGGGTTCAACCACTCTTTACACTTGGGGACCTAAGAGTGGCAGCCTGTTTATTGGGCAGGCAGTGACTTTACCCATATCCCCACCATCACTGCAGAGAAGGCCCATAGCAGGAACACACAAATGCCAATGGAATTGAACCAACGCCCGAGGCTCCTCTCTGAACCTCATTTTCCTCATCTGTAAAATGGGGAGAAAGGCCCTGACAGCCACAGTTCACAGAGGCTCCTCTGATTCCACATCCATTCAGCACAGGGCCTGGTGCACAGTAGGAGTGAGGGACACGTGGCCCAGGTGAACCCCTGGCCCTCACCGATTGGCTGTGTGGGCCTGAGCACACCCAGGTTTCCTCACCTGTGAGGAGGGACCCACTGAGCTGACTCCATGGTCTCACACAGAGGCTTTCTCTTCCAGAGAATGACAGAGAATATTATGAACACCTGCTGCTCCCCAAGGACCCCAAGACCTTCATGCTCGCCTCTTTCCCAGAAGACAAGCAGTACATGGGGCTGTCCATCTTTGGTAGGCACCCCCAAACTCCCACCAGGCTTCCCCCAGGAACACCTGCTCCTAGGGCTGGGCCCCTAGACCTCCAGTCCTCCCTGGCCTCTACCCTGCCCTTCCCATCCCCCCCTGCCACCCCCCCCCCCCTCACACACTGACATTCTCACCTCCCCTTGCTCCCTCCTGCAGCTGACAAGCCAGAGGTGACCCGGGAGCAAATGGAACAGTTCTATGACTACCTCACGTGCATGGGCATGGACAAGTCAGAAGTCATATACTCTGATGAGAAAAAGGTGAGGGCAAGGAGGACTAGGCGGTGCCCACCTGAGGGCGCTCCTGCTTTGGGCAGCCCCAGAGGCCCAGAGAGGGCCATCTCCCAGCCAGGGCTGCACAGCCTGGCAGGAGAGCTTGCTTTTCTGTGCCCATTCACTGCGGGGACAACTGAGCTTCCCAGAGGCCCATGGGGACTGGAGCCCCAGTCCAGAGCACACTCCACCTCCCCCCCAGTAGCCCCTGCCCACCCCCATCACTGTGTTTCTTCTCCTGCTGTCCTGCAGAATCTGTGCCTGCCGCTGGAGAAGCAGCACGACGAGGAAAGGAAGAAGGAAAAGGAGAGGTTCGAGTCAGGCACAGAGTTGGATTAGGACCTCGGGGCCTTTGGGGGCCCATCCTGAGAGCCCCACCCACCCTGTGTGCCTCGGTTCTTTCCCTCAGTTGCACCAATAAAGTTTCTGCATTTGGAATAGGCAGGTTGTCATTAGCTCACTCAATCATTCATTCACTCATTCAGTCATGTTGAAGCCGGTGCCGCTGGCTGCAGAAGCCCCTGCTGTAACCCCAGCACATATGCCAGGATGAATGATGGCATTGGTGTGGGAGCCCAGCTCGAGAAGGTTCCTTCTGCAGGAGGGGGAGTCTGGGAAGGCTTCCTGCAAGGGGCTTCTGAGACAGTCTAGATAGATTAGGAGCTTGGTTAACAGCTGCTGGTCCTGCTGCAAGCCAATGGTCTGACAGGACAGGTTTGAGGAACATAAGGCAGAGGAACAAAGCGGGAGTTCAGGTGGGTAAGGGGTGGAGAGGACTCAGGCACAGGGCACGGTGCCTGGCTTGAAGGACCTTATGGGAAACATCACCCTGTCCATCTGGGAGGTGAGCTGGGCGGGGCCTGATGAGGTGAGTGCCAGCGCCAGGACAGACAGGGGGAATGTTGGAAATAATGTTGGAAACACAGAAGCCTCCAGAGGGAGGCAGGAAGAGTGGGAATGTGCCCCCAACAGGCACATGGGTGGGGAAGGGGTGATAGCTGTGTTAGGCTTCCCCCCACCAAACTTTAGAAACCACAAGTCAATTGACATACACCACAAACACCACAAACTGTGGGAATGTTGTGGGGGTTTTTCTGGCTTTTCTTTTTTTATGATCAATATTCATTCTTCTTCATTTGCGCTAATAATGAAAATGGACTTTTCCAATGCCCCCAATATGCAAATATCACGGATGCACACACATTCCAGAAAAGCTGAGGTACCCGCTGCTACAGGGTGGGGGGATAGGACACGGCATGGCAGGTAGCTGGCCACTGGCCCAATTCCACAGGGATCCCCAGGCCAGAGTGGGGGTCTCGAGATGAGGTACAGAGAGGGGCCATGGAGGATTGGGCCTAAACGGGCAGTCGGACATCCCTCGAGGGGTCCCAGATCGGAGAGGGTGCAAGTTGGGTTGAGGGACACACCCCAAGCCCCATGCATGACTTTCATGCACCAGGCCTCTAGTAATAACATAAAATGCTATAGAAAGATATAAAGAGAGGGCATGGTTAGGTAAACTATAATCTAGGAAGTGAATGAAAGGTGATGTGAGCTTTAAAATCACAACCACTCACTACAGTGAACATGAAAAACTATTCAAAATATATAAAATGGCCCTAGCTGGTTTGGCTCAGTGGATGGAGCATCAGCCTGCGGAATAAAGGGTCAGAGGTTCAGTTCTGGTCAAGGGGACAAGCCTGGGTTGCCAGCTCCATCCCCAGTAGGGGGCGTGCAGGTGGCAGCCAATCAATGATTCTCATCATTTATGTCTCTATCTCTCTCTCCCTCTCTGAAATCAATACAAATATCATTTAAAAAAAACAAAAAAAAAATGGACAAGGATCCAAAGTTGTAAGCATACCATAATAATACTTTGTGAAAATATGATTTGTATGGATAAAGATTTGACCCCGTCATGTAGAAATGCAGAAGGGTGGTAGAGTTAGTAATTGCACAGGATTCCTGAGCAGCCACTGTGTGCTGGGCACTGCTCTAGGATTGGGGCAGCTGGTGAAAGAGAGCAAGCTTCCCACTTGAATAGCAGAGGATGAAGACAACACAGAAGTGATTTCCTGTTTCAGATGTTGGAGATGGTTCACATAAAACATTTACTGAAAACAGACATTCAACTTAACGCCCTGTGTTGTTTTTTGTTTGTTTGTTTTTTGGAAAATGTCCCTGCCTCCAGGCCTGGGTTGGGGCCTCTCTGGACTTTTGGTCTTTCACAGTTGTTACCACACTCAACTGGAACTGAATCCATGTTTACCTTCCCTCACCCAGGGACCCCTCCCCCGCCCATCGCCCCTACACCCAGGCTAGCCTGGGAACCTCCAAGTTGCCTTAACATTTGATTGATGACTGGGTCCCTCTCAAGTCCTGGCACTCAGAGGGGCAGGAGTTGGATGAAACCCTGAGCACCTGCCCCTCTATGGAATCTACCATCTTCACTAATATCACGCCAGCCCTTTCCACCTTGGCATTGAACAGCCAGACCTTTGGGCCCTGGCCTCAAGTTCGGAGACCCAAATTAGACACGAGCTTGGAGGCTTTACCTGGGCTGACCTTTGGGAAAAGAGGGAGGTTCTGCGCATGGCATTTCCCAAACACTCACAGGATTGTGTCACAGCGGGTCCCCAGGGCCCTGCCCACAGCTCATTATAAAGGTCACCGCACCCCTCAGCCACCAGTTCCTGCAACGCTAGTGGCATCCTCGCACCCCTCAGCCACCAGTTCCTGCAACGCTAGTGGCATCCTCGTCTTGCCATGGCGCTGCCCTGGGCCCTTGCAGTCTTGAGCCTTCTTCCCCTGCTGGACGCCCAGAGCCCGGCGTGTCCCAATTTCTCGGTGCCCATCACCAATGCCTCCCTGGACCAGGTGGGTGCCTGGGCCCTGAGTGCCGTGGGAGCTGTCTCCCTCTCTGGACTTCCCTTCCCCTGTGGGCTTGCGGTCAGCCTCTCCTGGGCGCTGGGGTGAGAACCAGGCCAGCCTCCAGTGGCGGTCCTCAGCCTCAAGCTCAGAGCCGCCTTACAAAGTCCCTCAGCAGGGCAAGCTGCACTGGGGCAGGGGTGAGGGGTGGGGGTGGGTGAAGTGGGGGGAGCGTCGGAGGGGTGATGGCTGATTCCTAGAGTGAGCTCCTGCAGCCCAACCCCTCCCCGGCCTCTGTCTGCTGATTTGCAAAGTGGAAAGATCTGCCTGAGTCTCCTCCCAGCTGACTATCAAGGATTAAGCTCTCAGTCTCCATCACCTGCTCCTGGCTTCTCCTCAGATCTCTGGCAAGTGGTTTTATATCGCCTCGGCTTACCGCTTCCCCGAGTACAAGAAGGAAGCTAGCAAAATCCATGCATCCTTCTTTTACTTCACCCCCAACCACACGGAGGACACAATACTGCTCAGAGAGTACATGACCCTGTAAGACCCGCACATGGCCCTCAAGTGCCAGCTCAACCCCAGCTGCAGCCCAGCTTCTGGCTCCTCCTCCCAGCTTCCTCAGCCTTCTCATCCAGGGAATGGGGCTGGGGGTAACTCTAATTGCCACCTGACACTCCCCCTCCAAGATTGTGACAATCCACTTCTTGACTATCTTACTGTTTTTCTCCCCTCTTCTGTCTGGCTTTAGGGGGGACCAGTGCTTCTATCACTCCACCATCCTGAAGGTCCAACGGGAAAATGCGACCCTGTCCAAATACGGTGAGCCCTGAGGGGAAGGGTTGCTGTGTGGGATGGGAGATGGTGGGTGGGCCTGGCCAAAGGAGGGGACCTGGGAGCTTTGGGCACAGAGAGCCCGGAGACGCCCACCTCTTACATCTCCATGGGCCTGCTGCCTGCACACTGAAGCAATCAGTCATAGCTGCCAGCATCTCTGAGCTCTTACTATGTGCCGGGTGCTGTTTGAAGTGCTTTCTATGAATTAACCCACTTTAATACTCACAACCACCCAAGGAGGACATTGCAGTGATCAGCTCAGGAAATGGAGAGACAGGAGCCCCCTTGTCTCTCTCACTCCTCCTGCAATTAGACGTGGACTCAACCCGAGGTTGGTTCTAGTCCTGCCTCTCAACCACTCTTGTTGTTTGTTTTTTATTAATCCTCACCTGAGGATATTTTCTCATTGATTTTTAGAGAGAGTGAAAGTGAGGGGGAGAGACAGAAAGAAAGGAAACATCAAAGTGAGAGAGACACAGTGATTGGTTGCCTCCCACACCAGGGCTGGGTATTGAGCCTGCAATTGAGGTACATACCCTTGGCGGAGATGGAACCCTGGACCCTTCAGTCCGTGGGCCGATGCTCTATTTTCTTAGCCAAACCGGCAAGGCCTCAACCACTCTTTGTCCTCTGGGACCTAAGGGTGGCAGCCCACCCATGACCCCACCATCACTGCAGAGAAGGCCCATCACAGGAACACACAAATGCCAATGGAATTGAACCAACACCCGAGGCTCCTAACTGAACCTCATTTTCCTCATCTGTAAAATGGGGAGAAAGGCCCTGACAGCCACAGTTCACAGAGGCTCCTCTGATTCCACATCCATTCGGCACAGGGCCTGGTGCACAGTAGGAGTGAGGAACACGTGGCCCAGGTGAACCCCTGGCCCTCACCGATTGGCTGTGTGGGCCTGAGAACCCCCAGGTTTCCTCACCTGTGAGGAGGGACCCATTGTGCTGACTCCATGGTCTCACCCAGCGGCTTTCTCTTCCAGAGAATGGCAGAGAACATTATGGGCAACTGATCCTCTCCAAGGACCCCAAGATCTTCATGCTCGCCTCTTTCCCAGAAGACAAGCAGAACATGGGGCTGTCCTTCTTTGGTAGGCAACCCCAAACTCCCACCAGCCTTCCCCCAGGACCACCTGCTCCTAGGGCTGGGCCCCTAGACCTCCAGTCCTCCCTGCCCTCTACCCTGCCTTCTCCCCGCCGAACCCCCCCCCACACACACACACACAGACATTCTCACCTGTCCCCTTGCTCCCTCATGCAGCTGACAAGCGAGAGGTGACCCCGGAGCAAATGCAACAGTTCTATGACTACCTCACGTGCATGGGCATGGACAAGTCGGAAGTCATGTACTCTGATGAGAAAAAGGTGAGGGCAAGGAGGACTAGGCGGTGCCCACCTGAGGGCGCTCCTGCTTTGGGCAGCCCCAGAGGCCCAGAGAGGGCCATCTCCCAGTCAGGGCTGCACAGCCAGGCAGGAGAGCCTGCTTTTCTGTGCCCATCTCACTGCGGGGACAACTGAGCTTCCCAGAGGCCCATGGGGACTGGAGCCCCAGTCCAGAGTGCACTCCACCTTCCCCCCAGGAGGCCCTGCCCACCCCCATCATTGTGTTTCTTCTCCTGCTGTCCTGCAGAATCTGTGCCTGCCGCTGGAGAAGCAGCACGACGAGGAAAGAAAGAAGGAAAAGGAGAGGTCCAAGACAGGCCAGTCTCCAGTGGCGGTCCTCTGCCTCCAAGCTCAGAGCCTCCTTGCAAAGTCCCTCAGCAGGGCAAGCTGACTGGGAATTGGGAGTTTGGGAGCAGGGGGTAGGGGGGTAAAGTCTGTTTCCTAGAGTGAGCTCCAGCAGCCACACTACTCCCCGAGGCCTCTGTCTCCTGATTTGCAAAGTGGAAAGATCTGCCCGAGTCTCCTCCCAGCTGACTATCAAGGATTAAGCTCTCAGTCTCCATCACCTGCTCCTGGCTTCTCCTCAGATCTCTGGCAAGTGGTTTTATATCGCCTCGGCTTACCGCTTCCCGGAGTACAAGAAGGAAGCTAGCAAAATCCATGCATCCTTCTTTTACTTCACCCCCAACCACAGGGAGGACACGATACTGCTCAGAGAGTACATGACCCTGTAAGACCCGCACATGGCCCTCAAGTGCCAGCTCAACCCCAGCTGCAGCCCATCTTCTGGCTCCTCCTTTCAGCTGCCTCAGCCTTCTCATCCAGGGAATGGGGGCGGGGGTAACTCTAATTGCCACCTGACTCTCCCCCTCCAAGATTGTGACAGTCCACTTCTTGACTATCTTACTGTTTTTCTCCCCTCTTCTGTCTGGCTTTAGGGGGGACCAGTGCTTCTATCACTCCACCATCCTGAAGGTCCAACGGGAAAATGCGACCCTGTCCAAATACGGTGAGCCCTGAGGGGAAGGGTTGCTGTGTGGGAGGGGAGATGGTGGGTGGGCCAGGCCCAAAGGAGGGGACCTGGGGGCTTTGGGCACAGAGAGCCAGGAGACACCCACTTCTTACATCTCCATGGGCCCGCTGCCTGCACACTGAAGCCATCAGTCATAGCTGCCAGCATCTCTGAGCTCTTACTATGTGCCGGGTGCTGTTTGAAGTGCTTTCTATGAATTAACCCACTTTAATACTCACAAACCACCCAAGGAGGCCATTGCAGTGATCAGCTCAGGAAATGGAGAGACAGGAGCCCCCTTGTCTCTCTCACTCCTCCTGCAATTAGAAGTGGACTCAACCCGAGGTTGGTTCTAGTCCTGCCTCTCAACCACTCTTGTTGTTTGTTTTTTATTAATCCTCACCTGAGGATATTTTCTCATTGATTTTTAGAGAGAGTGAAAGTGAGGGGGAGAGACAGAAAGAAAGGAAACATCAATGTGAGAGAGACACAGTGATTGGTTGCCTCCCACACCAGGGCTGGGTATTGAGCCTGCAATTGAGGTGCATACCCTTGGCGGAGATGGAACCCTGGACCCTTCAGTCCGTGGGCCGATGCTCTATTTTCTTAGCCAAACCGGCAAGGCCTCAACCACTCTTTGTCCTCTGGGACCTAAGGGTGGCAGCCCACCCATGACCCCACCATCACTGCAGAGAAGGCCCATCACAGGAACACACAAATGACAATGGAATTGAACCAACACCCCAGGCTCCTCTCTGAACCTCATTTTCCTCATCTGTAAAATGGGGAGAAAGGCCCTGACAGCCACAGTTCACAGAGGCTCCTCTGATTCCACATCCATTCGGCACAGGGCAGTGAGGAACACGTGGCCCAGGTGAACCCCTGGCCCTCACCGATTGGCTGTGTGGGCCTGAGAACCCCCAGGTTTCCTCACCTGTGAGGAGGGACCCACTGTGCTGACTTCACCCAGCGGCTTTCTCTTCCAGAGAATGGCAGAGAACATTATGGGCAACTGATCCTCTCCAAGGACCCCAAGATCTTCATGCTCGCCTCTTTCCCAGAAGACAAGCAGAACATGGGGCTGTCCTTCTTTGGTAGGTACCCCCAAACTCCCACCAGGCTTCCCCCAGGACCACCTGCTCCTAGGGCTGGTCCCCTAGACCTCCAGTCCTCCCTGCCCTCTACCCTGCCTTCTCCCCGCCGAACCCCCAACACACACACACACACACACACACACACACACACACTGACATTCTCACCTGTCCCCTTGCTCCCTACTGCAGCTGACAAGCCAGAGGTGACCCCGGAGCAAATGCAACAGTTCTATGACTACCTCACGTGCATGGGCATGGACAAGTCAGAAGTCATGTACAGCGATGAGAAAAAGGTGAGGGCAAGGAGGACCAGGCAGTGCCCACCTGAGGGCGCTCCTGCTTTGGGCAGCCCCAGAGGCCCAGAGAGGGCCATCTCCTAGCCTGGGCTGCACAGCCAGGCAGGAGAGCCTGCTTTTCTGTGCCCATCTCACTGGAAGGACAGCTGAGCTTCCCAGAAACCCATGGGGACTGGAGCCCTGTCCAGAGCACACTCCACCATCCCCCCAGGAGCTCCTGCCCACCCCCATCATTGTGTTTCTTCTCCTGCAGAATCTGTGTCTGCCACTGGAGAAGCAGCACGACGAGGAAAGGAAGAAGGAAAAGGAGAGGTCTGAGACAGGCCCAGCATTGGATTAGGACCCCGGGGACTTGGGGCCTATCCTGAGACCCCCCACCCACCCTGTGTGCCTCAGTTCTTTTCCTCAGTTGCACCAATAAAGTTTCTGCATTTGGAATAGGCAGGTTGTCATTGGCTCACTCATTCATTCACTCATTCATTCATGTTGAAGCCTGTGCCCCTGGCTGCAGAAGCCCCTGCTGTAACCCCAGCACATATGCCAGGATGAATGATGGCATGTGGTGTGGGAGCCCAGCTCGAGAAGGTTCCTTCTGCAGGAGGGGGAGTCTGGGAAGGCTTCCTGCAAGGGGCATCTCCACCAGCCTAGAAAGATTAGTAGCTTGATAACATCTGCTGATCCTGCTGCAATCCAGGGTCTGAGAGGACACGTTTGAGGAACATAAGGCAGAGGACCCAAAGCGGGAGTTCAGGTGGGTAAGGGGTGGAGAGGACTCAGGCACACAGTATGGTGCCAGGCTTGTAGGACCTTATGGCAAACATCACCCTGGCCATGTGGGACGTGAGCTGAGTGGGGCCTGATGAGGTGAGCTCCTGGACCAGGGCCAGAGCCAAGACAGAGACAGGGGGAATGTTGGACAAGTGCTGGCAAGGGTGTGGGGACACTGGCACCCGCACACGCTGCTGTGAAGTGGTGCCGGCACTTTGGCAACAGTCTGGCAGTTGCCCAAGCGGTTAAACAGTGCCCTGCCTGGGACCAGATCATCATCCTCAGGACCCAGGTGCCAGGCTGGGAACAGGTGCTTTATCACCACTAGCTCATTCCCTCGCTCAGGCTTATGATGCTTATTTCACAGATGAGCAAAGGAAGCTCAGAGAAGTGAGGTGGTGCCGAGGTCTGCCCCAAATCCCCTCATTCTGCTTGTCCAGCCACAGAACCCTGGCCAGGCCACTTCACCTTTTCAGAGCTCCGTTTCCTCACCTAAACCAGCTCCCGGGGCAGGTCCAATAGGACAATCCACGTAAAAAGCTCTGTGTGCTGCCTGTAAATGTCGGCTCCGGAGGCCCAGGGTCCCAGAGCTGAGGGGCCAGTCCTGGATTCACATCCAGGGCTAATCAGCACCCACTAGATACTAATACACGTCCCCTGAACCCAGTGGCCAATAAACCAGCTTCTTGAATCCATTTCCCCCCCTCAGGGCCCATCTGGGTTAATTACTCCGTGCCCCCACACCCCTACCTTCTGAGAATTTGAGGACCAGCTTGGCCTGAGAGTTACCCAAAACTTCCCCCGGGGCAGAAGCCACAAAAACAAAACCCAACCAACCCTCCTGGCTGGCAAGCAGGGGCTATAAGGCGGCGGACCACCGGGGGGCAGCAGAGGCACATGCAGCTTTCTAGAGGGCGCACAGGCCTCAGCCTCTGAGCATGCTCAGTCTTGCAGCTGGAGAACATTGAGGGCCCCATCAGCCCAAGTTGCAGCAGCATTAGAAGCACTATGGTTCCTGGGCACCCTCTATGCAGTACAGACTGTCTGTACATTTATTAGTTCATTTCATCCTCACCACAGCCCATGTCACAGAGGAACAGTGACCTGCCCAAAACAATGACGTGGCTATGCCGGTCAGGGCTGTCGGGCCCTGAGCCCGGGGCCCTTCTCCTCCCCCCTGGCCCATCCACCCCTGGGGACAGCACGCTGGTTAGTTCTGTCCACAGGTCTGAGCCTGGAAGGACATGGAACGGCCGCAGAAATAGAGACCCCAAGGTGACAGCAGACACTCTGAATGAATGAATGAATGAATGAATGAATGAACGAGCGAATGGAGAGGACTATTGGAACTCCAACAAGGACACAGTAAAGTGCTAGGGTTCTGGAGTCACAAGGACCTGGGTTCAAATGCAGGCTTTACCACTTGTAAGCTATACAGTGGGGTCTTGACTTACGAGTTTAATTCATTCAGAGACCAAGCTTGTTAAGGAGCTCGTTAACTATAGCTGGTATCTCAAAAAACTCGTTAGTCGGGACACTCGTAAGTCAAGGCCCCACTAAATGTCCCTGGGCAAGTTCCTTGACCTCTTAGCTTCCCTACTCATAAAATGCCACAATAACATAGGGGGCAAAACCTACTTCATAGAATTGCAAGGATTAATGTTTGTCAAACCCTTAGCATGATGCCCTGTATACAGTAGGCAATTAATAAATGTCAGCTCCATCATTATCATAATCATTATCATCATCATTGCTTGAAAGGCCCCAGAGCCCATCTCCAACCCTTTCATTATCGATGTGGTACTTGAAGCCCAGAGAAGTTAGGAACTTTGCTAACGTCACACAGCAAGTCAGTGGGGAGAGCTGGGACTTGAACTGAATGCCCATATTCTCAGGCCACTGCTCTCCCCACAAGTCTTCCCTGTTGGGTTTGGGGGAAAGAATGGGAGTGGAGGGAGCAGGGAGGGGAGATAAGATGTAATCGCTGCTGCCAGTCCCCTGGCTGGCTGCACCCTCCTAGGAGGACTCTTATGGAACTGCTTAAATCATGTCCCTGGTTTCTCCATGTTAAGGTCAAGGAGGGTGGCTTTAGGCCGCAGCACCTGGAGCAACAGGTGTGAGGGCAGGACACCCTGGGAGGCCTGGGGATCCCAGAAAAATCCGGTTCCCTGGTCTGTAGCTTTGACCTGCCTCCACGCTCAGGCAGGCCCACATCTGGCCAGACATTACCCTCCCCTCCTGGCCCTGGCCACTTCCATCCCTTACCTGCGTCCTGGGTCCTCACAGGCTGGCAGTGGGACAGGAGACTGTGCTATTGCCTTTTGGTACAATCTTGGGGGGCAGAACATGGTACTCCTGGCCTGGGGGCGAACACAGAACAGTTTGTGTCAGCTTCCTACATGGCTGCAGAATTGAGGGGGTTAGTATAATGACCTCTCTGTCTCTTTCTATTGTGTGCGCACACACATGGTATATGTGCATAACTATGTGTATATATCTATACTAATAAAAGGGTAATATGCTAATTAGACCAGACATCCTTCTGGATGTCCTTCTGGACAAAGCCACATTGGCAGGGGCCAAGGCAGAGGAGGTTAGGGCCAATCATGCTGGCAGGGGAGAGCAGTTAGGGGCGATCAGGCAAGCAGGCATAGTGGTTAGGGGTGATCAGGCAGGCAGGCTGGTGAGCAGTTAGGAGCCAGCAGTCCCAGTTTGCAAGAGGGATGCAGTCCCTGGGGATTTGGGCCTAAACCAGTAGTCGGACATCCCCTGAGGGGTCCTAGATTAGAGAGGGTGCAGGCCAGGCTGAGGGACCCCATCCCATCCCCCCATGCAAGAATTTCATGCACCGGGCCTCAAGTACCTCAATAAAGCTGGAAATAATAACATAAAATGCTATAGAAAGATAGAAAGAGCCCTAGCCAATTTGGCTCAGTGGATAGATGTTTCTATCTCTCTGTCCCTCTCCTCTCCCTTCCTATCTGAAATCAATAAAAAAAAAATTTTTTTAAAAGATATAAAAAGAGGGCATAATTAAGGAAATTATCATCTAGGAAGTGAATGAAAGGTGATGTGAACTTTAAAATCACAACCACTCACTACAGTGAAAAATTCAAAATATATATAATGGCCCTAGCTGGTTTGGTTCAGTGGATGGAGCATTAGTCTGTGGAATGAAAGGTCCCAGGTTTGATTCCATTCAAGGGCACATGCTCACGTTGCGGGCTCAATCCGCAATACTGGGCGTGCAGGAGGCAGCCAATCAATGAGTCTCACTTGTTATTGATATTTCTGTCTCCCTCTCCCTCTCCCTTCCTCTCTGAAATCAATAAAAATATTATTTAAAAAAAAATAAAATGGACGAGCATTCAAAGTTGTAAGCATACCATAATACTACTTTGTGAAAATATGATTTGTATGGATAAAGATTTGACCTCGACATGTAGAAATGCAGAAGGGTGGTAGAGTTAGTAATTGCACAGGATTTCCTGAGCACCCACTGTGTGCTGGGCACTGCTCCAGGATTGGGGCAGCTGGTGAAAGAGAGCAAGATTCCCACTTGAATATCAGAGGATGAAGAAAACACAGAAGTGATTTCCTGTTTCAGATGTTGGAGATGGTTCACATAAAACATTTACTGAAAACAGACATTCAACTTAATGCCCTGTGTTGATTTTTGTTTGTTTGTTTTTTGGGAAATATCCCTGCCTCCAGGCCTGGGTTGGGGCCTCTCTGGACTTTTGGTCTTTCACAGTTGTTACCACACTCAACTGGAACTGAATCCATGTTTGCCTTCCCCTACCCCCTGCACCCTCCCCCACCCATCACCCCTACACCCAGGCTAGCCTGGGAACCTCCAAGTTGCCTTCAGCATTTGATTTATGACTGGGTCCCTCTCAAGTCCTGGCACTCAGAGGGGCAGGAGTTGGATGAAACCATGAGCACCTGCCCCTCTATGGAATCTACCATCTTCACTAATATCACTCCAGCCCTTTCCACCTTGGCTTTGCACAGCCAGACCTTTGGACTCTGATCTCGAGGTCAGGGACCCAAATTAGACCTGAGCTTGGAGGCTTTACCTGGCCTAATCTTTGGGAAAGGAGGGAAGGTTCTGCGCATGGCATTTCCCAAAAGCTCACAGGATTGTGTCACAGCGGGTCCCCAGGGCCCTGCCCACAGCTCATTATAAAGGTCACTGCACCCCTCAGCCACCAGTACCTCGGACTCTAGCCACATCCTGGTCTTGCCATGGCGCTGCCCTGGGCCCTTGCAGTCTTGAGCCTTCTTCCCCTGCTGGACGCCCAGAGCCCGGCGTGTCCCAATTTCTCGGTGCCCATCACCAATGCCTCCCTGGACCAGGTGGGTGCCTGGGCCCTGAGGGCCGTGGGAGCTGTCTCCCTCTCTGGACTCTCTTCCCCTGCGGGCTTGCGGTCAGCCTCTCCTGGGTGCTGGGGTGAGAACCAGGCCAGCCTTCAGCGGCTTCCTCTGCCTCCAAGCTCAGAGTCGCCTTGCAAAGTCCCTCAGCAGGGCAAGCTGACTGGCCCAGGGGCCATGTGGGAGGGGTTGGGGCCTGGACCAGGTGGGGGGTGATGGCTGATTCCTGGAGTGAGCTCCTGTAGCCCCACTCCTCCCCCGGGCCTCCAGTCTCCTGATTTGCAAAGTGGAAAGATCTGCCTGAGTCTCCTCCCAGCTGACTATCAAGAATTAGGCTCTCAGTCTCCATCACCTGCTCCTGGCTTCTCCTCAGATCTCTGGCAAGTGGTTTTATATCGCCTCGGCTTACCGCTTCCCGGAGTACAAGAAGGAAGCTAGCGAACTCCATACAGTCTTCTTTTACTTCACCCCCAACCACACGGAGGACACGATACTGCTCAGACAGTACATGACCATGTAAGACTCACACATGACCCAAGCATGCCAGCTCAGCCCAGCTTCTGGCTCCTCCTCCCAGCTGCCCAAACACCTTGAGCAAGCTCCTCCCCTCTCCTGGCCTCAGCCTTCTCATCTAGGGAATGGGGTCGGGGCTGACTCTAATTGCCACCTGACTCTCCCTCCAAGATTGTGACAGTCCACTTCTTGACTATCTTACTGTTTTCTCCCCTCTTCTCTCTGGCTTTAGAGGTGATCAGTGCATCTATAACTCCACCATCCTGAAGATCCAACGGGAAAATGCGACCCTGTCCAAATACAGTGAGCCCTGAGGGGAAGGGTGGGTGGGCCAGGCCAAATGAGGGGTCCTGGGGGCTTTGGGCACAGAAGCTCAGAGACGCCCTCTTCTTCCATCTCCATGGGCCCGCTGCCTGCACACTGAAGCCATCAGTCATAGCTGCCAACATCTCTGAGCTCTTACTATGTGCCGGGTGCTGTTTGAAGTGCTTTCTATGAATTAACCCACTTTAATACTCACAAACCACCCAAGGAGGACACTGCAGTGATCAGCTCAGGAAATGGAGAGACAGGAGCCCCCTTGTCTCTCTCACTCCTCCTGCAATTAGACCTGGACTCAACCCGAGGTTGGTTCCAGTCCTGCTTCTAAACCACAGATTTTCTTTTGTAAATGCTCACCTGAGGATATTTTCCCATTGGTTTTTAGAGAGTGAAAGGGATGAGGAGAGAAAGAGAGAAAGGAAACATCAATGTGAGAGTCACACATTGATTGGTTGCCTCCCACACCATGGCCTAGGACAGCTGTGGGCAAACTACGGCCCGCGGGCCGGATCCAGCCCGTTTGAAATGAATAAAACTAAAAAAAAAAAAAAAAGACCGTACCCTTTTATGTAATGATGTTTAATTTGAATTTATATTAGTTCACACAAACACTCCACCCCTTTTTTTGTTCCGGCCCTCGGTCCAGTTTAAGAACCCATTGTGGCCCTCGAGTCAAAAAGTTTGCCCACCCCTGGCCTAGGATCAAGCCTGCAACTGAGGTACATGCCCTTGGCCGGAACTGAACCCTGGACACTTCAGTCCGTGGGACGATGCTCTATCCTCTTAGCCAAACTGGCTAGGGCTCAACCACTCTTTGTCCTCTGGGACCTAAGGGTGGCAGCCTGTTTATTGGGCAGGCAGTGACTTCACCCATGTCCCCACCAACACAGCAGAGAAGGCCCATAGCAGGAACACACAAATGCCAATGGAACTGAACCAACACCCCAGGCTCCTCTCTGAACCTCATTTTCCTCATCTGGAAAATGGGGAGAAAGACCCTGACAGCCACAGTTCACAGAGGCTCCTCTGATTCCACATCCATTCGGCACAGGGCCTGGTGCACAGGAGTGAACCTCTGTCCCTCACCGATTGGCTGTGTGGGCCTGGGCACACCCAGGTTTCCTCGCCTGTGAGGAGAGACCCACTGTGCCATCTCCATGGTCTCACCCAGAGGCTTTTTCTTCCAGAGAATGACACAGAACATTTTCGCCACCTGCTGCTTCCCAAGGACCCCAAGACCTTCATGCTTGCCACTTTCCCAGAAGACAAGCAGAACATGGGGCTGTCCATCTTTGGTAGGCACCCCTAAACTCCCACCAGGCTTCCCCCAGGACCACCTCCTCCTAGGGCTGGGCCCCTAGACTTCTAGTCCTCCCTGGCCTCTACCCACCCCTCCCTCCATATCCTCCCCACAACCCCCCCCACACACACACGCTGACATTCTCACCTGTCTCACCTGTCCCCTTGCTCCCTCCTGCAGCTGACAAGCCAGAGGTGACCCCGGAGCAAATGCAACAGTTCTCACGTGCATGGGCATGGACAAGTCGGAAGTCATGTACACGGATGAGAAAAAGGTGAGGGCAAGGAGGACTAGGCGGTGCCCACCTGAGGGCGCTCCTGCTTTGGGCAGCCCCAGAGGCCCAGAGAGGGCCATCTCCCAGCCTGGGCTGCACAGCCAGGCAGGAGAGCCTGCTTTTCTGTGCCCATCTCACTGCGGGGACAGCTGAGCTTCCCAGAGGCCCATGGGGACTGGAGCCCCAGTCCAGAGCCCACTCCACTTTTTCCCCAAGAGACCCTGCCCACCCCCATCACTGTGCTTTCTTCTCCTGCAGAATCTATGCCTGCCACTGGAGAAGCAGCACGACGAGGAAAGGAAGAAGGAAAAGGAGAGGTCTGAGACAGGCCCAGCACTGGATTAGGAGCTCAGTGACTATGGGGGCCCATCATGAGACCCCCACCCACCCTGTGTTCCTCAGTTGTTTTCCTCCGTTGCATCAATAAAGTTTCTACATTTGGAATAGGCAGGTTGTCATTTGCTCACTCACTCATTCATTCATGTTGAAGCCTGTGCCCCTGGCTGCAGAAACCCCTGCTGTAACCCCCAGCACACATGCCAGGATGGATGATGGCATTGGTGTGAGAGCCCAGCTCCAGAAGGTTCCTTCTGCAGGAGGGAGAGTCTGGGAAGGCTTCCTGGAAGGGGCATCTGAGCCAGTCTAGAAAGATTAGGAGCTTGGTTAACACCTGCTGATCCTGCCGCAAGCCAAGGGTCTGAGAGGACACGTTTGAGGAACATAAGGCAGAGGACTAAAGCGGGAGTTCAGGTGGGCAAGGGGTGGAGAGGACTCAGGCACAGGGCACGGTGCCAGGCTTGAAGGACCTTATGGCAAACATCACCCTGGCCATCTGGGAGGTGAGCTGGGTGGGGCCTAATGAGGTGAGCTCCTGGGCCAGGGCCAGAGCCAAGACAGAGACAGGGGGAATGTTGGAAACACAGAAGCCTCCAGAGGGAGGCAGGAAGAGTGGGAATGTGCCCCCAACAGGCCCACGGGTGGGGAAGGGGGGAATGGCTGTGACAACCTTCCATCCCACCAAACTGACTTTAGAAACCACAGGTCAATTGACATACACCACAAACAGCACAAACTTTGAGAATGTTTTGCGGTGTTGTTTTTTTTAAAGATAAATATTCATTCTTCTTCATTTGCCTCATAACGAAAACACACTGTTCCAATGCCCCCAATATACAAATATCACTGATGCACACACATTCCAGAAAAGCTGAGGTACTCACTGCTACAGTGAGGGGGGATAGGACACGGCCTGGCAGGTAGCTGGCCCAATTCCACAGGGATCCCCTGGTCAGAGCAAGGGTCTGGAGATGAGGAACAGAGAGGGGCCTGGGAGGATTGGGACTAAAGGGGCAGTCGGACATCCCTTGAGGGGTCCCAGATTGGAGAGGGTGCAAGCTGGGTTGAGGGACACCCCCCAACCCCCGTGCATGAATTTCATGCACCAGGCCTCTAGTAATGACAAAAAATGCTATAGAAAGATATAAAGAGAAGGCATGGTTAAGTATATTATAATCTAGGAAGTGAATGAAAGGGGATATGAGCTTTAAAATCACAACCACTCACTACAGTGAAACATGAAAAACTATTCAAAATATATAAAATGGCCCTAGCTGGTTTGGTTCAGTGGATGGAGCATCAGCCTGCAGACTAAAGGGTCAGAGGTTCAATTCTGGTCAAGGGGACGAGCCTGGGTTGCCAGCTCCATCCCAGGTAGGGAGTGTGCAGGAGGCAGCCAATCAATGATTCTCATCATTGAAGTCTCTCTCTCTCTCTCTCTCTCCCACTCTGAACTCAATAAAAATATCATTTAAAAAAACAAAAAATAAAATGGACCAGCATTCAAAGTTGTAAGCATACCATAATGATACTTTGTGAAAATATGATTTGTATGGATAAAGATTTGACCCCGTCAAGTAGAAATGCAGAAGGGTGGTAGAGTTAGTGATTCCACAGGATTCCTGAGCACCCACTGTGTGCTGGGCACTGCTCCAGGATTGGGGCAGCTGGTGAAAGAGAGCAAGCTTCCCACTTGAATAGCAGAGGATGAAGACGATACAGAAGTGATTTCCTGTTTCAGATGTTGGAGATGGTTCACATAAAACATTTACTGAAAACAGACATTCAACTTAATGCCCCTTGTTGTTTTTTGGTTTTTGTTCATTTGCTTTGGAAAATATCCCTGCCTCCAGGCCTGGGTTGGGGCCTCTCTGGACTTTTGGTCTTTCACAGTTGTTACCACACTCAACTGGAACTAAATCCATGTTTGCCTTCCCCGGCCGCCTTTCACCCCTCCCCCTCCCATCGCCCCTACACCCAGGCTAGCCTGGGAACCTCCAAGTTGCCTTCAGCATTTGATTTATGACTGGGTCCCTCTCAAGTCCTGGCACTCAGAGGGGCAGGAGTTGGATGAAACCCTGAGCACCTGCCCCTCTATGGAATCTACCAGCTTCACTAATATCACTCCAGCCCTTTCCACCTTGGCTTTGAACAGCCAGACCTTTGGGCCCTGGTCTCAAGGTCAGGGACCCAAATTAGACCCGAGCTTGGAGGCTTTACCTGGGCTGACCTTTGGGAAAGGAGGGAAGGTTCTGCGCATGGCATTTCCCAAACACTCACAGGATTGTGTCACAGCGGGTCCCCAGGGCCCTGCCCACAGCTCATTATAAAGGTCACCGCACCCCTCAGCCACCAGTACCTCGGACTCTAGCCACATCCTGGTCTTGCCATGGCGCTGCCCTGGGCCCTTGCAGTCTTGAGCCTTCTTCCCCTGCTGGACGCCCAGAGCCCGGCGTGTCCCAATTTTTCGGTGCCCATCACCAATGCCTCCCTGGACCAGGTGGGTGCCTGGGCCCTGAGTGCCGTGGGAGCTGTCTCCCTCTCTGGACTTCCTTCCCCTGCGGGCTTGCAGTCAGCGTCTGCTGGGCGCTGGGGTGAGAACCAGGCCAGCCTCCAGCGGTGGTCCTCTGCCTCCAAGCTCAGAGCTGCCTTGCAAAGTCCCTCAGCAGGGCAAGCTGCACTGGGGCAGGGGTGAGGGGTGGGGGTGCCTGAGGTGGGGGGAGCGTCGGAGGGGTGATGGCTCATTCCTAGAGTGATTTCCTGCATCCCAACCCCTCCCCGGCCTCTGTCTGCTGATTTGCAAAGTGGAAAGATCTGCCTGAGTCTCCTCCCAGCTGACTATCAAGGATTAAGCTCTCAGTCTCCATCACCTGCTCCTGGCTTCTCCTCAGATCTCTGGCAAGTGGTTTTATATCGCCTCGGCTTACCGCTTCCCGGAGTACAAGAAGGAAGCTAGCGAAATCCATGCATCCTTCTTTTACTTCACCCCCAACCACACGGCGGACACAATACTGCTCAGAGAGTACATGACTGTGTAAGAACCGCACATGGCCCTCAAGTGCCAGCTCAGCCCCACCTGCAGCTCAGCCCCACCTGCAGCTCAGCTTCTGGCTCCTCCTCCCAGCTGCCTCAGCATTCTCATCAGGGGATGGGGGCGGGGGTGACTCTAATTGCCACCTGACTCTCCCCCTCCAAGATTGTGACAGTCCACTTCTTGACTATCTTATTGTTTTTCTCCCCTCTTCTCTCTGGCTTTAGGGGGGACCAGTGCCTCTATAACTCCACCATCCTGAAGGTCCATCGGGAAAATGCGACCCTGACCAAATCCGGTGAGCCCTGAGGGGAAGGGTTGCTGTGTGGGATGGGAGATGGTGGGTGGGCCAGGCCAAAGGAGGGGACCTGGGGGCTTTGGGCACAGAGAGCCCGGAGACGCCCTCTCCTTCCATCTCCATGGGCCCGCTGCCTGCACACTGAAGCCATCAGTCATAGCTGCCAGCATCTCTGAGCTCTTACTATGTGCCGGGTGCTGTTTGAAGTGCTTTCTATGAATTAACCCACTTTAATACTCACAAACCACCCAAGGACATTGCAGTGATCAGCTCAGGAAATGGAGAGACAGGAGCCCACTTGTCCCTCTCACTCCTGCAATTAGACCTGGACTCTACCCGAGGTTGTTTCCAGTCCTGCCTCTCCTCCAGCCTTTTTGTTTTTTGTAAATGCTCACGAGGATGTTTTCCCATTGATTTTTAGAGAGTGAAAGGGAGGGGGAGAGACGGAGAGAAAGGAAACATCAATGTGTGACAGACATATTGATTGGCTGCCTCCCACACCAGGGCCAGGGATTGAGTCTGCAACCAAGATACATGCCCTTGGCCGGAACTGAACCCTGGACCCTTCAGTCAATGGGCCGATGCTCTATCCTCTAAGCCAAACTGGCAAGGGCTCAACCACTCTTTACCCTCTGGGACCTAAGGGTGGCAGCCTGTTTATTGGGCAGGCAGTGACTTCACCCATGATCCCACCATCACTGCAGAGAAGGCCTATAGCAGGAACACACAAATGCCAATGGAATTGAACCAACACCCCAGGCTCCTCTCTGAACCTCATTTTCCTCATCTGGAAAATGGGGAGAAGGCCCTGACAGCCACAGTTCACAGAGGCTCCTCTGATTCCACATCCATTTGGCACAGGGCCTGGCGCACAGTAGGGGTGAGGGACAGTGGTCCAGGTGAACCCCTGGCCCTCACGGATTGGCTGTGTGGGCCTGAGCACCCCCAGCTTTCCTCACCTGTGAGGAGGGACCCACTGTGCTTACTCCATGGTCTCACCCAGCGGCTTTCTCTTCCAGGGAATGGCACAGAACATTATGGGCAACTGGTCCTCTCCAAGGACCCCAAGATCTTCATGCTCGCCTCTTTCCCAGAAGACAAGCAGAACATGGGGCTGTCCTTCTTTGGTAGGCACCCCCAAACTCCCACCAGCCTTCCCCTAGTACCGCCTGCTCCTAGGGCTGGGCCCCTAGACCTCCAGTACTCCCTGGCCTCTACCCTGCCCTTCCCACCCCTCCCACCCCCACACACACTGACATTCTCACCTGTCCCCTTGCTCCCTCCTGCAGCTGACAAGCCAGAGGTGACCCCGGAGCAAATGCAACAGTTCTATGACTACCTCACGTGCATGGGCATGGACAAGTCGGAAGTCATGTACTCTGATGAGAAAAAGGTGAGGGCAAGGAGGACTAGGCGGTGCCCACCTGAGGGCGCTCCTGCTTTGGGCAGCCCCAGAGGCCCAGAGAGGGCCATCTCCCGGCCAGGGCTGCACAGCCAGGCAGGAGAGCCGGCTTTTCTGTGCCCATCTCACTGGAAGGACAGCTGAGCTTCCCAGAGGCCCATGGGGACTGGAGCCCCAGTCCAGAGCACACTCCACCTTCCCCTCAGGAGGCCCTGCCCACCCCCATCATTGTGTTTCTTCTCCTGCTGTCCTGCAGAATCTGTGCCTGCCGGTGGAGAAGCAGCACGACGAGGAAAGGAAGAAGGAAAAGGAGAGGTCCGAGACAGGCCCAGCATTGGATTAGGACCCCGGGACTCGGGGCCCATCCTGAGACCCCACCCACCCACCCTGTGTGCCTCAGTTCTTTTCCTCAGTTGCACCAATAAAGTTTCTGCATTTGGAATAGGCAGGTTGTCATTTGCTCACTCATTCATTCACTCATTCATTCATGTTGAAGCCTGTGCCCCTGGCTGCAGAAACCCCTGCTGTAACCCCCAGCACACATGCCAGGATGGATGATGGCACGTGGTGTGGGATCCCAGCACGAGAAGGTTCCTTCTGCAGGAGGGGGAGTCTGGGAAGGTTTCCTGCAAGGGGCATCTCCACCAGCCTAGAAAGATTAGTAGCTTGATAACACCTGCTGATCCTGCTGCAAGCCAAGGGTCTGAGAGGACACGTTTGAGGAACATAAGGCAGAGGACCAAAGCGGGAGTTCAGGTGGGTAAGGGGTGGAGAGGACTCAGGCACGGGGCACGGTGCCAGGCTTGTAGGACCTTATGGCAAACATCACCCTGGCCATCTGGGAGGTGAGCTGGGTGGGGCCTGACGAGGTGAGCTCCTGGGCCAGGGCCAGAGCCAAGACAGAGACAGGGGGAATGTTGGAAACACAGAAGCCTCCAGAGGGAGGCAGGAAGAGTGGGAATGTGCCCCCAACAGGCCACGGGTGGGGAAGGGGGGAATGGCTGCGTCAACCTTCCACCCCACCAGACTGACTTTAGAAACCACACGTCCATTGACATACACCACAAACACCAGAAACTTTGGGAATGTTTTTGGGGTTTTCTGGCTTTTCTTTTTTTTATGATCAATATTCATTCTTCATTTGTCTCATAACGAAAATAGACTTTTCCAATGCCCCCAATATACAAATATCACTGATGCACACACATTCCAGAAAAGCTGAGGTACTCGCTGCTACGGGGTGGGAGGATAGGACACGGCCTGGCAGGTAGCTGGCCACTGGCCCAATTCCACAGGGATCCCCAGGACAGAGCGGGGGTCTCAAGATGAGGTACAGAGAGGGGCCATGAAAGATGGCTTCCTGGGGTGTCTCCATCCCACAACCAATGGGAAAGGCTGCTCCAATCACAGAGGAGCTGGGCCCATGTCATCCTGGGGGCTGGCACCCCAAGATATTCCAATGGTCCCAGAGGGTCCCACCACCAGCCACGTCTTTCCAGAGATGCCAACTGCCAAGCGGCAGATCTCAGGCCGGTGACCAGGCTTGTGCCAGAGCCCCTGGCCCCACCCCTTCTTATCTGGCTTCCTGAGGAGGAGGAAGCCCAGGAAAACTCCTCCGTTTAAGAAGTGTCCCCGTATATAAAATTCATATTATTAGCTGGAGGTGGACACGTGCAGGACACTCCCAGGGAACTTCGTCTAGGCAACAGGTGGCCTTGGTCCCCGCACCTCCTTCAGGGGCTGGTGCCTGGGAAGCGACTTCTCTTGATGAGCAGAGCTCTGGCGTTTTGCAAACACCAAGACTGAGCAGCAGGGCCTGTGCTGGAGGGAGAACTCCTCATGAGGGGTCGGAAGGGCCTTCAGAGAAGATGGCAGCAGGCTGCACGCCCACCTGTCCACCATCTGTCTCTGAACCCCCAGTGCCATCAGAAGAGGCAGGAGCCCCGCAGGCTGTGGGCCTGGCGCAGGTCGGCCGACAGGGAGCGGCTCATGTGCTTGGTGGTGGCGCGAACACTCTCGGCCGCCCGGACGGCTCGGCTCAGGGCCTTGTTGAGCTCCTCCAGGTCCTCCAGGTCCAGCTGGATGGAGCGCCGGTGCCCTCCAGCTGCCCGAGAGGAGGCTGCGGGGGGCCCCTCGGCAGCTGGTCGGGCTGAGGGAGTAGAGGGGGCTGAGGTAGGTCCTCCTGGAGGCGCGTAGAACCTGAGGAGAAGAGGGAAGTGGGCCGTTAGCCTCAGAGAAGACTGGGTGCAGGCAAGGAGCGCCGGGTTTGTAACCAACCCTGTTCTGAGCCCAGCTAGTCCGCTGGCCCCTACGCTCTAGGTCTCAGCTTCTTCACCTCTAAAATGGGAACAACAGAGGCAGCCCCTGTGCTGTGGAGTAAAGTGTGTGAGATGTGGGGGCTAAAGAACCATTTCACTTAAATGAAATAGAAATGCGTTCAGGAGGCCTTGGCCTGAGTCGTTGGCGGGCACCCTGTAAACTCTGGTCTTCCTGCCGATCCTCCACTTTCTAACTTGCATCGTTGTGCGGTGTACAAAGGGCTTTGCTGGGATCTGAATGGACGTCTCTCCAAAGAAGATACACAAATGGCCAACAAGCACCTGAAAAGATGCCCAGCATCATTAGCCTTCAGTTACATGCAAATCAAAACCACGTGAGGTGCCACTTCATCTAGTTCAGCGGTTCTCAACCTTGGCTGCACATTAGAATCACCTGGGAATCTTTTTAAAATCCTGATTTCTGGGCCTCCTTCTTCGGAAATTCTGTTTCTTTGTTACTAATGTTGTGGCCCCACCCCATAACAAAGAAACAGATTTTCCGGAAGATGAGGCCCAGAAATCAGAATTTTAAAAAGATTCCCAGGTGATTCTAATGTGCAGCCAAGGGTGAGAACCAGTGCACTAGATGCTGATACATGTCACCTGAACCCAGTGACCAATCAACCAGCTTCTTGAATCCAATTTTGTCCTTAAGGGACCATCTGGGTTAATTACTCCGTGCCCGCACACCTCTACCTTCTGAGAATTTGAGGACCAGGTTGGATTGAGAGTTACCCAAAACTTCCCTGGGTGCAGACACCACAAAAACAAAACCCAACCAACCCTCCTGGCTGGCAAGCAGGAACTATAAGGCAGCAGACCACCGGGGGGCAGCAGAGGCACATGCAGCTTTCTAGAGGGCGCACAGGCCTCAGCCTCTGAGCATGCTCAGTCTTGCAGCTGGAGAACATTTAGGGCCCCATCAGCCCAAGTTGCAGCAGCATTAGAAGCACTATGGTTCCTGGGCACCCTCTATGCCAGCGGTTCTCAACCTGTGGGTCGCGACCCCTTTGGGGGTCGAATGACCCTTTCACAGGGGTTGCCTAAGACCATCCTGCATATCAGATATTTACATGACGATTCATAACAGTAGCAACATTACAGTTATGAAGTAGCAACGAAAATAATTTTACGGTTGGGTCACAACATGAGGAAGTGTATTTAAAGGGCCAGAAGGTTGAGAACTACTACTCTATGCAGTACGGACTGTCCATACATTTATTAGTTCATTTCATCCTCACCACAGCCCATGTCACAGAGGAACAGTGACCCGCCCAAAACAATGACGTGGCTATGCCGGTCAGGGCTGTCCGGCCCTGAGCCCGGGGCCCTTCTCCTCCCCGCTGGCCCATCCACGCCTGGGGACAGCACGCTGGTTGGTTTTGTCCACAGGTCTGAGCCTGGAAGGACATGGAACGGCCGCAGAAATAGAGACCCCAAGGTGACAGCAGACACTCGGAGTTTCTCCGGGGCCACCAAAGTCCAGGTGAAACCTTTCCTGCCCAGCGAGTGGGAGCACAGGCAGGCGTCTCCACCTGTGCCGAGGCCTGAGCACGCAGCACGGCCTCTCAGAGTTGCCGGAGCAGAAGGTTCCTGAAGGACTTGCCCGGACTCAGCTGAGAGTGACAGCCACACTGTAGCCAGAGCCTCATGGGGGACTGGGGCTCGCTGGTGCCCTGCGTCTCTGCTCCCACCAGCCGGGCACATCATACACGTGGGAGAAGACAAAGGGGTACACACGCCCAGGTGCTCTGCTGCCTGACACGGCCCCGTGCTAGTTATTAAGCAATTAGACAGGCTGGGAGGGTGGGAACGGGGTTCTTACACAGTGGCTGACGGATAAGGCATCATGGGAAGCGAGGAGACGTAGGCAAATGCAGGAGGGGCTGGTCCCGAAGGCGCAGCAGCCAGATACCACAGTCCCGGGGGTGGCGCGGGCGGGGACCCCACCCGCTTGCTCCTCTGCTTCGGGCTGGAAGCGGAAGGTGCGTTCCTCCTTGTGGACTTTCCTGCCCCTGCCAGGTAAGGACACCAGAGAGACAGTGTGACCACCTGGAAGGTCTAGCAGAGAACAGAGGGTCCGCCCAGGCCCTGCCCCGTGAGAGCTGGACACTGGGCTGGCTGTGCTGGGAGTGCCCGGATTTGGGAGGCAAACCCTCTGCCCAGTGTGCTCCAGTTGGGGGGCGAAGGGGGGGCAGCCGCCCTGTGCACCTACATGGGCCCCAACCCCCACTGGCTTAGCTGAGGGAAGAGCCTGAGCATCTGTCCCTACCAGAGGTGGCTGCTTCTGGGCTGTCACCCTCTGCGGGGGACCCAGGGGACCCAGCTCGACCACACAGGGGACATCTCGGGGCATCAGTGGGAGGTGTTCTCAGTGGGTCCTTGGCGACAGCACCACCTGGAAGACCAGAAAGAGATGTGAGGTTGGGGGATTGTCTGAGGCATCAGGCCTGAAGCCTCCTAAGCAGACCACCCCCCCCCCCCCAAAGCACTGAGCTTCCCTCAGGAACCGGGCAGAGGACACAATACTGACGGCAACCACGACAGTGAGAGGCCACATTGAATGAGCCGGGCCATCCGCTCAGGGCCTTCATGCATTATTTTATCAAATCCAACCAGCCACTGGGCTAGCTGCTGCTGTCACTCCCCCCTTTACAGATGGAAATGCTGAGGCTCTGAGAGGCTGAAGAATTCGCCAGGGTGTCAAGGCTGGGAGGCGGCGGTCCTCTGTCTGACCCCAAGCCCAGCTCTCCTGACTGCAGCCAGGGCCTGTGATCCTTCCTCCACAGAGACAGGCCCCTCCTCCATGTGTGTGTGTGTGGGGGGGGGGGGGGGGCACAATGCTCCTGGGCACCAGAGGGTCAGCAGAGGCCTCAACCTGCCCAGTTAGCAGGAGACTGGGCCACCTTGTTCTCTCCCAGGCAGATCCTCGATGCCCCCTCTGGGTCAGTTCCAGGGCCAGTCCACTTGTTCTTCAGGCCTCAGCTCAGCCATCGCTCCCTCTGGGAACCCTCCCACACACCAGGTTGAGTTACGTGCTCCTCAGTCGCCCTGTGCTCCCCACCCCAGCTCTGACCATACCACTGTGTCATTGTCTAGAGCAGTGTTTCTCAACCTTCTGGCCCTTTAAATACAGTTCCCCATGTTGTGACCCAACCATAAAATAATTTTCGTTGCTACTTCATAACTGTAATGTTGCTACTGTTATGAATTGTAATGTAAATATCTGATATGCAGGATGGTCTTAGGTGACTCCTGTGAAAGGGCCATTCGACCACGAAAGGGGTCGCGACCCACAGGTTGAGAACCACTGGTCTAGAGGTCCTTGGGGACAGGGCTCAGCGCACAGCACTGGAAGGTGGTTAGTGAATGAATGAAGGAATAAATGAACGAGCGAATGGAGAGGACTATTGGAACTCCAACAAAGGAAGAGGGACATAGTAAAGTACTCTGGAGTCACAAGGATCTGGGTTCAAATCCTGGCTCTACCACTTGTAAGCTATATGCCCCTAAGCAAGTTCCTTGCCCTCTCTGAGCTTCCCCACTCATAAAATGGCCACAATAACAAAGCAGGCAAAACCTACTTCATAGAATTGCGATGATCAATGTTTGTAAAACCGTTAGCATGATGCCCTGTATACAGTAGGCAATTAATAAATGTCAGCTCCATCATTATCATAATCATTACCATCATCATTGATTGAAAGGCCCCAGAGCCCATCTCCAACCCTTTCATTATGGAAGTGGAACCTGAAGCCCAGAGAAGTTATGAACTTTCCTAACGTCACACCGCAGGTCAGTGGGGAGAGCTGGGACTAGAACCCAGTGTCCATATTCTCAGGCCCAGGCTCTCCCCACGAGTCTTCCCTGTTGGGTTTGGGGGAAAGAATGGGAGTGGAGGGAGCAGGGAGCGGAGATAAGATGTAATCGCTGCTGCCAGTCCCACTGCTGGTCAGACCCTCCTAGTAGGACTCTTCAGGAGCTGCTTAAATCATGCCCATGGTTTCTCCATGTCAAGGTCAAGGAGGGTGGCTTTAGGTCACAGCCCCTGGAGCAACAGGTGTGAGGGCAGGACAGCCTGGGAGGCCAGAGAATCCCGGAAAAATCCGGTTCCCTGGTCTGTAGCTTTGACCTGCCTCCACGCTCAGGCAGGTCCACATCTGGCTGGACATTACCCTCCCCTCCCTGCTCTGGCCGCTTCCATCCCTTACCTGCGTCCTGGGTCCTCACAGGCTGGCAGTGGGGACAGGAGACTGTGCTATTGTCCCTTGGGACTATCTTGGGGGGGCAGAATATGGTACTCCTGGCCTGGGGGCAAACACAGAACAGTTTGTGTCAGCTTCCTACATGGCTGCAGGATTGAGGGGGTTAGTATAATGAGCTCTCTGTCTCTCTATTGTGTGGGGACACACGATATATGTACATAAATACATATTCTATATAATAAAAGCCTAATATGCTAAGTGTCCAGTCGCCCATTCAACCAATCAAAGTGTAATATGCTAATGATATGCTAAGGCCACTCAACTGCTTGCTATGACATGCACTGACTACCAGGGGGCAGACACTCAATGCAAGAGCTGCCTGCTGTTGGTCAGTGTGCTCCCACAGGGGGAGCACCGCTCATTCAGAAGCCAGGATTACAGCTGGTGAGTGCAGCAGCTGTGGCAGGAGCCTCTCCCACTTCTGTGGCTGTGCTAAGGATGTCCAACTGACGGCTTAGGCCCACTCCAGTGGGGAGCGGGCCTAAGCCGTCAGTTGGACATCCCCTGAGGTTCTCCCAGACTGTGAGAGGGCACAGGCCGGGCTGAGGGATTCCCTCCTCCCCCCGCCCCCCGCCCCGTGCACAAATTTCATGCACCTGGCCTCCAGTATATATATATATATAAATATATGTGTACGTACATACATAACATGTACATAAAGACACATTGGTCTTTCTGATTATGGTGAGCTCTCTCAGGCTCATTTCATCTCAGATCCTACTTAGGTACCACCTGCCTAGTTCTCAACATACAGAAGCAATCAAGTAACCCAGGCTCAGTTAGGGTCTGAGAGCAAGCCAGGCAGATGTGACAAGCAGTGACAAAGAGCGCTGTCACTCTCCCCAGACCCGAGTAGCTGGCTGGGATGCGAATGGCTTGTGCATGGGGGTCATGCAGCTCGGGGAGCAGGTGTAGTTAATCCCAGACCCACCCTAGAGTAATAACAGCTTGTGAGTGGCTTGCTGGGAGGACTGAACGGGGCCGTGTCCAGGAGGCAGGCTGCCCAGCGCCTGGCAGATACAAAGGGCTCGCTGTTATCGGAACGTTGGTCAGACTCTCAGATCCTGACCCTGATCTGAATGTTGCCTGATTACTCCTCCTCCTTCTTGCCTCTGCCGTGCGGGGTGTCACACTGGGGTCCCCTGGACTCACTGTTGCTCTCACTTCTGCCTCCTTGGCCTCTGTCTACTCCACTGGGGCAGGGCACATGTCCCTCCTTTCCTGCCTTGTCCTCAGCGCCCAGCAGGCGGATCTGAGGTTCACCCCTCTCCCTCCCAGTGAGGCGAGGGTGAGAGCCATGCCTATCACTCACTCACTAACCATACCATCGACACAGTTGCTATAAATGCTTGCTTGTTAGTGTCTTCTCCACTGGGCAGTTGGATTCATGAAGGCAGGCGCCCTATCCATATTTGTTTTCATGTTAAGCACTTTGAAATCCTACTATATGTCACCTCAAGCTTTACTAGGTGCCGGGTGCCTGGTATGTAAGAGAGAGGTCCCTGGGGAGTCAGACCTGAAGGTCCGCCTGGAGTAAACGATTCAGGTCCTGCAAACAGCAGGCGCCTCATAAACCTCTTTACCATGGCCCGGCGGAAAGGGCTTCCCCAGGACCAAGCATGGGCCCAGGCAAAGGGGAGGCAGCAGAAACTATTTGCTGAATGAACGAATGGACAAATGCACTGAGATTCACAGAGGCAATGCTCCCTGAAGTTTTCTGTATCACAGGACTCGTAGACATGTAATCTTTGAACGGCTAAATGGCAGAGGAGACCATCCTGGGGGCCATACCCCTCCGCCCTCCCTTCTGCCCACCTGTATATTGACCGCGGAAGGTGACCCGTCCGGTGCTGCGCATTCCTCTCGTTTTGTCCCGAGCTGCCTGGGGGCTGTCCTTGGTGGTCCTGCCCTTCGGAGAGGACAGCCGGGGGGAGGTTGGCTCAGACTCGGAACCTAGGGTGGAAAGAGGGTTATCAGAGGGCGCAGGCCGTGGGGCTCATGCAGCTCATGCAGATCCGCCCTCAGTAATGACAGCTGACACATTGGGACCCCTGCCTTGGTGCTCAGCACTGGTCTAGACACTGCCCATACAGTGTCCTGCACCGCCACAGCAACCCCAGGAGGCAGATGCTATCATTCCTGCACCGTTAGCTGTCCCTTTAATTGCACGGAACAGGTAAACAACCCGGTCAAGGTCACACGGCCAGGAAGGAGTGACCTGGGGCTGACCCCGGCCACTGGTTCCAGAGCTGTGTGACTTCAGGCAAGTCCCCTGCACTTCTGGGCATGGGTGTCCTTATCTGCAGGCCATGCATAATAGGACCTGTCTGGCAGGGAAGGTGAAGTGAGATTGTCTAAAACAGATACACAAAAGCCTTCTCCAAGTTTTGTCTAAGCCTGTTGCTACGGTCCCTGAACAACAGGCCCAGACTGGCCGCCAGAAATCAGCCCTGGCAGGTGGTCACTTACTCAAGGACAGTCGGGGCACCTCCCGCGGCACCGAGGAGGACCTGGCTCGCCGCCTTCCTGCGGGGACAGGTGACTCTGCACCTCCAGGCTCACTGGACAATCTCTCTGTGGATTTACTAGCAAGAGAGAGAGAGAGAAAGAGCTGGTGTCACCGGATGAGGTTTTATGCGGTGAGAAGGCCAACCCAGAGAAATATTCGTAATGGGAGGAGGAGAGCGCGGTCCAAACTAAAGACCCTGCAGTTAGAATCACAGAAAGTGGCTCTGGGCCTCTCTGACCCTCAGTTTCCTCATCTGTCAAATGGGAATCATCAGAGCAATTACTTCAGAGGGTTGTTAGAAGGATTAGTGAGACAAGGCCCATAAAATCCTCAGCCTAGAGCAGTGGTTCTCAACCTTCTGGCCCTTTAAATACAGTTCCTCATGTTGTGACCCAACCATAAAATTATTTTCGTTGCTACTTCATAACTGTAATGTTGCTACTGTTATGAATCGTAATGTAAATATCTGATATGCAGGGTGGTCTTAGGCAACCACTGTGGAAGGGTCGTTCGACCCCCAAAGGGGTCGCGACCCACAGGTTGAGAACCACTGGCCTAGCATTCAAAGTTAGCTGATTTCATGTTATCGTCATGGATGTCTGCTGAGGCAGTGGGTGAGAGTCCTGAAAATATTCACTAGTTACTAGTTAGGTGGTGAGTTCATTGTGTCACTTTATTATTAACACATATATTTACTATATTTTTATGCATCAAATATTACATAGTAAAAAAAGTAAGAGTGAATGAATGATTGAGTGAACGAATGAGTACATGAGTGAGAGAGGGGTGTGGCTGTGCCCGTGTCCACATCTCTGGGGAGAGCCAGAGGTCAGCCATGTCAACCTTCGGCGGCTGCCGCCGAAGCACTGGGGTGGGAGTTTGGGGGTCACCCACCTGCCATAGTGGATGCCCCAGGCGGCTGGGGAGTCGGCTGGCCGGTCCCGAGCCCGGACAGGGTGGTTGAAGGTGGACGCTGGCTGTGTGGGGCTGCCCTGGGGCAGCTGGTGCAGGCTGTCCTCCAGCCGGAGCCGGAGCCGGGACACCTCCTCTTGCAGCTCGCGGATGGCCTGGCTGGGGTGGGGTGGAGACAGCAACGAAGGACAGATGCAGACGAGGGGAGCTCAGCCACCCCGAGTGCTGCCCGATGGAGCAGCCTTGTCTTTCCTAGGAGGCACAGGGCCCAACCCCACTGCCATCTGATTCTAGAACTTCCCTGTGTGTTCACTTTTCCTGCCACCATCTTTTTTTTAATTTTAAAGAGAGAAAGAGAGAGAGAGGAAGACAGGCAGAGGCAGGGACAGAGAAACACCGATTTGTTGCACCACTTATTTGTGCATTCATTGGCTATTCCTGGTACGTGTCCTGACCAGGGATCGAACCCGCAACCTTGGTGTATTGGGACAACGCTCCAACCAACGCATCTCCCTGCCCAGGGCCTTGCTGTGCGTCTTGAACCTCTCCGCGATCATGTCCCGCTCATTCGGGGAACAGAGCAGAAATGCCTCTGAGGTTCACTGGTCCTAACATGCAGGGCCTCTGAGTGGCTGTTCTGACCACTGGGGACCAGTTCTCGACAGAGACAAGGGAGCAGAATACAGAGAGTAGGGGCTGAGGTCTCGCTTTAACATCTGAATTCTGACCGGCCCTGGGCCGGGGATGCCCTCCCTCTTTCCACCTCTGTCTGTAGAAATCCTCACTATCCATTCAGGCCTGGCCCCTCCCTCCTGGCTTCCCCCAGATGCCTCCTATGTGGTCCAAGCCCATCTCTCCGCTCCTGGCAGATGATGCTTGTCTACCTGCCTCCCCGGCCAGACAGTGGGCTATGGGCAGCCAGGAGCCGGCCTCCTGTCTCACAACCCGAGACCCTCACACTGCACAGGAGCTCTGGGAACGCTGCTGACCGGGACTCGGGGCTCCAAGAGGGAGCAGAGCGAAGGGGCTGCTGGAATCCCTGCGAACCCCAAACACAGCACACCTCGTATCGGAAGGTGTCTCAACGAGCCCCTAGCATCTAGGGAGTAAGTTTGCATTTCTCTCCAACCAGTCCCCGACTCTCCAGTCTCGCTCTCAGGGTGTCTGGCACTCTGGTAGACAATCCCACCCAACACTCCCACTGCCACACACAACCCCCCTCCCGACTCCAACCCCAATGGAGCGTCCGAGTCTGGTTCGGTATGACCATCCTCCGGGCTGACGCGGGCTCTCCATCTATTGCTTGGGGCCAGCTTCCAGGATGGGGGCTCCCCTCAGGGTTAGCACTTGCCTGGTGGCCCCGGGACCCATGGGTGTCTCCTGGCACCACTGCCAGCAAACATCAACTCTCAGGTGGGTGACTGGAGGGAGAGGGAGGCCTCTCTCCAGCTCCTGCTGTGACCCCGCAGTGCGACCAAGGGCAGCTGGTCTCCCTGGCAATGCCCAGGGAGACGCTTGTTGGGGTTTCCAAGGCCAACTATGAGGGTGGCTGCAGCAGAGCTGGACTCTGTCACCAGTTAACCCCTGGCAGGCAGGACCGAGGCAGCTCCGGCAGCCTGGCCCTGCCCAAGGCCGCTGAACCAGGGCCTGGGAGTTGGAACACCCAGCTGGGTGTTGCTCTCTCTGGCGTCTTTCTATCAGGATCTCAATTTTCCTGACAATTCTTTAGTAATTCAGCTGACCCTTAAATTCATCTTTCCCTGCCAACTTCTCCCCCTCCTGGGGTCCCCATCTCCACATCAGCATCCAACTGTATGGCCAGCCAAAAATCGGAGTCATTCTACACCCTACTCCTTCCCTGAACACCCCCAACGATACCCAACTACCAAGTCCTGTGGGCCCAATGCCTAAATACC
>NW_005871321.1:86289-109026 GCF_000147115.1 Myotis lucifugus
TTTTTTGGATGTTATTGCCTCGACTACCAATAACAACCAACACCATTTTTGTGGGTTAGGCCCCCTGTCAGTCTGCGGGACTTCATTCACAAACAGATAACGGCAGAGGCTCTTGGTAAGACGTCAGCCTGACCACCCACTCCTCTGATTCAGACACCCGCACTGGGCTCACGTGAATCTGTACGCACTCAAGAATATTCAGGGAACACCTCTGAGCTGAGCCACCATCCCAACCTCTAATTGTGGCATCCATGATCCCCCACCACGTCTCCCCATCGACCTCTCTGCCTTTACTGCTCAACACCCATCACCTCTCACTCAAGGGTCTGGCTAGAATGAACATTTGACTCCTCAAAGATGATGGTGCCCTCTCACCTCGAGACCTTTGCACATGCTGTTCCCTCTGCTGGGATACTCTTTCATGACTCTTCCTCTGATCTCGGCTGAGATACCACTTCTTCCAGGAAGCCCTCCCTGAAGCCTCTGACTGAGCTAAATGCCCCTTCTCGGTGTTTCCACAGCCCGTCGAGCCTCTGCCATCACTGTACTTACCACACTTAGGGGGGTGACCACCTGTTTCTTTGTCCATCTTACAAGATGGGGACCCTCATGAGGCCAAGTACAGTGTCTCGTCCACTATTCTATTCCTACGCCTCGAATTCCCATATGAATGTCAGGGGTACACTCACTAAACTCAGGCCTGGAAGCCAAACGCCAGCAGCTGGACCTGACTTTACAAAGACAACAGCACACACGGCCCCATGATTGCACAAGCCGCGGAGGTTTCGGGTGGTTACTGCACAACTGTCTCCCGGGTGCACCCCAGGATTCTGGGGCAGACACCCCGTCCCAGCAAAGGCCTGAGAGGGATCACTGGGCCAAAAGCAACTCAGAGGAGAGGTAAGACAGCTGACCAACCTATTTCCCCATTTCTGCTCCACCAAGCAAGGAACTACTTTCTTAGCAGAAAAACTGTGCTTGGATTAAAAAGAAGAGAAGTGAAAAACAGTCTCGCCCGGCCAGGGTGGCTCAGTGGTAGAGCATCAACCCACGCACCAGGAGGTCACCGGTTGACTCCTGGTCAGGGCACGTGCCAAGGCTGTGGGCTCGATCCCCAGCAGGAGGCGTGCAGAAGGCAGCCTATGGATGTTGATGCATCCATGTTTCTACCTCTCCCTCTCCCTTCCTCTCTCTCTAAAAAAATCAATAGGAACATATTTTTTTAAAAAAGAAAGAAAAAGTCTCTTCTCAGTTCATACAATGAATGCATAAACTGCAGAAAACACATCCCTGGCTAGTGCAGACATATCTTGGGAGGGACATGTTGGGGGGCAGGAAGAGAGGTTTTAGCACCCGAAAGGTGACCCTCCAGGTCATTTCCCACTGGTGGAGACGTGTCATTGAGGTCCCACAGCAATAGCCTGGGAGGCGGGAGCCAGCGCTGCATGTGAGGGCTGAGCAAGCCCCTGCCTCCCTCGGCATCACTCTCTGGTCTCTGTGACGACCTTGAATCTGCAGTGCCCAAGCACCTGACTTACTCTCGCCCTGTCCTGGTGAGGAGGGTTGAGGTGGTGTCTGCCGGTCCGTGGGGCAGAGCGGCCGCTGCAGGGCCCTGGGTGGAGGCTGGGCTGCTTCCCGTGCTGGGGCGGAGCTGCTCAGAAATCCGCTTTCGCCCCTCCAGCTGCGAGCCAGGGACCACTGGGAAGGCAGACGGAGACCAAAGGGAGTTAAGTGGAGAAGACCCTCACTGTGCAAACTTGTCTGGGTGCAAGAATGGGGGGTGAAGAGACAGTGCCCGGCTGAGGTCACAATCAAGTTCCTGATGAGGTCAGTGACCCACCAACCCCAAAACCAGAAGACATGGTTTCTGCTGGGTGTTTGGAGCGCTAAGCTCGGCCTGCTAAGCTCCTTGTAATTAGCAAGCCCCTCACAGCCCACTATTTTGGCATCAGATCCAAGCCTCCAGGACACCCTCCACACACACACACACACACACACACACACACACACACACACACACACACAAAGAGCTCATTGTTCCTCACGTGGGTCCCCCAGACTCTGTCGTGCATCTCACTGTCATTCTGGAATTGGCTTCGGAGCCTCCACCTCTCTCTGAAATGAGTCACACCTTTGCCTATGAGCGTGTTTTGGGGGAGGACGTTCATCACTTTAGTCTCCCAAAGGGATGGGCAACCAGGGGCTAAGACCGCTAATCTGGCCCATGGGTTAACAACAGTGAGCCCTGGGAGTCTCCACAGGTAAAGGAACAAACCACAAATACGTGGGACAGTCTAGATCAGCGGTTCTGAACCTGTGGGTCGCGACCATCGGAAAACACATATAGCATATTAGATATTTACATGACGATTCATAACAGTAGCAACATTACAGTTATGAAGTAGCAACGAAAATAATTTTATGGTTGGGGGGGGGGTCACCACAACATGAGGAACTGTATTAAAGGGTCGCGGCATTAGGAAGGTTGAGAACCACTGGTCTAGAGAAACCTTCAGAGAGTCAATGCGGACTGAAGAAGCCAACCCCAAAGGACATATATTATACGACTCCATTTACATAACATTCTGGAAATGACAAAATTATAGACAGGAGGACAGATGAGTGGTTACCAGGAGCTGCGGAGAGCGTGGAGGCGGGAGGGACGTAGGTGGGTCTATGCTGGTAAAGGGGCAACAGAGCGGGCCTGTGTGTGGAGGATCGGACGGAGTCCGTGTCAGGATCCGGCTGTGACATTAGGGGGAACCTGGGCGAAGGGCACGTGGAATCTCAGGGTAAGACTTCTATGATTAATTAATAAAGCTTTAAGTTAACGTTTCATTTAAAAAAATTTAAATGATGAGGCAAAACTGATCTGAGGTTTTAGACATCGGAGCAGTGGTTCCCCTTGGGAGGGCAGGAGTGATGGAAGGGGCTGGAGGGGGTGCCAATGCTCTGATCATGCTTCGTTTCTTGGTCTGTGTTCACTTTGAGAAAACACATCCATTTGTGTTCTTTCCTGTACGTTTTATTTCAGTAAAAAGTAATTAGAGATAGATTTTATAGACATGGAAAGTGTTCATGATACAGTGATTAATGGGGGGGAAAGGTTATCAAACATTCATGGGGGGGAAAAGGTTATCAAACATTCATGTATAATATGATCCTATTTCCATTTTAGGTATATGTAAATCAGCTCACACACACACACACACACACACACACACACACACTGGCATAGAAAGCAGCCCGCAGGTTCTACCCCAAAATGTCAGCATGGACAGTTTGCAGTGTATTTTTTTCTTTTGTTCCCTTGTGTCCTTCCTGCCTGTGATTTCAAATTTTCCTACAATGAGCCTGTACGATATTTTGTATCTTAAAGGCTAATGCAAGTTTTCTGTGGGTTTGATTTCTTTAATCCAGGCAATCCGGCCACCGCCAGGGCCTAGCCAACCCAGGTACATCCACTCACCCATCTCGGCTGCCACCGCCGGCTCCAGCAGGAAGCTGGGTGCCCTCTGGCGGAGAGGGCTGTCCCGGGTGGAGGGGTGCCTCTGGGCTCGACTCCTGGGCGTTCTCGGCTCAGTGGCTCTTCTGGGGACCGGTGGACCCCTGGTGTGGGGGTGGGAGGCTGCATCCCGGGGCACAGAAGCAGTGAAGGGCTGCGCTAATGTCCCTGGGGCACTAGGGGATCACGGAGGGAGAGACATGTTGAGGTCATGGAGAGAGAGGCCACAGCCTCTGAGCCCCTCCACACCCTAAACCAATGGCTCCGGACTTTAGGGCTGTGCACCCTGGAGGGGTCTTTCTGAGGACGCACCCCATTACACATGCCTTTATCACCCGCCAGCTGCCCACCCCATTTTGTTTTTGGAGATACACAGAGAAGCAGAATTTCCAATCCTTTTCTTCCCCTGCAGCCCCGGTTGCCATGGGGGTCCCCGTGGGGCCCCCCCTGGCTCTGAGGCTCCATCACTCACCTCCCCCTGGCTCTGAGGCTCCATCACTCACCTTTCACCTGAGTCCCTCCACCCTCTCTCTTCCCTTTGGGTTCCAGGGGTCTCTTCCCTTTGGGTTCCATCCCAACTGCCCTCTGTCCTCGTCCTTTGCTCGCCTCACGCCACCCTCCCAGTTTCTATTATTCACTCACCATTCGCTCAGTTATGTGCTCGACACATCCTTATCTCTAACTGGCTGGTGACGCTGGGCGGTCCCTTTCCCTCTCTGAGCCTCAGTTCCCCCATCAATAAGATGGGGGCGAGGAAGCATTGTTGGGGGGATGAGTGAAGGCTCTAAGAATGCCCAGGCCATCAGCCCCTGCTCTGGGCTCACAGGTCCCTCGATTCCCAGGCTATCTCAGGTGTGTGGCACTGAGGGGACAATGGTGGGGTCCCCGGGGTACCTGATGTGGGAGAGCCGATGCTCTGGCGTCTGCGTTAGGGGCGACACTCTGCTGGTTTCTGAGCCCACAAAGCCACTGTCTGTCTCGGGGGATGCCATCCAGGACTCCTGAAAGAGGCAGTGTCCCTTTAATTCCGAGGAATGTGCCCGAGGCAGACTGGGCAGACTGGGAAGACTGGGAAGACTTCCGCGTCCTGGCCTGGGGCCTCACGTTCCAGAGGCTGACAGACTGGACTGGGGAGACTGGCCCAGCTCCCAACAGCCAGGCCCAGGGGTGAGGGTCCCCAGGGGTGGAGTCCCATGAGCCCCAGTCCAAGAGCGGAGACTCCACACCCTGAGAGACCCGGAGGGAGTCCCCCTTCCCTGAGGAGTGGGAGCCGCGGCCCTGGGGAGGGGCACTGCAGACTCCCGAGCTGAGGAACAGAAAGAGGGGACAGCGGTCCCATTATGGGGAGAGGAGGCTCATTTTCGTGTCGCCTGGCCTGGGCCTGGACACCATGGTCCTCTCTGACTGCAGAAATGCCCAGTGAATCGGAAAAGGAACTCCATCACACTCCCTGCACACCCGGGCTCACGTGCAAGGCACAGAGCACACACAGAGTGAGCCAGGGCCTGCCCTCACGCTCCAGTGCGGATGCCTTACCATGGCATTAGGACGACGTGTGTGCATGTGTGTGTGTGTGTGTCTGTGTGTGTGTGATTCTCTGGGAATAAGTCACATTCCGTAACACAAGTCACATTTCCATAGTGATCCGTGACCCCTGTTTACAGTTTAAAATCCCTGCTCCAATGGCACACACAGGGCATGGAGTCCAGAACCGTCCCCGAGCTGTGCTAGGCGGGCTGAGGGGGCTACAAGCTCTCAGAGGAGGAACAGGAGGTGCTGGCAGAGGGACAGGGCTGGGGGAGGCGAAGGCAAAGAGGTGGCACTGGGCCTAAGCCCTGTCTGTTGGGCAGGATGGTGACTGGCAGCGACAGGAGCAGACATTCCCAGAAGGAACGGTGTGAGCAAAGGCCTGGGGGCAGAAAGCTCCCTGAGGCTGAGCCCGTGCCCCTGGACACCTACCTCCAGGTGCCCACCAGCCTGGCGGAGAGACTTCTGTGTGAGGCGCTCGGAGATGCCGCTTCCCTCCAGGCTGGTCAGACTGCTCTGGTGGGACGCCGCCGGCTTGGTGCCCCGGGAGTGGGGTGGCCTACCAGGGCCCGGGGGAGCTGCCTCGGCCTGGCCCAGGCCCAGCTGGTGCCCATCTCCGGCCATGGATGCATGGAAGCCTGCTGCTTTCATGGACTCCGACTGCCCCACAGCCTCCCTGGCAGCGGAGGAGAGGATGTCAGGCCGTGGCGTGAGCCGGGCAGCCCTGCCCTGGGAGTCAAGCAGTCCAGGGCACAAGCTCTGGTCAGACACCCCTGGGTGCCCACTCTGGCTCTGTCACCTTCTAGCTATGTGACCTTGGGCAAGACACCTCCCCTCTCTGAACCTTATTTTTCTCGACTGTAAAATGTGATGCCAAAAGAATGCACCCAACACACCGCAGGGGAAACAGCGTGGAAACAGATGAGTGAAAGCAGCGTTTCCCAGGCCTCGGGAATCTGCACCCCATCTTCCCTCTGTCAGCCATTTCCACAAACACCCGTCTACCGGTACTCAGAAAGACTTTGTCCCCATTATAAATGGAAGATCGATATTTTGTGTTGCAAAGAGAAACTAACTTTAAAATAAACAGGAAGACAATATTGTTGTATTCTACCTACATAGATCCTTTTGCCTGGTGAAGGCTCAGGCCCGAGACCTGCTCCGTTTCTCTCCATCTCTATATCTCTATCTCTATCTCTATCTCTATCTCTATCTCTATCTCTATCTCTATCTCTCTCTAAAGGAAGCCCAAGAAAGACATGTTAGTACTCATTCAGACTCTCCTGGATGCACTTCGATGGTCGGACTGACAAGGAGAAGACTGTGTTTAATGCTGCGTCTCACCTCCTGAAACTCACATCCCACAACCCAAAGCCAAGTCAAGCGCTGTCAATGGGCACGTCCCATATTCCGGAGCGACGCTGAGCTACAGGCCAGGAAAGCCATGTCCACACTGTGAAGAGCGGCCTAACTCACTAAGACAGTCAGCACCCTGTCAGAGTGGGTCTGGGGCGAGTGGGGGAGGCTCACAGACATACTCGAGGGGGGTCCCGTGGCTTCTCTCCGCCCGCACCGGGAGCTGCTGTGAGGGAAGCCTGGTGGTCTGTGCTTTCCCCGGAGCTGAAGCTGACCCATCCACTTCCAGGGTTCTGCCCTGCTCCTCCTCCTCCCCCTCCTCCTCCGCCCTCATGGCTTCTGGGAGGGACTTCACACTGAGGTACCTGCAGAAGGACACACGGGGGGCGGGATGACCTTTGCCCAGCAGGGACAGCCAAGATCCAGCCATGGGGCCCGATACCCGGCTCCCTCCTGTTGGGCACTCACCGCTCCAGGAGCCCATGGAAGTCTTGCTCCACCTGCAGCTCCTTGTGCCTGAGAGAGGCCGGGAGGCCCAGCAGCCTGTCCTCCACTTCACTGCCTGCAGGGCTCACCTCCACGTTCATGTGCAATGAGCAGGGGTCAGTGCTGGGAGCGTCAGGCTGGGGGCCAGAAAGGAGGAGGGGCAGAGATTCAGCAGATCCCTAAACATTACTTTTAAAAAATATATGTTTTTATTGATTTCAGAGAGGAAGGAAGAGGGAGAAAGAGAGAGAGATAGAAATGTCCATGAGAATCATTGATCAGTTGCCTCCTCTGCACACCCCACACTGGGGATCAAGCATGCAACCCAGGCATGTGCCCTGATGGGGAATCGAACTGTGACCTCCTGTTTTGTAGGTCAATGCTCAACCACTGAGCAACGTTGGCCGGGCTAAACTTTACTTTTTTTTAAGGACCTTCCTCATGCTGGTGTGGCAGAGTAAAAAATAGGTCAGACTCACTACCACCACCACCCTTTCTATGTGTGTGCAAAATGTAGGGACTGGATCATATGATTCTCAGCAATAACTACCATTAATTGAGCACCTACTACATGCCAGACACTGTACAGAGATCACCTCACAACAATCCCACCAGTACATACGATTATCATAGCCCATTTTACAGACATGTAACTAAGGCGCAAATCATTTGCCCAAAGTCACACAGAAGTCAGGGGCAGAGCTGAGATTTCAACCCAGATTTCCTGCCAGAAGCATATCTCCTGACCCCCCTCCATTCCAGGATGGACATCCAAGCCCCCAAAACACCTTCACAGCGGGAGCATGGAAGTCCCTCACACACTCAGGCTTGTACCAGTAAGTAGAAGAGAGAGCACCTGGTATAGTTTCCTTCAAACTGGGACAGAGCACAATGTGAGAGAATCTCCCTTAAAGCCGTGCCCGCCCCCCACCAGCCCCCGCCCCACCCGGCAGGCAGCATTCTCCTGCTCCAATCCCCAACAGAGATGTTCTTGCAGCACAGGCAGGGAGGAGCACAGGCAGCAAGGAGCACAGGCGCGAGGCAGAGACTCCACCTCGTCACCTGTGCGACCACCACAAAACACAGATGGTGATCACCTCTCAGGGGCTGTGACGTGGACTAGAGAAAGGTCTACAAAGCCCCTTCCATGGACAGCCCTTGTCCACGGACACCTGTCTTGGTGAACAGCCCCCAAATCCATCCAGTACCCAAAGCTAGAAGCCTGGAGGTCACCCTTGGCTCCCTCCCGTCTCAGTTCCATTCCAAGTCCAGTCAAATGTGCCTTCTAAACCTCTCAAGTTCGTGTGCATCTTTCCATCCGCTCTGCCACCTCCCCGTCTCTGACTGGCCTACCTGCAAATCTTCTTAGGTCATGTCCTGTTGAAAGCCTAGCAGGTTAGCCTTGGCCAGAAGGCGCAGTTGGTTAGAGCATCGTCCAGCTACATCAAGGTTGCGGGTTCGATCCCCGATCAGGGCACATCCAAGGAGCAACCAATGAATGCGTAAATAAGTGGAGTGCCAAAATTGATGTTTCTCTCTCTCTTTCTCTCTCAAGTCAATAAATAAAAATTTTTTAAAAATTAAAAACCTGGCAGTTTAGGACCAAATGCTTGATGTGAGCCACCAGCCCCCACATTATGGAGCCCCTGCCTGCCTCTGCAGCCACTCTCTCAGAGGCCCCTTCACTTCCCATACGCTAGCCACAGGCCCTTTGCACCGGCTGTGTTCCCTGCTGGACAGCTTTTCTTCTGTTCCTGGTCATTCCTCCTCACCCTCAGATCTCACTTAAACATTACTTCCTCAAGGAAAGTTTATCTGACTCCCTCAAACTCATTTATGTTACCCTGTTATCTACTCTCATAGAACCCCATAATTCTCCTTCAGACCACTGATCAAAATTACAATTAAATGACGGTGTAATTGGTTCAACCAGACAGAAAACTCCATGAGGGTAGAAGCCACCTATTTTTGTGCTTCCCACTGATTTCCCACCATGTGTCGTGGGTCCTGGCATAGGGGTGCTCACTCCATAAATATGTAGTAAAGAAGTCAATTAATGAAGAGATGAATGAAGGATGGAACGGACCAACACGATGGGCAGAGAGATACCTCAAGGCCGAGGGTCTGGATGGCCGGCGTGTGGGCTTGTCCCGAGGGAGAAGGCAAGCGCGTTGGCCGGTGGCGGGAGGGCGTGGCCAGGGGGCTGTCCAGAGGTGAGTCTGACCCGGCTCGCTCAGGCTTCTGCTGGCTCTGTTCCATGTGGTCCTTCAGTTCTTCCAGGCGAACGCCCAGCTGGAATATCTCCGCCTCCAGCTCCCTGGAAGGGGAAACACCAGCTCCGGGCACTGGGATGGCAGTTGCATCGGGCATGTCTGGGAGGCCGCG
This sequence comes from Myotis lucifugus, assembly GCF_000147115.1. Lineage (NCBI taxonomy): Eukaryota > Metazoa > Chordata > Mammalia > Chiroptera > Vespertilionidae > Myotis > Myotis lucifugus. The sequence goes on from NW_005871321.1 coordinate 95,549, forward strand.
CTTCAGAGCGTACCCCAGAGGACGCCCATGGAGGGTCTAGACCACGGGGAATCGGAGGCCTCAGCCCGAGTCCTCCTCTGCCACCAGCAGGCTATGGGACCTGGAGTAAATCCCTCCCCCCTCTGGCCTCAGTTTCCCCCTTCTCCAACGAGGGGTTACAGTCCCTATCTCTAAGGTCACACCCCACTGTAGGGAGACCAGAAGACACAAATCTCAGCCTTGAATATTCACCCGTTGGAATATGTGCCTAATTACGATAGGACTTTCCTGTTCCCCTAGTGCAGTGGTTCTCAACCTTCCTAATGCCTCGACCCTTTAATACAGTTCCTCATGTTGTGGTGACCCCCAATTTCATTGTTACAAATTGAACATAATGAAAGCATAGTGATTAATCACAAAAACAATATGTAATTATATATGTGTTTTCCGATGGTCTTAGGCGACCCCTGTGAAAGGGTTGTTCGACCCCCAAAGGGGTCTCGACCCTCAGGCTGAGAACCGCTGCCCTAGCGTATACATTATGAGAATGAAGTGTGCCCCTCCTGGTGACCGAGGGAGGGGGCCTGCCCTCTCTGTTCTCCCGAGCCTCCCTCCCCAGCAGTACCTGCCAGGATCAAACTTCCCAGGTGCCCCCTTGGAGCCGGCAAGCCGCTGCGCCTGGTGCTGCTCCCTGCAGGCCTTCAGGTATTCCTCCTCCAGGGCCGAGTGGGCAGCCTTCAGCTGCTGGAAGACCTGAAACCACACCCGGTGAGGCAGACCTGCGTGCCCAGCCCCTGTGAACTCCCTCCCTGCAGACACAGAGGGCCAGACCGCCCAGGGCAGGGCCATGGGACTCAGCCTGGGCCTGCGGAGGCCTCTGGGCCCGAGTCCCTGGGAGGCTGCGGCTGGGGCCCTCTGGAGCCTGCCCGCCCTGGTTGAGCCGTCTGCCATCAGGCTGGCACCGCAGAGGTGTGGCACGGAGCCTCGGCGCCAGCTCCCGAGGGACCAGTCCCTCCTGGGTAGAACTCTAAGAGCCCCAATGTTCCATGACAGTTGTAGTATCAAATACGCTATCACAGTGTCCCCCTAAGGACCTAGTACTTGAGAGCCCACGGTCTTCATCCTTGATTTGCAACATTGTGGGTTTGGGAACTTTACTCTTTCCCGAATCCTTATAGATCATCACGATGGATGATGTTATCACCATCATGCCTCTAATAATGATAAGTAACATCACCGAGCATTGAGGGCCTGTGCTAAAGGAGTTCTCATTATCCATTTAACCTTCAACAAACCCTAAGGAGAGGGGTAGGTTAGCCTCTTCGTTTAAAGAGGAAACAGGCCCAGAGAGGTTATTGGTGATGGTCACACTGTGAGCAAGTGAGCCATCAGGACTGGAACCCAGGCCCTCCGGCTCCAGAGCTCATGGGCCTAACACGTATGCCCGGCCGGCACAGTAAATGTGATAATAGCTCACACGTGGCTGAACCTATGGGGGGGAGGGGGGGGGCTCAGTATCCCTGACTTGGTGTCATCCCTTCCACTCACTCTATGCTGACGACACTGAGGCCAAGACAACCTAGTGCCCATAGTCCCCAGTCGAGCGTGATCTTCCAACGGCTCCCAACCTCCCTGTCTATGGAGGAATTAGGGTAGAGGTAAAGAAGATGGATGGTTTTCATGTCCACGGTCCTTGATCACCCACTCAATGAGATGACATAAAACATATCCCATGTTCGTAACTGGTAAATGCATATGATGTCTATACAACAGAGGGGAATACCCGCACGTTATGTTTTCTACAAACCAGGTGTGCTGCATCTGTCCCTCCTGGCCCTCTCTCTCCCCACCCTGTTCTGTGCCTGGATCGTCAACTGGGCTCCCTACACGCTGCCTTCCCGTGGGGTCTGTCCAGAGGGAGGCACCCATGAGAGGTCACAGGGCGAGAGGAGAGACAGCGGGAGGGAATGGCTCCGTCGCAGGTGCTGGTCGCTGGGCTGCCCTGTTCCTGGTCAGGCCCCTGACGCTGCCACAACCCTGCTAACTGCCCCTTCACTGACCCCCACCCCCCACCCCCCAGCTCTGAGAGCTCTGCCTGCTCCTTTGGGACGCTGGTGGATGCAGCAGAAACCCAAGTTTTACATACGACAGTTACCTAGACATACCGAAGTCCAAAAGGAAGTAAGCCCATAATGGCTAGATCAGGGGTCTCCCCCATCCCCCTGCTCCCCAGCTAGTTTTCAGTTTGGGGCAATTACTACTATAATAAAGAAAAGAAAAAAGAAAAGGCCTCTTTCTGGGGGCCGAGAGCGGGATAACTGGTGGGAAGCCATGCAGGGCAGTGATCATGACCCTGGACGTGGGACTCAGACAGACCAGGCTCTGCCATCTATCAGCTGTGTGACCTCCAAGTCCCTTCTCGGGGATTCGGCTGCAACCCCGTTAAATGTTGGTGAGGACTGTCACTGCCCTGCTGGGTTTTTATGATGATAAAATGAAATCATGTACTTAACCAGCTTGCCACGGTGGTACCACCGTTGCTTAATAAGTGGCAGCCATTGCGAGATAATGATCACTATCATGGGAAGCTAAGCAGGGACCGATTCTTCTGAAAGGAGACGCTGTGTCTGGCTTCTCTGGCCCATCTTGTGGCAGATGGGGCTTCAGAGGCTCGGAGATGGGGGGACAGAGCAGCTATCTGGCAGCTCTAAGGGTATCTCCCCAAGTGGGCGGTACCTTGAGCTGATCCTGGGGCGTCAGCCGTCCTGCCTGCATCAGGCCCACGAAGGACTCCACCTGCACAAGGGGAGAAGGAAACACGCGCCATGAACCCGCACCCTGGAAGAGGAGCCCTGCGGACCCCCGCACTCAGCCACATTCGCGCTTTGGCACGAGGAGCTGGGTCCCGCCTCGGGATGTGGGTTTTCTGCCAAGCCCGGAGAGGCATGAGCCAGAAACTGACTTCATCCCCAACCTCGGCCATGGCCGCCTTGGGAAAATTAAAGGGGAACCTCCAGGAATCTATGGACAGCAAAGCGCACTCACTCATGTGCACGAAGACCTATGAGGCAGGATATGTGCTGCAGCGTGGTCCGTGTGGGGTGGGGTGGGGTGGGGGTGAGGGGATAGTTTAAATGCCAATTTGTGGAATAGTGTGCAGACAAGAAGAGGAAGGCACATGTGTATGTTCTGGTGTATGAATGCCTCCAAGACCAGGGCAGTGTTTCTCGTGTGCTGCCATCTGTATAAAATATGTGGTGAATAAAAAAGGAAAACTATAAATACAGTTGCTTGTATATAAGCTCTCTCGAGAAGGATGCAAGACACGGAAACATTAATTACTTCTGGGGAAAACTGAGTGGTGGAAGGGCAGGGGTGGGAGGGAGGTTTTCTACTCTCTACCTCCTTCGAACTTCGAACAGAGTCAATTTATTGCCCACCCATTAAAAACGTCAAGGTACCCTATACTTGTGTGACCATTTCTGTAAATGCATGTGAGCGCGTTGAACATTTTTGCTTGGAACGAAGGGCAAGGGTGAGAAAGACTTTTCACTGACTATACCTGTGTCCTGTGTGCATCTATTACCATGATAATAAATGTTTTCATCAGGAAAAGTGGCATACGAGGATTTGGGGATCATAGAGCCAGACTCAAAGGGACAATTAGCATATGAAATGTCCAGGAGAGGCAAACCCACAGGGACAGAATGTAGACGAGCAGCCACCAGGGGTCGGGGAATGGGACCTGGGGAGTGACTGCTTCACGGATATGGAGTTTTCTTATGTCTGATGAAAATGTTACGTTGATTGTGGTAGCGGTACGTGACTGTGAATACAGTAAAAATCACTGAAGCCTTCCTTTAAAATGAGTTGATTATATCTCAATAAAGCTGTCACCAAAAAAAGAAAAGGATGCTGGTGTGTCTCTGAAGGAATTAGTTTTCTGAACATGGTCATATATGTGACAACTCCATTTCCCTTTTTGCACTGACAACAGGAAGCTCAAAGGCAAACATGAACCCGACAGTGTTCAGGGTCCAACAGAATACTGTTTACTCATTTCGCCCAAAGTTCATTTTAATTTTTTTCTACGCTTTCTTCCCCTTTGCCCCAGTTTCCTCACTTCCGTTCGTATAATGTGGTTATAATGGACGCATTTTCTAACTGCTTCTGGAATAAGGCCAAGGGTGTACTTACAAACAGACCTGCAAACTATTCACTGTTATTTGTACTGTGTGATGAAAATATGAAGGCCCTTTGAGGGGTGGCTGAGAACTGATTTCTGTCATGAAATGAACGAACAAGCTGGGTGATGTGGGAGTGACCCCTCGCTCAGGGTGACGAGGAGGAGGCTGGAGCCACGTGGGAGGGGAGGCAGGATCAGGGACCTCTGTAGGGGAGGGGCAGTGAGCCTCACAGAGCCTCTCCGCTCAGCAGGCAGAGGCCCCACTCTCTCCAGGCGACTTACGTCCCACATGGCAAAGCGGGGCTTCCACTCACCTTGGCCAGGAACCGTCTGGCCTGAGAAGCCAGCGCCTGGGTCCGCTCTGCCGGGGCCTGGTCCGGGGCGATGCCCGGGTTCTCCGGAAGACACCCTGGGGTGGGCGCACTGGAGGACGAGGGGCTTGGGTCTCCTGGAGCTGACGACCCCCCTGGAATACACAACCACGGGACACTGGAGCCAAGGATGGTCCTTCCTGGGGCTGAGACCCTGCTGCTGCACCCCCAAACCACTGCCTCCACCATCACTCATCTCCTGGTCACGCCCTCCTCACCCAGGCCCACAGGAGTGGGCTGGGCAGTGCTGTCCCCATCGACCGGAGAGAACAAGGTCTGGTTCTGCCCCGCATCACACAGCTGGAGCCCAGCCAGGCTCGGGAATCCCAGGAACAGCGTGGGCTCTCACTCAGGGGGATGCGAGTTCTAATCCCACCCTCCCCTGTGCAGCAGTGTGACCTTCAGCACGGGCTCGCCTCTCCTGAGCCTCGGTCTTCTTAACCGTCAATGGGTAACCCCAGCAGGCACCCAGCCATGGAGATTAACGGGGGATTAAGTGGGATCATGCGTGGCAAGGCTGAGCACAGGGCCTGGTCCCCATATGGGCTCCACGGTGACAATACTCTTTGTTGTCATGCAACTCGCCCAAGATCACCCAGCTGCCAAGTAGCAGAGGGAGGGCATCCTCCAGGCTTCTCTGGCTTAAAGCAAGACACTTTCCACACCTCCACTTGACCTCTTCACCTCAAAGGGCCCCGAGAGGGGCCGCACATTCCTCTCTCCCCGGGCCTGAAGCCAGTGCCACCCGAGGGTGAACCAAGTGGCCCCTGAGCAGAATGACAGGCAGAGGGAGCCCTCCGGCCATGACTCCTCTCCCAGACTCACCTGAGGCCTCGGAGGTCTGTGGGGCCTCAGCAGGCCCCGCCCACCGCTCCACAGAATGGGGGTGTGGGATGGTGAAGGTCAGGACCTTGGTCCCCTGGGACACCATCCCCATGTGGATGCTGTGGCTGGGCTTGGGTGGGTCCGAGTACAGGTTTACCTGTGAGGGAGAGGGGCACAGGCAGGGCCAAGTCAGGATTGGGGCAAACCCACGCTAAAGGTCTTACCCTCATTCACACCATCACTCAGGCGCTCAACAAACATGCATTTGTTATTCCCGTCAGTGGAGCCCTAGGGTAGGGAAGCCAGACACTGGGCGAAGGGCTTACATTTCATTCTCTCTTGATGGTGGTCCCCAAAGGGAAGCAGGGCAGGGACTATCATCCCAATTTCTCAGAAGAGGACACTGAGACTCAGAGAGGTTAAGTCACTAACTCAAAATCCCCAGCGGACAAATCCTTGGGCTGGGATTAGAAACTGGCTTTGACCCCAAAGTCCATGTTTTTTATATTGATAATTTTAAAATAATATTTGTTATAACAATTTATACTATAACCATAATATATAAATATATTTAACATAGAGAAAGCATAATTATATTATAATGATATAATATTTATGAATAAAGACTTTCTAATAATAATTATCAGCAATTAATGGCTGCTTTGAGTAAATGAGTAAACCAACAACTAAATGAACTGTTTTCTCAGTTGTAGCAGATCGCCATCACTGAGGATAAATCCGACGTGGTAAGTAGCCCAGGGTGTGAGAGAGAAGTCGAGTCAGGCAGCCAGCCAAGGAAGACTTTCGAAGCTCAGAATTTAAGGAGACCCATGCACCGTACAGTCGTTTATAGCAAGGTTGGCAAACTATGGTGTGTTGTGAATAAGGTTTTAGTGAACACAGACATGCTGATTTGTTTAGGTGTTGAGTCTGGGTGCTCTCATGCTACAACTGCATTGTTGAGTCGCTGCCATGGAGACTGCGTGGTCCACAAAGCTGAAGATATGCACTGTCTGGCCCTCGGCAGAGAAAGTTCGCTGATCCCTGGCTTCGCGTGGGAGCTCTGCAGAGCCTGGGTTCACATCCACCTTTGACTCCCAGAGCAGCTGACTTAACTGACCTCTCTATGCACAGTGAGTGTTCAGTGAACTGCAGCCACGACCTTCACATTCAACATCACCTTCATCACCACTGTTACCACTGTCACCACCCTGGTCACCATCATCACTATAATCCCCATCACTTTACCATCATCATCATTAGCACCATCATCATTCATCACCATTATCACCATGATCACCATCACCATGATCACCATCACCATCATCACTGTAATACCTATCACTATGGCATCATCACCATTAACACCATCATTCATCATCATTATCACCATCATCCCCATCATCATTATCCCCATTATCATCTTTATCATCGCCATTATCCCCATCATCTTATTCAGCACCATCAACACCACTATCACCATCATCATCATATTCATCATCATTATCACCATTATCACCTTCATCATCATCGCCACAGATCACTCCCCATCCAAGGCAGGTCCCTGGAAAAGCTACTCCCCTGTGTTGCCTCAGTGCCCCCTGCTCCTCAAGACCCCAGGCAGCTTATCTTACTTCCCTGTGCTTCCCCAAGGTCAGGAGAGGGCAGCTCCGGGTGGGCCTGGTAGAAGGAGCTCCCTAGCCCCCAGGCAGCCTCTCCCTGCTTAAGCTGCTCTTCACGTCCTGGCTGTGGCAGAAAAATCTGCTCCAAAGTGAGGGACAATGGCCCTGCATCATCAGATGGGCATACTCCCCCCATCCCACACCCCACACCCCACACCCCACACTCGGCCTCCAGCTGCCTCCTCCTCTTTCAGGCCCAGCCTCAAAGAGAACAAAGCTGGATTTTAATAAATCCCCTCAGCCATCTGCTCAGACCCAACTGTATGTGAGGCCTTGCCCACCAGCACCCCTCTCCTCCCAGGGTGACCCAAATCTGGGGGAAGCCCAGCCCTCCATGCCCCCCTGTCTCACCTGTCCCTCCCCCAACCTCAGACCTGGCCCACCAAGGCCCAACCTGAGGAGCAACAGGAACTGAGCAGCTTCCAGCACGAGGCCCCATTGTTTTGGGGATCAGAGGAGCTTGAAGCAGAGGGGACAAAGGCTTGTGCAGATGCCTCGGGGGGAGGGGGGGGCTGAGGATGGTGTGGGCAGCTACTGAGCCGTCTCCAGAGCACAGCAGGAACCACCCCTGGGCTCCAAGGTGCCCCTTAAAGCCTCGGTGTCCCGTGGTGCTCCCCGAGGCTGCACTCCCTCCCTTAGGGGGGTTAGGCGGTGAATGGGGAATCTGTGAGTGTGGGAAACATTGGGTTAAATAACTGACTACACTCTGCACAGATGGGTTTCTCCCAGCCTTTAAAATGCTAATGGGCTTTATGAATGGGATGAAGAAGGGGAGAGAGTGGAGAGAATAGGAGATGTTTCCTCAATTCCTCTGAACATAGAAACCTCTCTTGCTCCAACCCCCACCACATCCCACCTCCACCAGGGGGTTTTGGACCAACTAGTGGCCCTCAAACCATACACTTTTAGAAAAGGCAGTGTTCCGCCATCCCTCCATTCTTTTTGGGGTAATTTCTGGTCTCCTCAGCCTCCCAGATCCCCAGGCATCTGAGAGGCGCTGAGATGGGGGACAGAGGCTGCAGGGAGGTGGCCACTGGACATCGAATATGTGAGGTCACCATAAACTCTGACTCTACGCTGGTGTAGAGAACAGAGCCAGGCAGTGACGCCTGACCACCCGGGCTCCCTGCCCCCACCCAGTCCTGATCCGGGGATGGTCCCAGGCCTGGCCATGGACTTCCTGGTCAGCTCCCTAGCAGCAGAAGCCAGAGCCTGGTTCTGCTAGACGGTGTGGTGGTGGACGTGGGCTTTGGAACCAAACTGCCCGATCAAACCCCAGCTCTGGCACCGATTTATGGAGTGATCCTGGGCAATGTCGTAACCGCTCTGTGCCTCAGTTTCCCCCACGGTAAATCCCCCAGGACAGTGGCCATTCACATCCCTTATTGTTATTGTTGTTATCACTCCATCAGCATCATGCTCTCTGGCCCCTCATGTCTGCCGTAGACCGAGTGTCGCTGGGCTCCCCCAGCGTGGGGAGAAGCGCCCACCCTGGAACAGGCAGGCCTAGGGTTAATCCCAGCTCTTCATCCCTTGCCAGCCGTGGGATGTTGAGCAAACCCCTCCGCCTGGCTGAGCCTCGGTTTCCTCTTGGCCAGGGCCTGGCACCTTTCACTGCTCAGCAAAGGCAGTCTCCTCCCTGGGCCCCCACTGTTGCTGGCCCTCCACTGCCAGGCCTGGCCTGGGTGCCCAGGGCAACCTCTCCAGCCTGGCTCCCTCCTTCCCCCACGTAGGTCCAGCCCTCCCCACGCAGGACTTGGAGCAGAGGGAGGGTCTCAGCAGGCCCAGGGGAGGTCACTCAGGCTGAGGGGCCCGAAGGGGCGGGAACACCTCCACCTCCCTGCCCAGGGTGGAGTCTACGGAGCCCTGGGTAGAGCAAGAAGCCTGGCTGGAAGCCCTAGGCCCCGTGGGACCTGGCGAGTCCCCTCCCCTCCTGAGCTCCGTGTCCTCAGCGCGCTGGGATGGACAGCCCTGCCTTCCTGCTCCCCAGGGCAGCTGTGAGACTGGGTGACCAGCAGCATATTGCCCTGCTTCTAGAAGGCTCCAGCGGGCCATGCCCACCCTTCTCTTGAGGAGAACCCACAGGCAAGGAGGCCTTTTCCCAGAAAGGGGGTGGGTGAGCTGGCACCGAACCACTCCCAGCCCGCCCGGCTTCCCTCCTGAGGGGTCTCAGGCACCAGAGGTGACCGCATACAGGGAGACCCAGTCCCCACTGGGTTGGGGATGCGAGGCGGCACCGCGGCTGTGCTCCCACGTGTCCACCTGCCCGTGTCTGCGCTGCGCCTGGGCACCCAGTACACACCTCCATAGTGACACTGTTCATAAGAATAATATTCCCCAATTCTATGGAAGAACTCGCCAGGTGCCAGGTCCCTATACCAACTCCTCCCCTTCATCAGGAAAGGACAGAAGGAAAGGCGGGAGGGAGGAGATGCCTCGGGCCTCTACCCCTGACCGTGACCTCTGGCAGCCTCTGCCTCTCCTGGGGCCCCAGTTCCCCAATCTGTAAGACAGGGCGCTGCGGGTTTGCACGGGATCACAGTTCCTTTCCGCAGGACCTTCTGGGGTCTGCAGTCATGAGAATGTGGCTTCCGGGGAGAGGATGCCCCACCCAGCCCCTCTACTGTCCTCCCAGCACCCCTCCCTCCCACCCCTGAGTCCACTCAGAAGCTCAGAGCTATGAGGAGGCTTAAGATACCGGGCAGAGCCCACTGGCTGCCCAGAGGCAGGTCCGATGAACCCCCTGTACACATGTGTCTGAGGAGGCTGGGACGGGAAGGGCCTGTGTGTGAGGCCAGTGTGGGGACAGAGAACGGCTCCAGGACAGGCCCCTTCCGCTGTCACATCTGGCTGCTTCCGCCCACACTCAGAGCACTGCTAGAAGCTGAGTGCGCTGTGGCAGGGGGAGGGCCGGAGCATGTGGGGGTCTGGAGAGGGGAGGCCAGGGAGGGGAGCGTCTGCACCTCTGCCCCTCAGCTCCGCCCCCTCCTCCTTGGCTACCTGATGGGGCAAGAGCAGGGAGGGGGAGACAGGAAACCACAGGGGCTGCCGCAGGTCTCACTTCCTGCCTCACCCCAGAAAAGGGGAAGGTCCCTCAGCCTCCTCCCAAGTTGGGGTGGGGGCTGGGCGGGCGGGCAGCCAGCTCTATTTGGGTGGGTGGGTTTCTCCTTCCATGCTCCCCTGCCAAACACTTGGCACTCACTCAGCATTCAGTGGGGGGCGGAGCGGGGAGGCTGTGGTCAATGGTGGGGAAGAAGAAAGGCAGAGTGGGGACCCAGGGAGGATCAGGCCCAGGAAACAAGCACCAGGGGCTGAGAAGAAATTCTGTGCTGCTTCCTTGAGGCTCAGAGAGCCCCAGGATCTTCCCTAAGGTCACACAGCTGAGCAACAATGGGTTCAGGCATCCAGCCCAGGCGATCTGAGCCCAGAGCTCACCTAGAAGGAGAGAGCTTCTGGTGCAGTCCCTGGGCACCCTGGAATCTAGGATTCAAGAACGTCAACTAATAAAGGAGCCTGGGCCTGGAGACCTCTGGTCAAGGTCACAGGCCAAGTGACCTTGCGGTAGGACAAGGAAGGACTGGGCTCCACTATGGCCAGGAGGCAGGTCTCGGGAGGCAGGAGGCGGACTGTGGGAAAGGGTCAAACCCCGGTGGCCAGGGCCCACGCCTCCCCCACCCAGCCGTACCTTGGCCCCCAGGCGCAGCTGGTCGATGGTGTTCTCGGCCTCCGCATACTTGGTGAGGAGCTTGTGGTAGTCCTCCTGCAGGGCAGGGACAGCAAAGTGGTCACCACCCAGGCTCCTCGCGGCCAGGCCCCCACAGGGAACCCACCCCCCAAAGGGGCTTCTGGGAGGCTCTTTCAGGCTCACGTGTAATGCCGACCCCTGTGGCCAAATTCTGGGGTGTGAGAGGCAGCAGGGCAGCTCAGCCAGCAGCCCTCCCACTGTCCGGACAAGGAATCAGGGAGGAGGGTCCCCGGGCTGTGGTACCAAGCATGACATACCCCCGTCACGGAGGACCGAGGACCGTAACTACTCGAATCCAGATCCCCCGCCCGTCTGTGGGCTCTGTGGGTAGGTGAGGCCCCCATCTGTCCTCCCCACTCCCCACTCGCAGCTTATGTAGTATGTGCTTAGTAAGTACATTTTAATGGCTGAAAGAATGAACGATAAGGGTTCCCTTGGTACAAAAATAGAGGACTTGAAAATGACCATTGCATCTACTCAGAGTCACTATTTTCCTTAAACAAAACAGAAGGGCGTCATTAAGACAAGTCATGCTAGAGGGGAAAGCAAAAGCAGACGTCACCGGTCACCTTTGCAGGATGCTAGGGAAGTGGCGCGTTGTTCTGAAAACTGATGAGGGCAGAGTCTCCCCAATGGGAACAAGACCTTGGTAACCAAGCAGCGGGTGAGGGAAAGTTTTACTTTACAGAAAATTTCCATCGCATACACACAGAAGGGACGGTAGCCTGAGGCTGCCACCATCTGTCACCCCAAGTGAAGGAAGAACTTGACCAAGGCAATGGCATCAGTGGCCACTCCCATCACAGCCCCAAGGCCAGCAGGCAACCCCAGCCTCCTGAGGGGGTGTGTTCTTGCCCCAAACTCCCTACCTGGGTGGTGCTCATGGTCTGGAGGGGAAATAAACAGGTGATCACAACCCGAAAAACTCACTGGCCAAATGCAATATTTGAGCTGTGTTTGGATCCTAATTCGAACCCACTACACAAACAAGCCACTTATGAGACACATGGAGAGAGCTGAACATGGACTGGGTATCGGTAATATTAAGGAATCGGTGTTAACTTTTAGCTGATAGTGGTATTGTGTTTAAGGGAGAATCCTTATCTTTCAATGTATGCACTAAAATATTTTTGAATAAAATGATCTGATGCCTGAAATTTGCTCCAAAATACTCCAGTAGGGTGAGCGGGGGGAGGGGAGCCATAGATGAAAAAGGTTGCCAGGGGCTGGGTGATGGGTAAATGGGTGGGAACTGGGTGATGGAGATGGGGGCTCATTTTGCTATTTTTACTCTTGTATGTTTCAGTTTTTTTACAGCAGAAGTTAAAAACAAACACAGACCATCCCCGAAGCATGAGTGCGATCGCTTCTCTTTTTGAGCAAAGGGCTGGGACGATCTCCATGGGTCAGGGTACAGGCCTCTCTCCAACAGCAGGGGCTCCTGGCCCAGCCCGAGGGCCCCCAACCCTCCCAGGCCAGCAGCAGGGGCCTTGGCCACATGTCTGTAGACATGCGTTCAGCTTACCTGGAGCTGATGGACCAGCTTGGTGGCTTGCTCGGGCGTCTGAAATTCTTGGGGTACCCTGGTGATGGGGTGGGCAGGAGGTGGGTCCTTTCCCACGCAGGCCTCCCCACTGCTCAACAGCACCTCCCGCACAATCTCGGCAGGTGACTTGAAAATCAGGGGTCGGATGGGGTCCTGAGGCTGCTTGCTGTGCCTCCTGGCCTTGGGGGGGTGGTAGCTGTCCTCTTTGGGGAACCTCACCCGGGGTCCCACCTTAGAGAAATCAGGGAGCGGGTAGTTCAGCCGCCCCCGGCCGTAGTTGGGGGCATCAGAAGATGAGTGGCCAGCCACAGTGGCTCCCTGCCTGCGCGGCCTGTCCTGCGGGGCTGGCCTGGGCGGAGGACTCAGGCGGCTGATGGAGCCAGTGAATCGGGAAGGGAGCGCCTTAGGTGATATCCGTGCACGCTTCCAGGCGTGGTCCCCCGGCCGAGGGCAGGAGAGACTGGCCGCTCCTCTCCTCCATCTATCTGCAGGACACTGGAGGCTCTGGGCTGGGGGGGACTGAGGAGTCCTGGAATTCCGTGGGCGTTGCCAGAGCAACGCCTCCTCCAGTTCTGTCATCTGGGTTTAGGAGGTGGTGGCTGGGGCTCTGTGGTGAAGTTTCCTCGAGGGCAGTGGGCTGGGGGACACCCGTCTCTCCTTCCCAGGTAGAATCAAGGCTGTCACTAGGGTGGCCGAGGCTCACGGTCCCACTGCTCCAGGACTTTGCAGAGCTGAGGTCAACAGTTGGGTTGACCTCAGAATGTTCTGGAAGTGTGTCTCCACTGGCTTGTTTGCCCGAGGCCACCCAGCTTGTGGCGTGACCCCACCCCAGAGCCACGGGGCTGGTGGTTCCATCGTCCCCAGAGCAGAGACTAGCCTCATACTCCGACCTCGGGGAGCTCTCTCCGGCTTCGTCATCTCCGAGGGCATCCTCTGGCTCCTCCTCAGTCATGCCCAGCGGAGGTTCCTGCTGGGGAGCCAGTCGGGAGGCAAGTTGGAACTTTCTGGGCTGTCCACATCCTCTGCTTCAAACTCTGGAAGACAGGTCCTCTCTTAGCACTTTCGGGTCTGGACTCACCGTGGAATGTTGCCTAGTCATTCACCCCTCGGGCGTCGTTTCCTCATCAGTGGGATGGCAGACGCC
>NW_005871321.1:109126-243751 GCF_000147115.1 Myotis lucifugus
CACCCACTATGGCACGACTTACCTCACCTCCTCCGGTTGTCTCAAAGGTCCTCCAAACTCAAACCTCAAACCTGTCTCAGCAAATGGCAACACCATCCCATCCAGCTGCACAAGCCAGAAACTGGGAGGCATCTTGTCATCGCCCCCCCACCCAACCCCTTAATCCAATCTGTCTCCATCACCTCCTATAGAGCTGTCAACACCCCCTGCTCTGAAGTCCGGCACCACCACCTTTGCCCAAGACAACATCCCCTCACCTGAAGCCCTGCAGTGGCCACCTAATCATCTCCTCAGTCCTCACCCTCACCCCCAGCCCCGCCCCGTCGGAAAACTCATCAACACCTTCCTGTTGTTCCCAGGATAGAGCTGAATCTTTAACAAGGTCCTGAGATCCCTGCTTCCAGCCCCCATTAGCTCTCCTGACCCATCTCTCTCCAGGGTCCCCCTGCCTCTCCCTGCTCTAGTCCTGCCACATCCTCTCCCACCACAGGGCCTCTGCACATGCTGGTCCTTCCACCCTTCCCCTCCCTTGGCCTAGTTGACTCCTATTTGTCCTTCGGGCATTAGCTCAACCTTGACCTCATCAAGGAAGTCTTATCACATCTCCCTTCATACGTGTTCACAAGACTGAATACCTTTACTTGGAAATACTTATCACAGCTGCAGTTTTGCACTTGTTTATGTGACTGTATCGTTAATATCCCCCCCCCCACACACACACACTACACTGTAAGTTCCATAAGCGTCAGGACACCCTGTTTTTATTTACTATTGCATTTGCAGAGTAGGTGCTCAATACTTGTTGACTTAATGGAAAGAAGGAAAGAAGGGAGGGAGGGAGGGAGGACAATAAAGTATGCAAAGCTCCAGAAAATGGACAATTGTTGTCATTGTTACATAGTAGGTGCTCAAGAAATAGTCACTCATCCATCCACCCATCCATCACCCACTCGTCTATCCATCTACCTATCGACCCAGCCACTCACCCATCCATTACCTACCCACCCATTCGTCTATACATCATCCATGTAGTCAGTGTTTATTGAGTACCTTCTCTGTCCTCGATACGATGAAAGCCTTTGAGATAGAGCCAAAGCTCCATGAGACACAGTCTGTCTACTGCCAGGCACAGACTCACTGCTCTCGTTAAGCACCTCTGTCATAACCCTTGTACCACTCTCTGCTCTCCTGTGCTCTTTCCCCTCCCCTTGGAATCTCTACATCCTCCAACTCCTTAAAATCTCCTTCAGCAAGTCTCTCTTGTTTACAGCAGCACATGCGAAGTCCAGAGAGGTTAAGCTTCTTGCCGAAGATCACACAGCAGTTCACAGCAGGCCTGGACCTAAAACCCAGGTCCCAGCCAAGCAGGCAAGTTAGCTTCTGCCACTGGGGGTCATGCAGTGAGATGAAGAGAGTGGGCTTTGGAGCCAGGGAGCCCTGGGTTTGATCCTGGTCCCTCTGGTCCCTTCCAGGGGGCCATGGGCAAATAGCTGACTCTCTGGCAGTCCTTACTCAGACTAGAGGCCAGTCCCTCCTACCTGGAGGGAATGAGACAAGTCCCGGGCTGTGCCTAGCCCTGCACCGGGCACACAGTAGGGGCAAAGGACATGGCAGCTGCTGTTACATCATAGCAGGGGGTTACCATGTGACCTCAGGAAGAGATGCCTCTGCCCTTTCCTCCCAGTGCATCCCAGTCACTGTCCTGCGGGAGAGCTCAAAAACAGATCCTGAGTGGGTAGCTCTGGGCAGATCTGGCATGAGGAACTTTGGGTCATGGCACAAAAAATCCACTACCAGCCTAATGTTTCCTCTACCACCCATGGGGGTGGGGTGGGGGGCACTGCCTGATTCACAGAATCCTAAGACAGGGGTGTTCCTTTCATACTCTAAGTCTAATAGGTACCATGCACCGAGCTCTTGCTATTCCCAAGGGCATTATTGCCCCCATTTCACAGATGGGGAAACCACGATTCAGAGAGGAGAAGGGCCTTGCCAAGCCCTTCCTGGCAAGTTGGTCTAAAGTTGGTCTCCATGCAAAGGGAAGACTTATTTTAGAAAACAAGGGATGCCAACATCCCCACTGCTAAATGGGATTTTACAAAATCTTCAAAATGGGCATAACCAGGGTTCTTATCAAAGCGCGTGTGCAGAGATGTGCTAATGACGCCCATCTCCGCATGGTTTATAATGGCAAAAACTAGCAGCGACCTAAGTGCCCAGCAGCAAGAGATTGGGCCAGCACATTTCAGAATGTCCACACCACAGAACTCCTAGTCAGCCACTAGGAATGACCTGTGGAAGACTATCTGATGAGCTGGGAAAATGTTCATGTCTATTAAGTTACAGAAAAGCAGGTTACAATACAGTCATATTACATTTGCATCTATAGACACGTAAGGAAAAAAGTTATCTGGATATGTCATTTTTAGTTTTTCCTCTTTTTCTATTTCCTGCAATAAACAGTATCACTTATGTAATTTAAATCTTTAAAATTTTTAAATTATAGACTTCATAGATTTCAATTAAAATTGTTTCTAAAACTCCCTCCCACTCCCCGCCTCCCGCCAGAAGGTAGGACGTTGGGGGGACAGTGTGAGGCTGGGGGAGTCAGTCTCACCTTCCTCCGCAGACTCTCCCGATTTGGATTCGGATTCGGATTCGGATCCCTGGTGCCCATCAGGTTGAGGCTCCGAGTCCCATTGCCGAGGCTGCTGGTGCTGCTGGGCCCGGCAGAAGTCCTCCAGGAGCTCGGGGCTGGTGGCGCTGGGAAAGGGCTCCTCGGCTCCCCAGCTGTGTGGGCCGCCCCCACAAGCATCCTTTTCCTCCCTGGCCCAGGTCCAGCGCCACCGCGGGGGCCCCTTCCCCAGGCCTGGCTCGGACCAGTGGACCTCGGTCCCCGAGCTGGCCATTGGGCCCGGCCTGCGCTTCACCTGGACCGCTTCACCTGGGCCACTTCATCTTCAGGACGTGGCGCTGCCACTCAGGGCATCAGAGTCACCGGCTCCTCTCAGCGCCAGCCATCCTGCCTGCGGCCTGTCGGGGACACAATCGAGGGACAGTATTAACCCTCAAGTCCCCTTCTTTCTACAGAACAAGAAGTTACCAGCAGGAACTCTGGAATCAAAAGCCCTGGTTCAGCTCCTGGCTCCATCCCCATGAAGCTGTGTGACCCTGGGCAAGTCACCTGTTTTCATGTTCTTCATCAGTAAAATTGGGATAATAATTCCCAGCTCCCTCAAGAGTTGGGGGAAATGACCCAAGATGCATGATAAGGGGCCCAGCAGCCAGCACTGGCAGGTATGGGGTGTGTGCTAGGATTGTTACCAGGTGCCAGGCTCTGTGCATGGGCACTGGGCACAGGCCAGAGCCTGGGGGGTAAGGGATAGGGCAGGGGCCCAGCCCATTGAGAAGCCACTTCCTCTGGGAACCTTCCCTGACCCCCCCTCTGGTAAGAATCCAAATCGGGAGCAGGGGGATGGAGAAAAGAGCATTCCAGGACCCCAAATAATTGAAAACAGATAAACAAATACACGCACGCGCACGCGCACGGCAGCACTACTCACAAGAGCCCAACGGTGGAAACAACCCAAACACCCATCAACGGTGACTATAAACAACCTTGGTCTAAACATACAATGTCCTATTAACCAGCCATGAAAGAATGAGGTCTGACCCCTGCTACAGCATGGATGCACCTGAAATATTTTGCTGAGTGAAAGAGGCCAGACACAAAGGCCACACACAGTGTGGCCACATTGACATGAAATATCCAGACCAGGTAAATGCAAGAAGGCAGGCTGGTGGTTATCAGGGCCTGGGGGACGGGGGGCTGGGGAGTGAGTGCTTAATGGCCACAGGGTTCTTTTGGGGGTGATGAAAATGTTTTGGACTAGATAGAGGTGGCGGTTGCACAACATTGTGAATATACCACAAGCCACTGAATTGTTCACTTTGAAATAGTTAATTTTATGTTATGTGAGTATCACCTCAATTTAAAAAAAAAAAAAAAGCATTCCAGGCAGGGGGATCAGCGAGTACAAAGGCCAAGAGGCAGGAGGGGTGACTGGTACAAACCACTACCAATTGGATGGCAGAGAGTATTGGCAAAGAGGGGTGGTGGCCAGACTCAGGAGGGCCTCTGAGGTCCCGCATCCCAGATCCGGGAGAGCACACCGAGGTGTGTCTTACAAGTTCCTCTCTGGCTGCTCAGGGGGATGAACCAGAAGTGGGGAGCCTGGCTGGCTGCAGGGGGACCGGTGGCAGCAGAAAGAGGACTCCTCCCCACCTGCGTTCTATCCTCTCCTTCCCTCCCTCTCATCTCCTCTTGCCTCCTTCTTTCCCTGCCCTCCTGCTACGGCCAACACGCCCCAGGAGCCCCCTCTGTGCCCAGCACCTCGGAGTCCTGGGAACAGAGCTGACAGAGCAGCAGGCAGGGAGCTTGGCGGGGCCTCCAGGCCTGGCTCTACAGGTGGGCAAACTGAGGCCCAGAGAGCAGAGGGGCCTTGCCCAAAGCCACACATCAGCCAGGACCAGGCTGGGGTGAAAGGTCACCTTGGAGCCCAGGTCAGGCTCCTCCTTCCATGCAGTGGAGACGACTGAGTATAAAAAACGCTGGGCCTCCTAGGACAAACAGGTCTGTGTTTGTCTCCGCGGCCTCGTGAGCACTGGGTCTTGGTCAGTCTGATCTGCACGGCTGAGAAAAGTCAGCAGGCAACTATTTCAGGATAGGAAGCTCCCCAGGGAACATGCCGCCCCAGGAAGGCTGCAGCCTTCTCAAGGCCTGGGGTAGGGACAGGGAACACGTTCTCCCCTCTGGCTGCAACCCTGCTCCTTGGACAGGGGCTCAGGGGCCTCTTCCCCTCCCTGCCTCTATCTTCCTCTCTCCCCCAGAATGTCCTCCAATCACCCTGTGAGTGACCCCCGGATCCCCCTCCCCAGGCTTCTCTTCTCTTGCCAGCCTGGGCTCGAAGCTTTACCCCTATGTTCTCAGGTGAGTGGGTCCCAGGAAAACTGCTTTTCAGATGAGAAAACAGAAGCTCAACATGGAAGGGACTTGGCCAAGATCACCCAGCTGCTCAGTGACAGAACAAGATTTGAAAGTGTCCGCTTTGAAAAGCCCAGTGGTCTCCAGATTTTGTTTTTAATCACACAGCTCATCAGGAAAAATATAAATTTGCTTGTATACCCTATATATAGGGTGGGGCAAAAGTAGGTTTACAGTTGTGAGTACGCGAAACAGTTTATTCTTGTATTACTATTAATTATTGTATTACTTTCTATACGAACAACTGTAAACCTACTATTGCCTAACCCCGTATATTTCTTATAACTTTATAGACATGTAGTCTCATGCTAATATATTACATATATTAGAAAAAATATATCAAAGATGCAATAGAAAATAAATATTTTAAAGGGACATTCTAATCCTTTTCCCATACCCTCTGGGGGGTCTCTACCCCTCTTGGAAATCCCTGTTAGTGGGCCTTAAACTTGAGTGCTCTTACGAATCCTCTAAGAATGTAGACCCCTAAGCCGACCAAAAGAGCCGAACTTGGTGGCCCTGAGGAAAGGGCCCAGGAGTCTGCGTTTTAAACCAGCATCCCCGGCAAGGCCAGCCCTTCAGGATGACTAGACCTCCCGCCGCTGCTACTATGGCAGGTGTGACAGGTGCTAAGAGCTGTTGCTTTTCTATTTCTGAAACATCCGCCTGAGGAAGGGGCTGGGGAGGCGTGTGGTTTTTTGACTTTTTCAAGGGCTTTTTGCTAGCCGTGCCTCAGAGCAGCCTGCCCCATCACAGAGGCCTCTGGGGCACAAAGAGGAACATCCTGTCTCCCGGGATGACTCAGTCAGCTCAGAAATCTCACTGTGACCGGGCGAGGCTGCGCGTCGGAGGCAGCTGCGGTCACTGGCTGGGGTTTGCACAGGCACCCCAGGCCCTGAAAGCCGAGAGCCTCTCTGAGCAGGGGCTCTGTCTTCCATGCAAGTCCCAGCCCTCGGTGCCGTGGAGCTCAGAACCGGCCAGTCAGCTGGTCAGTGAACAACACACATGAGCGCCAACCACATGCCAGCCTCAGGCTGCACCAGGACACGGGCTCACTGGCTGCTGTGAGAGAGAAGCCAGCTGGGCGGGAGAGACTGGGTTCCAGGCCTGGCGCTGCTGCTCCGTGGTGAGCCGTTGGCGGGTTTTCCTCACTGTGAAACGAAGACACGCCACCTGCTCTTGCCACCACCAGGCGGGATGGCCCTGGGAGGTGGGGCTGGGAGGTGGCTAAAGGAACTTTGGGGTTCCTGTTTGTCTCGTTGGCCTCTGAGGGCAACAGCCTCAGAACTGCTACCCCCCTTCTGGGGTCCCATTTCACTGTCACAAAGATATATATTGAGCAAATTAACTTTAAAAAAAAAAACCTACAATCTCCTACTGGGTGCCAAGCACTACACCAGACACAGGAATACAGAAATGAGCAGAAGCGTTCCAAAATTTCAAATGAAGGCAAGGCCGGGGGAAGACAATACAGAGAGTTATTGAAGAAGCATCAAGTTGACAAAGAGGATTTAGGCGAAGAACAAGAGGGAAGGGCATTTCAGGCAGGAGGAACAGCATAGGCAAAGGCACAGAGGGGTGGGGTGAAGGCTCTAGCATGTGAGCTGGGGCCTGCATCCAGGAAAGCCCTGTTAGCATGAAGTCCCCTCAAAGGTCCCTGCCAGCCCTGGAGAAGCTAGTCCCACCAGGAAGCACCAATCACTACCGCCCCCCTTTTGTACATCTCCCCCACTCCACAGCACCGCCCCTACCCCTAGCTCTCTCAAGGGTCTATGAGATCCTGTGGTCTCTCCTCCAGTTCCCGAGTGGGTCAGCCACCCCCACTCAGCGGCTCCTCTGCCCCCTCAGCTGCTCTGAAACTCAGGATCCTTCCCTTTATGTCCCCTTCTCCCCGATTCTCTTTCTCTTCTGCCCGCTGCAGCCACACAGCCCACCTCCCCTACCCCATGCCTTCTCCAACCAGGGCTGTCCAGGGGCCCTCCCCACCCCCACCCTGACCCTGACCCTGACATCTCCCAGATGTGAAACGGAGCAAAAGAGAGGCGGCAGGCTCTCACCAGGCCCCACAGCTGGAAGTGCAGCCTGGGGATTCAAACCCAGGGCATGAGACTCTGAAACCAAGGCCATCGCACTTTGGGGTGGGGGACAAGAGGAAGGGGAAAGAAACCCCCGATATCAAGTGGCTGGGCTCCTCCAAAAAGGTTGGGCTGTTGGGGGTCAGAGCCCCAATCTTGGCCTCCCTCTCTGACCAGCGGGCAGGGCATCAGCCACTCCCCTCTCCGGATGTGCCCCCTCCAGCCCTGGAGAAAGAGGAAAGTGTCCTGGCTGCTACGCACTCTCATCCCGCCAGCCGGGAGCGCGCTCGGTCTGCGGGACCATCCCGGCTCCTCTCCGGGCCCTAGGGCGGCAGAAGGGGCCCCTCTCTCTGGGGACCCTCTGTTGCCTTCTGGCCTGCTCCTCATCCGTGCATCATGTCTGAGGCCCTTAGCAGCCATGGGACTGCCTCTCCATGCGCCCACAAGGACCCTCCAGCACAGAGAGGAACCAGCCCTTGTCCAAGTTCACAGAGAACAGAAGCAGAGCTCTGACTGGAATCCAGCATCCAAGGCTTGAGGAAATCCCCTTAAAATCCACCCTTGCTGGGGGGCCGGGCTCCCCTCAGCCAGGAGAGAAGTCATACAGCTGTCGCAGCAGCTGCAACTTCCTGGCTGGGCTGGTCCAGCCTCCCCAACTGTCCCGAGGCTCTGACTGGCCTGTCCGGAGGGAAGGCGGCCTCCCCGGCCCCTCCGTTCCCTTACCTCTCCCGGGTTTCACCATCCTGCTGGCCCCGGCTCAGAGGACCGGGGTGGGAGGTCTTTGTTCCAAACCTGGGGAGCCCCCTGCCTCCATGGCGCCCTGGCCCGCCTCCAGGCCGCTCTGCCAGCCCGAGCTGCTGCTGCTCACAGACAAGCATCGCTCCCCACCTCTCCCCGCCCCACTGTGGCTGAGGCCGCCTCGCTGAGGCAGGAAGCGCCCGGCCTGATTTCCTACAAGTGTTTGTCAGAAGGAGGGGGTTTGTCTGAGCGCAGCCTGAGACAGAGCAGGAGGAGCTTAACCCCTTGCAGGCCTCTGTGAGTCTCTACTGCCCAGGAAAGGACTCGTGGGACCTGCCGATATCAGGGCTGGGGACCATCACAGCCAAAATACAGACTGAGGAGACGGAAGCCCCGAGAAGGTCAGGGGACTGGCCAAGGCCACTCAGCATGCGGAGTGCGGAGGCTGGAAGGAGGCTCCGGCAGCTCCAACCCTCTGGGCGCTTTCTCCGCTGCGCCTACCCTCCAGGGTGCCGCCGTGGCCAAGGCCCGTCTCTCACTGGGCCTCAGTGCCCAACTACACATACAATGAAGCTCAGACTGGATGCTTGCCGGCATCCTTCCAGCTCTGGCTCTCCATCCTGTCTGCCAATACGCAACCCCACACCTCAGCGAGGCTGCAATGATTCCTGCCGTCCCACCCACTGTCCTTGCCCCAAGCAGGGCCTATGGCTACATAGGATTTTCCAGGCAGCACACAGGTAGGGAACTGGCTGATCAGGTGAGTTACCCTGCTGTTCCCAGGGCTCATCTGCCTTTCATTTGATAGATACTTACTGAGCGTATCTTGTAATGCTTTTCAAGGTGCTGGGAATATGGCAGGGCACAAGACAGGCCAAGCGCTGGCTCCACTCTGGTAGAGGGACAGACAACAAACAGAGAGAGAGGGAGAGGGAGAGAGAGAGAGAGAGAGAGAGAGAGAGAGAGAGAGAGAGAGAGAGATGTGTGAACATGACAGAGAGGATAGGATGGAGCAGTGATCCACATCCCAGGCTCAACAGAATCCGTCTCTGGGCATCAGAGATTTTACAGGGTCTCAGGTGACTGGGATGTGTGCCCTGGTAGAGAACCCACGGGTCAGAGAGTAACAGTTGGGGAGAAGGGTATGGGGCTGGCCAGAAAGGTCTCCGTGATAATGTGGCATCTGATCAAGGCACTGAAAGGAAGAATGGGGCAGGAGCCAGCCACGAGAAGGGCTGACGGCAGACTATTCTGGACGGGCAAGTGCAATGGGTAAGGTGAGAACCAGCTGGGCTTTCCTGAGAACAGCAGGCTGCATACCCAGAACAGAGAGGGGAGGAGAGGCCGGACTAGGGCGGAGGGGCAGGCTCAGCATCCAGTCTGGCCCTGCTTAGGATCCAGAGGTTCTGATTAAGGAAACAAAGAGAAAAGTGGGGGGGGGGGGGGGGGAATGGTCTCTGTATTGTCCAAAAACCCTCCCAGGTAATTCTGATGAGCAGCCAGGTTTGGGAACCACCAGTGAAGAGAGAAACTGAATCTTAGAGTCAATACAGACCTGGGTTCAAATCTTTTGCTGGCTCTGGGACCTCTGAGCCTTCATCTCTCTAAGCCTTGGTTTCTTCATCTTAAGACATCCAAGAAGAGTAGCCTCCCCACAGGGTCTCTGCCAAGATCCAATGAGGTAATGTCTGCAAAGTGCAGAACCAGGAGCCTGGAACATGAATGAATGAGTGAATGAGTGATTGAATGAATGAATGAACTTTCTCAAGATCAGCCTTGAGTATATGGCAAAGCCAGGCTAGAACCAGGTGCCCTCATTCCAGTTATCACCGCCCCCCTCCTTCCCTGCCTTTTACCCACATCTGGGTGATGGGGCACCCAGCCTATGGAGCACAGCCAAACCCTAATGAGGCCCCCTCCCTGCCAGCTCTGGTGGCCATGTGGCCCATTGTGCAAGGGGCGGGCTCCCCTGACACCCTGTCACTCACTCACTCTCCCTCCCTGGTCATTAACCCGGCAGCACTGCTATCAACCCCAGGTGGCTGCCACTGCCAGGCACACCCCGTTGCCCCTGGATAACCCTAAGCCTAGCCTAACACCAAGGAAAACACCCTCTCGTGTACTCTGGTCCATCTCCTTGCCACCTCCGAGCCTTACCAGACCTCCCCCACCCTCCTGCTGCGCATGCGGTGCCCCCTCCTCCCACAGGCCAAATTAACCAATGCAACTGAGCTCATTCTACCCCACCCTCCAAACCCAAGCCTCCCTAGTTTGGCCCACCTTCCACCCAGGTGCACATCTTGGATAGTTCCCTCTCCCTCACACCTATAACCAATCTCTCATCAACTCCTGTTGATTTTACTTCCTTGTTCTCACCAGAATCTGACCCGTCTGTATCCCCACGTGGCCTCCTGCAAGAGCTCTTGGTCCCTGCAGTCCATACGCGACCCCGCACCAGAGGATCTTGTCAAAACAGAAGCGTCCACCCGGGCCCCTCTGTGCTTAAAACACTGTGAGAAAAAAACTGAAAACTCCATAGCCTGGCTGCTGCTCCTGCTTCTTCTCCCTCTGCCCTCCCCCTCCCTCGGCGGCTCCTGCCACACAGGGCTCCTTGCTGTTCCTGGGACAAATGCTCTGTGCTCCGGGACCTCACCCAGCCCCATTCCTTCTCCCTGCCAACTTCCAGGCACCCTGTAGATCTCAGCCCATGTGCCCTCCTTGGGGGCTCACCATTTGGAATTAGAAGTGAAGTCTGTGTCTAACAATGGAGTGGGGTGCTCAGCAGTAGAAGCACAGTCATATATGATGGATGAGCTACCAAGTCTAGCCCGTGGCCCAGGCCTGGCTTGTAACTCTCACAACAACCCACGGAGGCAGGTGTGACACCCTCATCTTACAGGTGGGTAAACAGAGGCCCGGACAGTCGAGCCGCTTGCCCCTGGTCACAGAGCGGGTGAGTGCCGGTAGAGATTCAAACACACAGAGACCCACCTCTCAGTGACGCCCTCGGTGCTCTCACCATTGCAGCCTCTGGCGATAATTACTGCCCTGGGCCCCGCAGAATCGGGGGTGCAGCTTATTACCAACTAACTGCAGTTCACCAAGTCCATGTTCTGCCTGTACAATGAGGCTCTAGTTCTGCAGAGCCCTTCTGTTTTCTTTTTTTAATATATTTTTATTGATTTTAGAGAGGAAGGGAGAGGGAGAGATAGAAACATCAGCGATGAGAGAGAATCGTTGATCAGCACACCCCCTGCTGGGGATCGAGCCCACAACCCGGAGTGAACCAAAAAGAATGGACGGAAGCCTGGCTGGGGAAGTAGAGACCCAAGTTCCAGGCTGAGTGACACTGGACCAAGTGGCTTCCCCTCTCTTGGCTTTGAACCTTGGGCTTAATGAGATTTATCCCTGAGGTGATCGGAAATGACCTTCTAGCACTAAATCTCCTGGCTTCTTTGATTGCACTTGCCCGCACAGGCAGAAACGCCATGTATATGGGAGGCTGCAGGGCACAGGGGTTTAGGAACATAGACTTTTTGGGTAGTCAGGCCTCGGGTTCTCTCTTGAAAGCTGTGTGCCCTTGGGGAAATTGCTTAACCTCTCTGAACCCCAGATTACTTATCTGTAAAGTGGGGATAATACTGACTTTATAGCATCCTTGGGGTGATAAATGAGACCGTGTGCCTAAAGTCCTGGCCCCGGGCCCAGCTGGCACAGAGCTCACCCATAAATGACTTGGGCCATATCCGTGAAACGCCCAGATGGCCTGCTCCCTGCAGGACTGAGTTTAATTTTCCTGGCTCTGGAGCTTCCCCAGCTCTAGTTTTGGGTCCCGTACACAAAAAGCAAAAGCCAGCCCTCACAAGTGGAGAGAAATGCTGCCATCCCCCCATGACCCTCTCCCTGTGACCCCAAAACCAGTTCTGGGGGTCACTGACACAGCTAGAAACTGTGTCCCCACCCGGAATACTTAAGGAGAGGAGGAAACAGGCCAACTGAAACATGGGCTCTGAGGAGGGTGTGGCCACACTGAGGAAAAGACACACATACACACACATTCTCTCTCTTTCTCTCTCTCTCTCTCTCTCTCTCTCTCTCCCTCTCTCTATTCCTCTCTCCCTCTCTCTCTCTCCCTCAAATTCATGCTGCATGAAGAGTCAAACAAACAAAAGTGTGCATGCGCCAGGAGTGCACTGACAACAGCAACACTTCATTGAGCACCTATTATGTAAAGGCCTTTCTGTGGGGTAGGATCTCATTGTTTAATCTTCATACCAATCCAAAGAGTAGGAATTACTGTGTCTGTTTCACAGGAGAAGAAGCTGGGTTTGAGCCAAGCTGTCTGGATCCAGAGAGTAAACCATAATCACTTTGCAACTGAACCTTGCAGTAGGTGGAAAGGTTGGAAACAACCGCAATGTCCAATAATAAGAGATCATTAAATTATGATATTCCCACTCAATGAAATATTATGCAGCTATTAACGGTCATAGTGTAGAAGAATATGAAGTGATATAGAAATGCGATAGGTTAAGTGAACACACCAGTTACAGAAGAATATATATCTAGTTTGAGTCCATTAAAGAAAAAACACAGTAAAATGTGGAGGAAGGGAAGAGAGGGAGGAAGGGAAGGGGAAAGGAAGGGAGGAAAAAGGGAAAAAAGAAGGAGAGAGGTGCTCCAAATGGTTTCAATAATTATTACTAGGTAGTAGAACTAAGGCAAATTTACTCCTTTTCCTTATTGTATTTTCTAAAATAACAGTTGAGTTAAAAATAAGAGTAAAAAGAGCATTTACTATTCTTTTTTTAAAATATATTTTTATTGATTTCAGAGAGGAAGAGGGAGAGATAGAAGCATCAATGATGAGAGAGAATCATTGATCGGCTGCCTCCTGCATACCCCCCACTGTGCCCACAACCCCGGCATGTGCCCTTGACTGGAATTGAACCCGGGACCCTTCAGTCCACAGGACGACGCTCTATCCACTGAGCCAAGCCAGCTAAGGCAAAAAAACAGAAGCCACCACCACACGTCTGTGTAGTCTCTTTCTGATGAGACCTTGGGCCTGCCCTCCTCATGCCCCCCTGCCCCGCCCATGCAAGCTGAGCAGAGTGGTTGGGCTCTCTGAGGTCCTTTGCAGCTCTGACATTTTGTAACTCCCATCCCACACCTTCTCTCTTCCTCTTTTTAAACTCATACTATGTGTTCTTTCCTGCACATATAGCCATTATGCAACATGCAGGAATATGTGAAAATCACAAAAAGGAAAGGAGGCAATCCCAGCCTTAACCACTCAACATTGTGGGGCATGGCATGTATTGTCTGATTGGATTCTCATAACCAGGCATTTAATAGATGAAGAAAGGCACAGAGAGGTTACACAACTCGTCCCAAATCACACAGCACTTTAGAGGCAGAGTCAGATCTGCACCCATAAGTAAAGAGTTACCCTCCAAGTGAATCCCTGACGTGGAGGGGCTGAGTACAGTCTCCTGGACACTGACGTCCTTCCTGATCCTTGGTCCTTGGCTGTGTGGCCCCAAGATTCCAAAAGACTAAGTAGGCATCCCACTCTGGTCTTGGTCACGGCCCCTCCCCCAGAATAGGCTCAGCCTCAGGGGAGGGTCGGGGAGGGAGAATGCTGGCTGGGATCTAGAGGCCGGTGCTGGACCACGCCTGGGAGCAGGGGGTCTCTCTCCACAGCCATGGTGGAGTTCGGCTGGCACCTGGAAAGGAAGATCAGAGCCAAGATGGGACTGCAGGTTAAAAGGGAGGAGGGACTGAGAAATTAAAAATGCAAAGGTCTGCCCGACCACGTGGCTCAGTGGTTGAGTGTCGACCTATGAACCAGAACCAGGAGGTGACGGTTCGATTCCCAGTC
This sequence comes from Myotis lucifugus, assembly GCF_000147115.1. Classification (NCBI taxonomy): domain Eukaryota; kingdom Metazoa; phylum Chordata; class Mammalia; order Chiroptera; family Vespertilionidae; genus Myotis; species Myotis lucifugus. The sequence continues at coordinate 122,868 of NW_005871321.1, forward strand.
AGGGCACATACCCAGATGTGGGCTTGATCCCCAGTGGGGGGCGTGCAGGAGGCAGCCAATCAATGATTCTCATCTTTGATGTTTCTATCGCTCTCCCTCTTCCTTCCTCTCTGAAATCAATAAAAATCTATTTTTAAAAAATGCTAAGGTCTGGGGGCAGGAAGGCCTGGCTCCAGATCTGGTAGCTCTGACCGTTAGGTTTATTTCTGAACCTCTCTGATATCTTCATCTACAGGCTGGGTAGCACTTTCTTCAGGAGCATGAGTGTAGAGTAACAGCACAATGTGTTTGCTCAGCTTAGCACATGGGGGTGCTCAGAAAACACAGGAGGGGCACCGTTAGCATCCTCCTGGCTCACCTGTCACTCAGAGCCTACTCCCAGTCACCCTGTCCCTCCAATCCCCTGGGCACATGCTGCCAGATAAATCTTCTTAGAGCATCATTCTGGTCAAGCCTTTCCCTGCTTAAAGACCGTGATTGGTCTATCACTTTAAGGTTAAAGGTCAGATATTTTGGCCTGGAATTCAGGCTTACACAGACCTGTTCCCAAGTCAGAGGGTTGCTATACTGCACAACTCACAGAATAGACCAGGAGCCTCATCCAGAAAAGTTTCCTTTCCAAATCCACCCTTCAGGGGACCTGCAGTGGGGTGCGGGCATGTGGACCTGGTTCCCCGCCTGGCCAGGAAGTGATATAATCCAGGTGATCAACAATGTACTAAACACTTACTATGTGTAGGGTTCTGTCCTGGGCACCAGGAGGGTGACTAGTGACAAGATAGACAAGGGCTCCCAGCTTTCTGGACCCCAATCATTGCAGTCAAACCCTTGGCACAATGGCTAGAATGCAGCACTCAATAACCATTAGCTATTATTACCAATAATATTAAGGCTGCTACTCCTTCCTTTCTCTGGGCTTCAGTTTCCTCATCTCCAGACTCAGAATGTAGGCTGCATAAAATTCTCTAGGATGCCACCTCACTTGAGCCTTAAAGTGGCACTGAAGTGGGCATTACTATTCCCATTTTACAGATGGGAAAACTGAGATGCTCAGAATTGAAGCCAGGCTGAAGATTTGAACCAAGTTCTTTTAACTCGCAGTCTCCAGATCTGTCCCAGGACTGAGGAAGCATAAAAAGGACGTGGAATTCAGCTGGTGATTCAGCTGGATGCTCTAAAACATTTTTTCTTCACCCCCTCCCTCTTGGAAATGTCCTTGGTATGTACCAGTTTTCAAAATACACTCTCAGCCCTCAGCGTGACAGCCTCAGTGCCTGGACCATTCCCAGGCTCTCTGGAAACCCCAACCCTGGCGCCCCTGGTGGACTGTGCAGGCTGGTGGGAGCTGATGAAATTTCCTTGCAAGAAACAGCCCAAATCACATGTTTCAAACGCAAACCAGTGGAAGCAAAGGCCCCACACGAGTACCTTCTCCCTCCTGCAGAAGAACTGAGAGGGTTCCTGGGAATAAACCCAAAATGGTCCCAAAACACCCTTACCTACTGGTAAGTGAGCCAGACTTAGACGCCCTCAAACAGATGGGCAGAAATTGTTTTCTTGACAAAACAGGACCAAGGGCCAAAAAGTAAAACCCATCAACTCGAGAGGAGGCGCCTGGAAAGTTTTCTTGGGAAGTCCCTGTAAATGTCTAACCTCAGTCCTTCATGCTTCAGTTTCAGCCATTTCTTTTCCTTCTGTTCTAGAGCACAGGAACAATGTCTCTTTTCACTGCAGCCTGTCTCGGCTGCTCTTCTCAGCTCCCAAATAGCCCCAGTTTGTTATCAGCAGCTTTCCTTTCCAACTTTCTCACTCAGAAGCAGAAGCTTTTGAAACGTAGGTGGTGATCCGCTCCCCTCTGCCATTTCTCTCAACAAAAGCCGGGCAAAGGAGTCTCATCCAAGTCGAACCAAAAAACTGGCTCTGGCTCTGCCCGCGCCAGCCCCATCCCACTGGGGAGCTGCCAGCTCTGCACCTGCCCTGCGGTGGCGCCTTTGGCGAAGCCATGCCCCATTTCTGAGTCTCAGTCTCCCCATCTGCGTACCAACAGGGGCTGGTCTTACATTTCCGCAGTCCATTCCAGTTCCTACCACTGTCAGAGCTGCCCACCCCCATGCTGGCCCTCGCTCTACCTCTCTCCCCGCCAAAAAGAGGAAAAGAAACTTGCGTTAGGCGTCTGGGGAGGGCGCGCGGCTCCGAGTTGTCAGGGTGCGCGGTTGTTGCCGGGTGAGCGAACCTCACACAAATCCCCGGACGGGAAAGTCCCACCTCCGGTAACCACAGCTACCCGGCCACACCTCTAACCCAAACACAGCCCTCCGCCGGGCCAAGGACCACCTCCAGATTCTCCGTGGACCCTTCCCCTCCCTTTGACCCGCGCCAGCCGCAGGCAGGGAGAAAAAGCCAACGCCCCCATTGTGCGGAGGTGGAGACTGAGGCCGGAAGGTGGAGACCGCCGGGTTTGGACTCGGGATGGATAGCCCATCCGGGACTCCCTCCCGCTCCCAGAGCGGCGATCCGTCTCCTTCCGAGACGGGTGTGCGTGGTTTCCACGTGGGAGAGACCGAGAGCAGCACCGTCCCCGTGGACCCAGGCCCATCGCGCTGCCCACCCTCCCTCCCCATTCCCCCGACAGAGAAACTGAGACCCAGCGAGGGGCCGGAACCTGCCGCGTACCCACCACGAGCCCCTCCCCGCTTCTCACCTGCTGGCCGCCGCTGCGCGGGGTGGTTTCCTGGAGTTGAGCGGCAAACAAAGGCCTCCAATCCGGGCGCGGGGCGGGGCGGAGGTATTTTGCATAATCCCCGAGGCCGGCCTCTGACGGGCGGGGTGCGGCCCCAGGAGGCGGGGTCTCGAAGTTGCACCAATCACAGAGAGGTGGCAGCCTGCGGCCCGCCCTTAGGGACTCAGACTCCACTCCACCGGGAAAAATCTCAAATCTAGGAGGTTGCATGTACTAGTACCTCCGGTAACCCGTCGGGCTGCAGACGCGAGATTGAAGCCCGGAGTTAAGACATTTGTGCAAGGTTGCAATGAGGAAGAAATAAAACTTTCCGAGTGGAAACGAACTGCTTCATAACAGTAGTAATAATACTGTAATAAACTTTTCTTGAGCACTTATTATGTGTCAGGCACTGTTGTAAGCTCTTACTATGGACCCATCCTCTCCTATGAGGTACGTTGGTATTATCATGAGTATATTCTAGTCCGGAGCAAGTGGGGAAACCCAATCCTGGAGAGAAACAAGAATCTGCCCAAGGTCCCGCAGTGAATACGAAATGCACCTGGAAGAATGGCTGTGTACAGTGTCAGACTGGCCTAGGCACTTGCCCCAGTTCTGCCACTGGCTGCCACTGCGCTTCAGATAAATGGGATTTGTAGCTCTTACCTCACAGCGTTGCTGAGGGAAGTAAATAAATAACATGGCACTAGAACTATCTATAATAATAAAAGCGTAATATATGCTAATTAGACCGGACAAAGCGGGGCTGGGAGGGATGCCCAGTCCCAGGTGCTGGAGGGAAGCTGGTGCCGGCAGCCGGGGAAGGAAGGCCTACTCTTGCATGAATGTCATGCATCGGGCCTCTAGTAAGAAATAAAACAACGGACCTAATTGAAAGAGTTCCTAGAAGAATCGTACTTCACAGGGGAGATGAAGAGGCCTGGAGATAGGAAGTGACTTTCCCAAGGACTTGCATCCAGCTATGTTGCAGCCCAGTTATCAGTCCCCGGAGGTTGCCAGTGGCTCCCTGTACACATCTCTAATGGTAATTACAACAGCAGCTTCTATTCACTAAAGGCCTTCTCTGACCCAGGGAAAAATTTTAGCAAACCCTCACAATAATTCACAAGTTAGGTTAGTATTATGCTCCCCGTTTAAAGATGAGGAAACTGAGGCTCAGTTTAAGTGACTTGCCCACTTACACAGGCAGAAAGTGGTGGAGGTGGACTATGATGCCAGGTTTTAGACACTAAGGTGTGCACCCTGAGCTGTGCCTTGTTTGTCCTGTACTCCCCACACTGGGCTACTCCATGCTCCCGCCCCCCCCCGCTTTCTCTCAAGCAGAGAGGGCTCCAGGGGATTTAAAGGCCAATTTGGCACTTGCTTGGGCAGACCCCAGCTCAAGCCAAAAACTCATCTTCTGTCTTCTTCTAGCAACACACCCTGAGATCCTCTAGCCATACCTCCCCCCTCCAGCTCTGGTGTCATGAGTAAAGATCTTAGGGCCACAGGTACATGTATCCCAGGTGGACTTCTGGCCCCTCCCTCTTACAATACTCAAAGCTGCCTTCACCCATGATCCCTTCATCCATGATCCTTTTCAAAAGACAACACGACATGTGCTTATTCTGGGGCTTCATGTTGTTGATGCCAGGCAGTCAGAGGTCTAAAATTTGTCTTCTACCACTCACTAGTGATGCAACTTTGGGCAAGCAATTTGACCTTTCTAAATCCACTTGCAACGGAATTTTTTAGGTTTAAAATTCCACGGCTCCAGAGTCAGTCCTAGCAATTTCAGAAGCAACGGTTCTAGAAACTCATTCTCATCTTACTTTTTTCAGATTACAAACTTGGGCTGCAGCTGCTGGAGCTCTCTGTCCCCTGGGCCTGGGAAAGGGGTGGCATTTATAAGATCAGAAGGCCCCTTTCTTTGTTCACCATCACCCTGACTGCAATCATCTCCCTGGGGCTGACTCTGAGCCTGGTCCACACACAGCAGCATCCCCATGCATTGGCTTCCCGTGTCTGCTATAACAAATTACCACCAGTTCCTGGCTTAAAACAACACTAACTTGTTCTCTTACAAAGAGAGGTCAGAAGTCCAAAGCCAGTCTCACTGGTTCAAGTCAAGGTGTCAGCCAGGCAGGTTCCTTCTGGAGTCTGAAGGAGAACCCGTTTCCTTATCCTTTTCAGCTTCTAGTGGCAACCTGCACTCCTGGGCTCGTGGTCCCTTCCTCCATCTTCAAAACACACCATCCAACCTCCATGTCCATCAGCACACCTTTTCCTGTTCTGTGTCCAGCCTCCCTCCCCCGGCCTCCCTTTTTCAAAGACCCAAGTGATCACGTTGGACCTCCCAAATAGTCCCGGATAACCTCCCCAGCGAAACGCCTGGATCACATCTGCAAAGTCCCTTTGCCTTATAAGGTAACATCCCCACGTTCCAGGAATGGGAATACCTTTAGGCGCCATTATTCAGCCTACCACACCCATTTCTCAGATGGGGAATTTGGGCTCAGAACGGTGAGATCACTTGCCCTTGACCACACAGGCTTTGGAGTCTGAAGCCAGGAGATCTGGGGCCTGACGAAGCTCTCCTGCTGCCAGGTAAGGGTTCTTCCCTGCAGGGGTGTTAGGGCTGGGGCGGGGCTAGGACCTTCCGGAATAGGCTGCTTCAAGGTCTAGCGGAATCCAGGGTTCTGGTCTCCAGGTGATCTCCTTGGCCTGGAGAGGGAACCAGGGCAGCCAAGAGCAGGATCTGGTGCAGGTCTGTGGAATCAACTGCCCCGAACCCATTCTGGCAGGCGCTGGACACTGGGCCTGGCAAAGCAGACCTTCTCAAACTCTTCTTGTCCCAGAGGAACCCTGGGGATGAAGGAAATGGGCTCAGGGGCTGGGAAGCTGACCACCTCTTGCCACCCTCTCCTCTTTCCCCTCCACGTGTTGTTACTTGTAACAGCCACTGCCCTGGGCTCCTAGAACAGCATGTGGCCTGCACAGATAGAGGGCGAGATGTGAGTGGGAATTTACTATGTCTCCCCTCTCCCCCAGGCCTTGATCAACGACTGACAGCATGAAAGCCCTGTCCCAGGACCCTGAGGGGGGGCAGCTCTAGGTATAGCTTATACTCTGGTGTCCCCTCCCAGGCTTGGCTCCTCCCCTTCCCCTCCTGAGCCCCCACTCCTCACTGCCTCTCCCTTCCTTAATGAATCACTTGCATACAAATCCTCACCGCTGAGTCAGTTTCTGGGACCTGCCTTAAGGTGGGCCACCTCTCTGCAATTTAAAACATCCACACACATTGTGTACTCTGCCCCATGACATACCCTCGCCTTTTAATCTAAGAGTATTATCTGTAAACCACCTTCAGGTAGGGTGTTCCAAGACGCAGGTGTGGTTTTAAGTGCCCCTGCATTTCCGATGTGGGGGGTTGGGGGAGAGAGGGTGGTGATGTCTGGTGCTCTGATGCCTCCAACTGCCCTCCCCCCATCTCCACGTTGAGCGATCAAGACCCCAGTCACACAGGCAGGCCACGCAGCACACGGGACCCTAACCTTGTTCAGATCTCTTTATTGAAAAATTAAAGTCATAAGCTCTGTATATAAATACACTGACGTCGCTGGTCACCTGCAAGGCCTCTGGGATAGGCAGGGGGTGCGGTGGGGAGCTGGGGTCTTGGGTCCCCAGGGTGTGGAGAGGGAAATAAATAATAAATACCATGGGGGACAAGGAGCTCGGAGGAATGGGGGGTAAATGGGAAGGGGGTGCTTGATGCTTATTTGTGGCACTAAAGGTCCTGCAAGATGCCCCCTGGCTGGGGGCCATGTCCATGAATTCTCACATGACCTCACTCTCAACCTTCCTAATGCCGCGACCCTTTAATACAGTTCCTCATGTTGTGGTGACCCCCAACCATAAAATTATTTTCGTTGCTACTTCATAACTGTAATTTTGCTGCTGTTATGAATCGTAATGTAAATATCTGATATGCAGGATGTATTTTCAGGGGTCGCGACCCACAGGTTGAGAACCGCTGCTCTAGACAAAGCCAAGGCATCTGGAGATGGGCCAGGTCCTAGGTGGCCAGGGGCACAGTGCCCCCGACTCCACCCAGAGGAGCAGGCCCTGGCCGACCGCAGGTGGACATGCCAAGACACTGTGTCCTTCCCCTTCCTGAAACCCACACTTGTAGTGAGTGCCTACTGTGTACCGGGCGCGGCACCAGATCCTGACCTGACCTGACCTCCTGTTTGCTTCGCCTCCTCTCCCGGTTCTGGTCCAGCGGGCCCGGAAGGAGTGGGGGTGTCTTCCTGCTACCCTGGCCATGCGGCCCTGGCCCCTCAGGGAGCGTCAGTGCCAGGAGGGAAGAGGGACCGGGCCAGGGGCTGGGCAGCGGTGGGAGGCGCTCAGGCCTCGGCCCCTAGAGCATCACATTGAACTCGGTGACCAGAAAGTCGATGTAGTCACACTCCTTGGTCTTGAAGGCCTCGGCGATGATGCGCGCGGCTTCCCGGTGCTCCTTGCCCCGCAGCGTCAGCCCATTCACCTCCAGGATCACGTGGCCCACCTTCAGCTGCCCACAGTTGTGGGCCGAGCCGCCGCGCTGTGGGTGAGACACAGGTCGGAGGCACGCAGGGCACCTGAGGACTAGGCTGGCCTGGCTTTGGCCACCCACAGGGTCAGACCTGACATTGCCAGCCTGGGAGCTACCATCTGGGTGTCCATGGCACTGATTAGGAAACTGAGGCTCAGGGAGAGCAAAGGTCGTATGAGCCTGGTCTGCCCTTCAGTGCTGGGTCACCTGTGGGGGTGGCACAACCCTGGATGCTGAGAGGAAACTCCCAGGGGTCGGGGGAGATAGTCAGCGGGCCCCTGGGGAAGTACCTGAATGGTGACGATCCTGGGCAGCGGCTGGCGGGTGTTGGCGCCACCCTCGATGGCGATGCCCAGGGTGGCCGCACTTTTCTTCACTCGGACCAGGGTGGATGTGGGCTCCAAGAGTCCAGGCTGCGGGTATGAAGGAGACCAGTGACGAAGGCCTTCTCAGTGTATAGGCCTGGGCATGACAGCTTTAGGTCAGCAGGGCTCAGACGCCAGCCTGTGTTGGGAGCCTCCAATATGCCAGGCAGCAAGCTAAGTACTTGGTGTTCTCAGCTCCTAATTGCTACAAAAATCCCTGAGGCTCAGGAAGTTAAGGGATGGCCAAGGCTGCCTGGTGGTGGCACCAGGACTCAATCCAGGTCTGCCCCCCCCCCCGCCCCCCCCTCCCCCAGCCACCTCGCCATGTCAGGACTGAGCTTTAAGGGTCTCAAGACCAGCCTCAGGGCTCGGCTGGTCAGTGTCACAGCAAAGGTAGGACTTGAACTGGGCCTCCAGCTAATACCCTTTCCAGTGCCCACACCCCTCCAGTGAGGGGCTCGCTCCATTCCCTGTGGTCACTTGACAAGCTGAACCCTGGTCAGGGACTTCCTGTTCTTCCTCTCACCCTCTGTTACCCCCTCCTCCTCACTCACCGGTTTGGTTGCCCCCTCTGTGCTCCTCTCGTTCCGAGGTGGGTCCTTGCTACTCCTGCTTTTGGTGGACGCCATCTGTCTGCCTCGGCCAGGGGCGCTGGCCTCCACCTCGCCAGCGTCCACACCACTGTCCTCACTCAGAGTCTGCCCACTGTCCGAGAGCTGAGAGAGTGTGGAGGCTGCTGGGGGGGGGGAGAGGGAAATAGGAGGAGAATGTGATTTATACAGTTGGGATCAGGGAGGGCTTCCTGGAGGAGGTGATGACGCTGCAGACTGGAAGGCTTGGGGGGATTCCCTGGGCAAAGACTGGGTGGTTGGGGATAGCTGGAGGGTACCACTCTTTTACCCACTGAGACCTGCCCTTCCAACTGGGCCTGGCCCCAAGGCTGCCACTTCCAGGATGTCTGCCCTGACTGCCCCTGGTGTAATGATTAGAACAGAGATCAGGGAGCAAACCCAGCCCACAGATGTGGGGTTATTGTTTTTTAAACACATACAATGCTGTCAGTTTTTAATGGTGGATCAACACATTCAAATTAGGAGATTTCACATAAAATTTAAATTTCTAGCTTCTTGAGGAAAAAAAAAAAAAGGAAGTTCTTCCATGCCTGGTCTGCACCCCTGCACGACCCCAACTGGCCAGAGCTGAGTGTGGACACATGCCCCTCTGGTTCCCCGGTCAACCCCAGCTGCTTCACTATGTGCGTGATGGCCTAGTCCCTGAGTCTGAGACCCTGCATCAAGAACACACACTCTTATGTCTGGCAGGTTGGATAGGAATTCCCTCTGACCAGCTGTGCAACGCTGGGCAAGTGACACAGCCTCTCTGAGCCTCCATGTCCTTGTGCTAATCAGAAGCAGTGACGCCTCTCCAATGGGGTTCCCATAAAGACCAGTAGATAGGACGTACAGCGTGAAGCAGTCAAGAGAGCAGACGTGTGCCAGACTGCCTGGCTCCACAGTTACTTTCTGTGCCTCTTCATCCATAAAATAGGGGTAATAACAGTACCAGCCTCACAGGACTGTTGGGGGTAATTAGATGAGTTGCTAAAATAGGAAAAGTCCCTAGAACAGTGTCCAGCGCAAGACGGTGCTGTACAATGGTTAGCCCTTATAATCATGCGTGTCCAGCTCAGTGGCAGGTCTCGAAGCAGCAGTGATCCAAGTATGACAGCTCGGGTTTCTCACCACATCTCTCCCTCAGCTGCCTCCCCTCACCAAGCCACTGCGCGCAGGGACTCTGCACTCTGCATCCTAGTCTGGCCACTGCATGACACACAGCAGACACTCAGTAAGGGTCCCCTGACCCATCCACCACCTTCCAGGCCATAGGGGGAGCCCCCCCACATATCACTTTAACCACAAGATGGCAGCAGCATCCAACAAATGTGCCCAACTCTGCAGGAGGAGGGGAGCCTGCCCAGGGCTCAGGCTTCCTCCCCTCCCTCCACCTCCTTGTCTGGAAACTCCCGGGGCCGCAGCCTGGGGCTGGCTTCCTGGGTTCCTGGTAGGTCCATCCTGCACTCTGACCCTTCAGCCCCAAGTCAGGCGACCTCCAGGGGCCCACCGTCCCCCAGCACCTTCTCCGTGCCAAGTCCTGGGGGACGAAGATTGCAGGAGCCACCCCTGCCCTCAACAAGCTCAGTCTCTGGGGAGGCTGGTAGGTGAATGCAGGAGGGGGAGCCCCACCCGCACAGCAGCCGGCAGGGCTGTCACTGCCACCTCCATTCGAGGATGGGGACGCGGCTCAGAGAGGCACAGTAGCGGGCCCACAGTCACACAGCTGGTACACGGCAGAGCCAGGACTCACACTCGTGTGTCTGACTCCAAAGCTCCTCAGTGTGGGCTCAGGACCCTGTTCCCCAGCCACCCTCACCCTGGGGGGAACACCGGGGCTAGGAGACCCCTCGCTGGGTGAGCACCTGTTAACCTTCACTGTGCAGGTGGGCAGATCAACCCAGAGAGGACGAACCCCCGAGATCACACAGCAGCCCCGCAGCCCAGCCCCCAGTGTCTGCCGGTACTCACTGCGAGCCTGGGGCAGCGCCCTCACTTCGTTCACGTCGGGCTCGCTGTCCGGGCGGTGCACCTCCACCATGACGTAGTGCTGGTTTGTGCCTGTCTGGTCTGGGCGCCCCGAGGGGGAGGGTGGTGGGAGGCAGCCCCCAGCCAGCGTGGTCTCTGCGGGGGGACTTCTCAGGTGCGGGGGTGACTGGACCCGGGGGAAGGGGCCAATGGGGTGCTGGTTGACCAGGGCCAGATGGGCATCCAGCGGCCGCTTGGCGCCAGGGTTGGCAGGGGAGATGGAGGCGTAGATGGGGGAGGAGGGCGAGTCCTGCGCTGAGGGGGCCTCTGGGGCGGGTGCGGTGCCAGCCGGCGGGCTGCGGTTCTGCGGAGCCGAGAAGACTATGCCCGAGTGGGAAGAGGCGGAGGAAGGTGGCTTTTGGTCCTGACTTCCGAGCTTCTTCGGCTGGGCGAGGGGTGGTGGGGGAGGAGGCAGCTTGTAGCCAGGCAGCCCCTCGGCCGTGGACTTGACTTCATCCTGCCAAAAGACCCAGCAGGAGTAGAAGGAGTCAGAGCCCATTGCGGCTGGAAGAGGGGAGATCGGACAGCAGAGTGGGCCCGGCCCGGCTGGAATTCCGTCCCAGCTCTATCAGCTCTTGGCCACACTGCGCTGAATAATGCAACACCGAGTGGAAAACTTCTCCCAGCATCTCGGCAGCTGATAAGCCTGGAGATCCTGGCTGTGTCTCTGGGGACGGCACCGTTACCTTTGGGAATTGAAGCCCTTGGCATCAGCCAGGGCTTGTCACAGGGAACGAGACATAATTAAAGCCGGGATGCGCAGGATGGAAAAACAATAAAGGCATTTCTCTGGCTTTTCTTTTTAGGAGATGGTTTTAGCCACTAGAGACGGGAGGTGTGACAGGACTGGAGGCAGCGAGTGTGGACAGGAGGAAGGCAGCCGGGCTGGGGTGCTGTGTGGCCCCGGGCGCAGCACTGCACCTCTCTGAGTGCGCCCCTGGGCAGTGGGGGAAGCCACCTGCCGGCAGAGCTGTGGGATGTGAGGGGGAGGCGTAGAACGGGTTAGCAAGGTGCCTGCCGCCCAGCAGGTGCTGGGTGAGTGGCAGCTACGGATACTGTCATTACTCTTCCCCCTCCGCCTGTGCCAGTATCCGACACTATAGCTCTACGGCAGCACGGGCCCTGTTCCAAAAGCTTTCCCTAAAGTAGCCAGTTTACCTGTTGCCGCCGACTTACGGGTTAGGTACACTCTTCTTACCCTCATTTTACAGGTGGGGAAACTGAGGCACGGAGCGGCCCAGAAACTTGCCTGGAGTCACTCAGTCAGTGGCAGAGGTGGCCTTTGAACCCAGGCAGCCTGGCTCCAGAGCCCAAGCCATCCAAGAGTTATTTGGGTCAGAATCACAAAGTGATCTAGACTGCTGCTGTGTGCACCTGGGCCAAAGGTCATGTTCAACTTCCATTTCCATCCCAGTCACGTGACCTCTTCAGGGCGCTCTGCCATGCGCTCCATGTTTCAGTGTTTGCTATGCGAACGTTCAGACAAAGTGACACCAACTGGGGAAGCGAACAGCCTGACAGCCCCACCTAAAACGCCTGGAAGGAGCCGTCCTGGTGGCGCTAGAGAGAGGGGAGGGACACACTGTGCACAGGCCTGGGACTGCATCTGAACAGCCCAGTCCTCTGTCCTCTCCCACTGGCTTTCACCAAGAAGCCGGCCCCCAGGGCCCACACAGACGATGGAGGGGAAAACACGAGGAAAGGGCCAGGGAGCCTCTTACCAGGGAAACGTCTGGGAGGGCGTTCATATTGCCCTGGACGGCCTGGCCCGTTTCCTCCAGGTCCAGAGTGTTCTAGAAATGGAGGAGGAGACGATGTGAGCAAACATAAACCAAGGCGGGGAACCAGTTTGCTCTCTAGACTCCAGGTCTATGGCCCCTACGCCACCTGCACGTGGTTTATGTGACTCCTGCCGGTCCCACTCCGCTGGAATTTATTTATGCATTAAAATTAATGTCAGTTTCCTTGCTAGTCATTTTAAAATCAATTTCCTTTGAGACTTGCTATTTCCAGGCCTCCCCGGGACAACCTGGAGATGCTGTGGGGTGGCTCTGACCTTTACTGGGAATTCCTGAAGCTCGGTGCTGCTCAACACCCTCAGCACCTCCAAACCAAGGCTTCGCTCTGCTGCTCCCTCACAACCCCAGGCAGGTGTGCAAGTGGCAAGATGCAAATGAGAGGCGGATGGGGAAAGTCTCTCTCTCCCTCTCTCTCTCTCTCTCTCCCTTTTCCTCCCCACTCATCCCTCCCTCCCTCTTCTAATTGTAATGGTTCCAAGGGGGGGGGGGGCGCGGAGAGGGGAGGATGGTTAAGGTTTCAATGGCTGTTACTTGGCAAAAATGCCCATTTCCTCCTTCCTTCCCTAACTCACCAGAAGAAGCCTCATGCTCTCTCAAGCGACACTGAGCTGCCGAAAGGCCATCTCTAGGCCTTTCCTGGGAGGCCAAGCAGTGCTCCTCTCTAAATTGGGCTCTCCTGAGGGCTCTAGGAGCCGTTTCTCCACCCCCACAGAACCCAGGATGGCAAAGCCTCCATGAACAACTCCTAGCTCAAGTCTCAAGTGCAGAGATCAGTACTGACCCAGTCATCTCAGTGCTCCATACAGACAGGGCCTGGGACACAGAGGAGGTTAGACATGACCCCTGCCTTCAGCTGCTTAAAGACAGTGGGGTTGACACAAACAAGCACAGAGGACACTGTGCACAGAGTGAGGAAGCACAGGCGTATAATGCAGCGGGGAGGGGTTATCAGGGAAGGCTTCCTGGAGGAGTGAGCACGGATGAAAGCTGAGTCTTGTGGGTAAGCTGGGCAAAGGAGGAAAGATGGGTGTTTCAGAGGGTAGGTCATACATAAAGCAGAAAGGTAGAGGATGTTTGAGAATCTTCCAGCGGTTCCACATGAGTCAAGCACGGAGCTACTTGGACCCGAGGGCAGTGGGTTGCCGGGAAGACACAGTCAAGTTTGCCTTCTGCGAAGTTCCCCTTTGCACGATTTCTCTCAAGCCAGACTAGAACAATGCAGGCATGTCGGGCCTCCATACAGCTCTTCCTTCTGCTTGGAACGTTCTTCTATTCACGAAGCACGCTCAACTCGCTCACCTCCTTTAAGACCTTACTGAAGTACCACCTCCCACAGGAAATCACAAGCCCCACCCCCAACCCTGCTTTATTTTTCTCCTTTGCACTGATCACTATTCTTCACCCAGCAGCCAAGATGTAATCTTTGAAACACAAGTCAGATAATGTCCCTCCCAGCTCATAACCCTTCAGGCCTTTCCTTCCTACTTGGAGGAAATTCCAAACTCTGTACTCATCCTGCTACTCCCCCTGCCAACAGGATGGAATGGTTCTGCCTCAGGGCCTTTGCACTCACTGCTCCCTCTGCCCACAGGGCTACTGGCTCTTCCCTTACTTCATTTAGTTCTGACTCAGCGAGGCCTTCCTGGACCAGCCCTGTCTAAAACAGCATCCTGACACCCCCCCCACACCTTCCCCCGCGCCCCCAAACACACACACACATGCCCCACTCTAACCCCTGGCCCTGTTTTTCTATATAAGACGGATCACCACCTGATGTTATACTATTAATGTGCTTATTGTCAGTAGGATAAACACTCCTAAGAGGCAGGATTTGTAACTGCCTGGTCCCTACTCTGTCCTCGGTGTTCAGGATAGTGGCTGCTTGATAAATATTTATTAAGCAAATTAATGAGTCCACAAGTGGACTGAGGAGTAAGTGAATCAGCCAGTCGCTCTGGCTGTCACGGGGAGGCGGCCTACGCAGGCAGAGAATGGAGTGAGGTGGCTACCGCTCACCATGGGGAGCTGCGCAGTGGCCTGGATGAGGGTGAGGGCAATGGGAGCGGATGGAAGGGCAGAGGCTGCTGGGTCATCCTCACGGACCCCATCTTCAGGGCTCCTCCCGAAGCCTTGAGCATTCTGTGTGGGCCAAGGGCACACGATCATGGGAACCCGCCAATGGACAGGATGCTCGGCCCTCCCGGCTCTGAGCCTCTCACTCCCAGGACTCCTCATCTGGTCCCATGATGCCTCTCGTGCAAACTCAGGCTGGAACGACTGCCCCATTTCCCAATAAAGCTGAGGCTCCCCTGACAGGCGCCTGCTCTCTCCAGCCCCGTCCCCTGCACGCCGACTCCCAGGAAGATGCTGCTGACGGCCTCAGTGATGCCAGGACAGTTGGGGGTTCCCCGGGAGGTGGAGTGATGAGGTTGCTCTCTCACCCACTGACTAGCGACACCGGCTCTGGCTTCTCTGAGATCACACCCAGCTCTGCCTTCAGCTGACGGGTGGTGGGCAAGTCACTGAACTGCTCTGTGCCTCAGTTTCCTCATCTGTAAAATTGGGTCACAGCAGTCCCTCCCTCATGGGGTTGATATAGTCACACCTAAAATAATGCTCAGAACAGAGCCTGGCACAATATACAGGGGGAGACGGCTGTTACACCAGACGTCTGAGATCTTGCAAACGAGCCTCAGAGACTGAATAGCTGCAGAACATGCCCTGGCCCCATAGGAACGCCTCGGCGGAAAGGAAGCCGCAGCCCTCGCACACAACCCCCTCCAAACGCCGACATGTAACGCGTCCAGTGCTCCCTGGAAACAGTCCAGCGGGCACCACCGCCAGCCACAGTTAAGGTGAATGGCGAGGTGGGGCTGGGTACATACATGCAGTGACTTCCCGAGGGTTGGCAGTCACAATCCTGACCTCGGCAGGTGACACGAAGAGTGTCAGAAGCCTGGGACACACCTACTGCAAAGACCAGAGGGGCCCCCAGCACCGTCCAATGCAGCACTGTCACCTGCCCCCAGATTCCACCTGCAGCCACGCTGGAGACTCGGGTGACAGTCCTGGTGGGACCGAGACACAGGATGCTCTCCTGTGCTGACACATTCGGAACTTGCAGCAGTTACTTAGTCACTCAACAAGTATTTATGAGGCAGCCCTGACTTATGGAGAAGGCCCCGGAGATAAAAGATGAGTGGGCCCCTGTGTCCCCAACACCAAGCAGAGGGCCACACACACAGTAGCTGCTCTAGAATTCTTGTTCAGGATCCATGGTGGGGCTGGCAGTTGGAAAAGGGCCCAGGAGAGGGGGAAGGACCCAGAGCCTGAGAACAAGCATGTGTGCTGGACATACAGGGGAGGCGTGACTTTCTCTGAGAAGATCAGAGAACTACAAACTGGAGGACCTACTGTGTGCCAGGCACTTCAGTTACTGGGCGCTTCATGTACATGACCTCATTAGATTCTCAATGTGAAACAGGCACTAAGATCTTCCCCAGCTCACTTCTTCTAGACATACGTCCAGAGAGGGCATGGCTTGTCCAAGGCCACACAGCCATTGTACAGATCAGGTTTCTAACCCAGGCCAGGGGGACCCCAAAGCCCATGCAGCCGCTACCTGCCCCAGAATTGGATAGGGCCCTGCTACTGTAGGAACTAGAGGGCCCCAGGAGTGGCTCTCTCTGGACCAAGAGAGAGCACAGCCATTGTTGGCCCCTGGTCTCAGCCATTCTCTGCTATTAATGAGATCCTGGAGCAAGACTGAGGGCAGGGATGGAAGGCGGAAGGGGAGGGAGGAGCAGGACAAATGGCCAGCCCTGGGAGGGAGGCGAGTGGAGCAAACGGCAGACGGGTCGGAGCCCAGCCCTGCCAGACTCCATCTGCCGAATCCAGACGCTCAGGAGCCCCGAGTCCCCAAGCCATGTTCCTTGTGCATCTGAAATAGCTGCAGACAGCAGGCAAGAGCCCGGGGATGCGTCAGCAGAAACGCTCGGGGAAGAGGCTTCGAGAGGAGGATCAAGGTCAGAGCTCACAGGGAGTCGGCATGAGCATCTTGGCCACCCCTCCCCCACCCCCAGCTTCTTGGGGTCCCTTTTCTCCTACACCCGCTAAGGCCAGTGCCCAGCTGAAGGATTAGACCCAGAGGGATCTTTCTCCCATTCCAATCTGAGGTGCCTGAGGCTCAGAGAGGGAAGGCCACCTGCCCAAGGTCACACAGCAAAGATGGGGCAGGAAGCTGAATCTTATTTCAGGTCTGACTGTTATCCAGACTGCTTCCCACAAGGGCCAGGATGCCCTCAGCACCTGCTGCCCCATCTCTTTCGGCCTCCAAATTCCCTTCCTTTCAGAGAAAAAAAAAACACCCAAAAACCTTAGTGTCTGAGTTGGCCCCGTCTGGGCCTGGATATCCCAGGAGTCTGGTTTGAAGGAACTTGGGGACACGATGAAATGAAGTGATAAGGGCACTCCCCTGTGCCAGCCTCTGCCAGGTCGACTCCGGATCCTGGAAATGGAGGTGTGCATGGCCCAGGTGCCACCTCAGCAAAATGAGGCCCTTCCCTCGCCCCCCTTCCCTCCGGCCCAGTTCCCTGGTTTCTAGGCCTCCGTCCCCCATTACGATGGGGGGCTCTTATATAAAGATGCTATTTTCAGCCCTTTGTTCTTCACGCTGCTTTACTCTGATGCCAGGACCACAGGCTCCCCCCACGTCTGCCCCAAATGCACAGGGAGAGGCCTGAGGCGGGTGGAAAAGCTGAGCACTAAGTCACAAAGGCTTCTCAAGGTCACAGGGGGACCAGAGAGGGAGGAGAATAAGAGAAAAAGGAGCCCGGCGGGTGTGGCTCAGTGGTTATGCGTCGACCAACCCACGATGCCCCAGGTTGGTCAGGGCCCCCATCCCAGGCTCTCACACCACCTTCCACCACTTATCAGAGTGTGAATTCTGTAGATGATTTGAGGCTGCCTCCCCCGTGGACTTGCTGAGCTTCAGGAGGGCGGGCTCGGAGTCTTGCTCACAGCTACAGTGCCCAGCTCAGTCTGGCATGCAGGAGGCGCTCACGGAAGCCTGCTGAGTGAGTGAGTGAGTGAATAGATGGGTTTCTTCTGCTCTCCCCGGGGTCTGAGACAGGCCTGAGCTTCTCCACCCTCCTTTAGCCTGGCTGAGGAGGGGCATGGAGGCCATGAGCAAGGAGGCTGATGCAGCAAAAGGCTGACAACCACCCCTGCACCCACTTCTCACCCTCCTGCAGGGGGGGAAGGGCAGTAAGGCCTTTATAGGCAGTGGCTCACCCTTAGGCAGGCCCAGAGAGCCCCTTCCAGGCAGAGAGGCTGGGCATGCAAAACCTCTCAAATCCAGGTGAAAAGGGGCTGTGGTTAAGGCTGGGGCAAGTCCCAGCTGCGCCCCACACTCCCAATGGCATCTGCTCCATGTGTACCAGGCTGGCCGTGACCTCTATAACCCTTTTCCTCTGCAGTGCCCTTTGCCAGCCTTTAGAGTAGCCGTAAAATCAACTTCCATGAACTCCACGCCTGCAAGTCCACGCCTGATCTCACTGAATCCTCAGGACACCCACAGAGGGCTGGGCTTTCAGCCGAGTACACAGATGTGGACACTGAGGCTCCCAAAGCTGACGCCACCTGCCCAAGGTGACGCGGCTACTAGTCAGGCGAGTCACGTGTGGGCCTGCAGATCCCATGCACTGAAGGCCTCCGCCCGGCCTGCTTGCACGAGATGAGGAATTCGGAACTGCCGGGCAGGCCGCCGTGCTTGCGCTCGGCTCTGCGGGCTGCCTCCTTCATGGGAGAGGAATGATATTGTTCGGAGGCAACAGAAATTCCCAGGGCTGCGTCTCTATTAGGCACATGGGAAATAAACACAATCTGTCGCTGGGGGAGGGCTGCATCTGATTTCCATTGATTGACTGCGTGTGGTTGAGGGAAAAGGCTGCAGAAGGAGCCATGTCTGACCTGGGATTGATCAGCGGGCAGCATGAGCCAGGGGATTCGGGCAGAATGGAAACTGGCTCCATTTGGAGCAACCGTCTGGGGCATCTGGGTCACCGGTAGCCAGTCGCCTGCCACCCTGCCTGTCCGAGTGCCAGGCAAAGGACATTTTCCTATGACAAGGGAGGAGTGTTTAGGAGGCCAGAATGTTAGAAGAGAATCCTGAGTGGCCGGGAGTGCGGTTTCATTTCAGCTTCTGCTCCACATTTCCTGGGCTCCCACTCTGTGCCAGGCCCTGGGCTGGCCCTGGGGACACAGACAGGAGAAAGATGTGGTCTCTGCCTGCAACCCACCACCTCTCCCTGCTTACCTGGGGAGACAAACTCCGGAAGAGGCTGAAGCACCTGACAGGCATATTAATGGAGGTATTAGTGTGAGCTCCATGAGGTCAGAGATTTGGGCCATAAGAAAGAAATGTTTTAGGCAATTATTCATCCAAATTGGAGGGTTGTTTGTTACTCAGCATCGCTTCAGCCAAAGCTCACGAATACATGGCATTGTTGCAGACCAGGGCCTGGCACTTACTCAGTGGTGAGTGTACATTATTTTTCAGGCTCAGTCTCTGGAGTAAAGCTGCAGCCCTCGTCCAAATGCACAGAGACGTGGTGGGAATACAGGGTTGCCATTCCTTTCTGTGCCTCCCCTCGAGTGTTTCCCAGCATCTCCCAACAGAGAGAGGAATCTGAGATAGAGGAGCCTGGGGTGGGGGTGTCTGCCTCGGTCAAATAGATGGGAAGACTGAGGCCGACAGTGGGTAAAGGGCACACTGCATGGTAGGGACACAGCAGAGGGGCTGTGGGGCTCCTGACACCCAGGATGGGGCTGGTGCTCTGTACTCCTGCAGGAGGACTTCCAGGAGGAGGCATTTCTGTCCTGTGGCTCCACACACAGGCAGCAGGAGGTGCCCAGTCCGAGCCCTGCCGTGTGTGGAAGGAGGGGGTTCCCAGGAGACACCAAGGCCAGGACTAGCCAGGCAGCAGAAAGAGCTGGTGCCTGCAGAGCTCGTCATCACACCCCTTAGCAGCTCAGGCTGCACAACCTCCCAGGCCTTTCCCGGGACTGAACCTGTTCTTGGTTCAAACCCACCCTCGTCTATTCTCAGCGATCAGAGGCATCTGTTCAAGCTAAGCCAGACCATGTCAGCCTGGCTCTAACCTGCCAGTGGCTCCCATCTCAGAGTCAAAGTCAACATCCAGTCCTCAGCACCGACCTGCCAGGGCCCTTCCCTGCACGTACCCTGCTCCAGCCGCACAGCCCCCTAGACTTTGCTCGGACACTCCAGGCCCGCTCCTGCCTCAGGGAGCACCCGCTGTTCCCTCTGTTTGAAGTGCTCTTCCCAGTAGTGGGCGATGGGCATGGATATCTCCCCAACCCCTTCCCCATCGGTACTCAGGTGTCACTTTCTGATTGATCACCCAACCCCATCCCAAATCCCCTTCCTGCTTTATCTCTCCCTTTAGCACGTTTACCACTTATCCTGTGCATTTCAGTGGTTTATCTCGCTAACACCCCAGCATGACCCCAAATTCCATTGTGGAAAGGATTTCTTTGCTGTTCGTACTGTATTCCAGCACCTAGAACTGTACACAGCACATAGTGAGCACCCAGTCAGCACTGTTCACAGAACAGAGGAAGAGAAGGAGGGAGGGAGGAGAGAGAGACAGACTGACAGACAGACAGATGGATAATGTTAACAAGCAGCTGGTGGGCTCCTCCAGGGAGGCATCACAGCCAGGCCACAGGGGTTAACAGCAGCAGCTCAGAGGCCAGCAGGCCCGGGGTGCATCCTGACTCTACCACTCACTGGCTGAGCAACGCTGAGCAGCATGGAGCAAGTTGCTTCTCCTCTGTGAGCTTCTCTGTAAAATGGAGATCGTAGCAGTGTCTACTAGTTACTGGGAGGGTCAAAGAAGATATGATTGGAAAGCATGATGCCAGTGCCATGGCGAACTCCCGACAAATGCCAGCTGCTATTATTAAGAAAGGCCCCAAGTATGGGCCAGGCTCTGTGCTAAGCATCAGGGAAACAGTCGCCACCTACAAGCAGCCCAAGATCAAGGTGGGTAACAGGCCCGGCTGGTACAGATTATTAGAATATAATGAGACAAGAGCCATGACAAAGGGAAGTCCAGGGTGCTGGAGGAGCCAGAGGCTAAAAGTCTGGAGAGAATCAGGGAAGTCTACTCGGAAGAGGTGGCAGGTGAAGTAAGGGACAAAGAACACACAGGAGGCAGCCAGACCATGTAAAGTGGGAAGAACATCCAGGCCGACAGAGTGTCTGACATATGCAAGTCCAAGAGGCCTCTCCACAGCTGCACAGCACAGAAATGACATCCTCAACCTGAGCTCAGAGAGGTGACACCACTTCCCGAGGTCACACAGCAAGGAATGGCAGAGCCTGAGGAAACCTGGGGAGAGAGAGTGAGCACCACGAAGAACCCCAGAGCCCTCCGCGGCTGAGTGCAGACATAAGGGGGTGGCAGGCGGGAAGGGCCACAGCCCCTCTACCTCTGCCCCAACTAAGGGACTCCCAAAGCCCCACCCAGCCAAATGGACGGTACCTCCATCAGGTCTATAAGCCACAGCAGCCGCTCCTGGGGAGAAAGGATGGGCAAAAGGCAAAAAGAAAAATACATCAAATAAATATTAGGGATGGGGTGGGCACAGAAAAACCCCCAAACCCGTGCAGGCATGCACACACACACACAGGAAAAATAAACACAGTTCTCTTTTTTCACTTCGAAGGCTTTGGTCAGAGGTAATGGAAGGATGGGGAAGAAAAGGCCCTGTTGCTACGTTCATTCTAACTGCCTGTGTGAAGGAAACCTCACTGCTCTGCAGAAATGACACTCGTCCTCCAGAAGGACCTTCAGGAGATGGTCATTCACCTTGGGGCAATCCTGGGACTCTCCAGCAGGTGGCGCTGCGGTCCTTATTCCCATTTGACAGATGGGAAAAAAACAGGCTCCAGAAGAGATGTGACTTGTTCAAGGTCACACCTGCTAATGAGAGGGAGAGCCTGAAGGAGGACCCTGTTCAGAAGACTTGATCAGGGGAAACCTGGATCTCCAAGGCCGAAGCCTGTGCAGCAGGAAAGCTCAGAGTCTGAGAAAAGGAGCCTGGCTGTGCATGTGGAGGGCCCTGGGTGGGACGCAGATTAGAGAGGGTGTGGCAGATGCCCAGCCCAGTGCTTTCCAGAAGCCTCCCTGTGTCTGCAAGGCCCTGGGTGCAAATCCTCAGGGAGGGGGGTCTTCCCAGCCAGGTTGGAAAAGGACGGAAAGAACCGAGGCTTCACCTGCCCTGGGCTGTGGGCAGCATCTCTGGGTGCTGGCACTAGCAGGGAGGTGCTCATCATTGCATCCTCCAACAGCTGGGGAAAGCAGCTCCAATGCAAGGGGAGAAACTGAGGCACTGAGGGGTGAAGTGACCTTTCCACACTGCCTCTCCTGCCTGGGCAATCTTCCTTTAGAATCCACCTCTGAACCTGGCGGTGCGGCTCCGTGGTTCAGCATCGACCCTTGAAACCAAGAGGTCCCCAGCTCCATTCTGGTCAGGGCACGTGCCCAGGTTGCAGGCTTGATCCCCAGGAGGGGGCGTGCAGAAGGCAGCCAATCGATGTCCCTCTCATCTATGTTTCTATCTCTCTATCCCTCTCCCTTCCTCTCTCTAAGCTCTAATTAAAAAAGAAAAAAAATAATAAAGAAGAATGCATCTCTGAGAGCTCACTCTGGCCTTGGTTAGTTCTGATCTGACATGCATGTGCTACCTGGTGGGACACAGACTTCCATAGCTACTCACATCTGAAGCGTGGGGACCCCTTCCATCCGTTCCCCCAAAGCTTCCTGCTCCAAGTCATCCCATGGCCTTTCTGAACTCTGCCTTCCCCAGGGTGCCCCAATCTGCAGGGTCTCTCTGGCAGGGCAGGGTGAACTGCCACACCTGTGGCTTAGACTGGCCACGGGCAGCACTTTTCTGGGCTGGGACCCCTGCCCAAAGCCCTTCCCGGGCATAATAGTCACCCTGGCTCCTCCGAGTCCCGCAGCCTAATCTTCCCTCAGGGCCTCGGGCTACTGTGGCCAGCGCCAGCAACAACGTCAGACCATTTTACACATGGGAAACTGAGGCCCAGAGAAACCACGGCTAAACCTAGATCTTCTGCCTCCCAGGCTAGAACACACCCCATCCCAGCACCCCAGAATTGGAGCCTGCCATCCCCCCGACCTCGGGTTTTACAGCAGTGACTCGGTACCCTGCAGCCTCATGGGGCCATCATCAGGGCACATCAGAGAGTGTACGCAGGTGGGGACAGCTCCTCCCTGCCCCGGAGTGACCTGCTCATCCCAAAGCATGATATCGTCTCCTCCAAAGCCACATCCAGAGCCTACAGGAATGCACAGCAGCTACCGGGGTCACCCCAGGAAGGGATTAGGACCCCTGGGGATAAAGGTGACTCAGTGGTAGGGGTAGGAGGCAGAAGAGTAGAAGTTCACCCAGAGCTTTAAAAAAAAAAAAAAAAAAGCCAGGCTGAGCTGGGAGCTGGGATCTGCAAGGGGAAGGTATGCCCACTGCAGCTGCTTCCCGGTGGCTGCAGGCCCCTCTGTGCCCACTAACCACCTGCGTCTGCAGCACTGCACCCTCAGAGCTCCAGCTCCTACAGCAGGACAATGTCCCAAGTCTAATTAAGACTCTACTGCGAGAGTTGCCATTTCGCCATCTGGGAACAATATGCTGAGGCAACTCAACCATCCCTCCCTTTTCACGGAGAGTGGTGAGGAGTGATCCAGGCAGGAAGGGAGAATATGGAGCCCAGTCAGATCTCCCGACCTCCCTCCCGGCTCTCCCGCTCACCCGACAGGGACAGCAATGACAGGACTGTCGCTGTAGGGACGGCAATCCATTTCCTCTGCCCCTTCCTTGCTAGACCTCCTGGGATTAATTTGCCTCCGAGCATCCTGAGGGCAGAACCACGCCCCGAGATGGACCACATGCTCTTGGGGGGAGAGGAGGGTTGGAGAGTGTAGGAGAAAACCAGGCTGGGTGTGGGCTTCATGACAAGAGGGCGTGTCTTGGGGAAAACCCAAATCGCCACGCCTCTTCTGCTGTTGAGCGCCCCCCTCAGTTTGTCATGGAGCCTCCCTCGGATTATCATTATTTTCCCCACCTGTCTCATTAGCTTTGATCTTTTCTTTCTCCCCCAGCCCAACCCCCCTAGACTGTGAGCCCCATGAGCCAGGGCCATATCTCTTCTCTCCTAGAGCCCGTGCTTGGCACGCAGCAGGCCCTCCACTATTATGAGGTTTTTACAGGTGCAGAAACTGAGGCTCAGAAAGGCAGGCAGAGAACTGGCAAGTGGTGGTGCTAGGATTTGAACCCGATGGTCTCACTCCAAAGCCAGGACAGTCGCCCCTCAGTATCCGTGTGGGACTGGTTTCAGGACCCACTTGGA
Source organism: Myotis lucifugus (assembly GCF_000147115.1). Taxonomy (NCBI): domain Eukaryota; kingdom Metazoa; phylum Chordata; class Mammalia; order Chiroptera; family Vespertilionidae; genus Myotis; species Myotis lucifugus. Next base: position 146,436 of record NW_005871321.1, read on the forward strand.
TACCAAATCCTTGGATGCTCAAGTCCCTTCTGTGAAAGGGTACAGCACTGCATACAGGCTTACGACAGAGTGCGCCCGGCATCCTTCATTCACATGTATCCAGCCTAGCGCCTGATGCACGGCAGGTTCAAGTTTTGCATTTGGGGTCTTTTTAGGGTTTCTTTTTCCAAATTATTTCCAATCCATGGCCGGCTGAATCCACAGATGGGAAACCCATGGATACGGAGGGCTGACTGTCTCTTTACTTCCCCTCTGGCCACTGTGCAGGGACGGGGCAGGGATGCTCACCCTGGCCGAGCTGACGGTGGTGGAGGTGCCGTGGCTGCCTGTGGACGAGCCTGTGTCACTGTAGGAGACCATGGAGTAGGTGTCACCGGGCCCAGGGCCGGGGGGCTGCCGCGCCTTCATCGACTCGATCTCCCTCCTCAGCACCAGGTGATCAAAGCGGTCCAGGTCTTGGGGGGAAATGGTGCCTCTCACCTCAGAGAGGAGGGAGAACTGGAGGCAGGGACAAGTGGGGCACTCAGCAGGGAGCCCCACCAGCAGGTGGGATGGCTCCTGCTACCCCCAGTGACCTGCATGCCACCTTAACTACTGGCCTCCCCTCCTCAACCCTCAGTGGCTCCCCACTGCCCTGAGGAGAAAGTCCAACACCTTGGCCCGGATGCTGGGCCAGCACCCTCTGGCTCCTCCTCCCTGGCACCTTAGCAGGCATGACTGCAGCAACCGGAACACACCGGAAGCTCCTCCCCCCACTTCTCTCTGAACTGCACTGCCTCTGTGAGGTCTTCCCAAATGCAACCACGCCCAGTGGGTTCCTCACTTCTTCCTTCGTGCGGCCTCGGAACCTCAGACTTTCACCAGAGCGGGTTCTCAAAGCCGGCAGCACGGCAGGCACCGGGCTTGTAAGAACTGCCGGTGGCCTACGCCCACCCACAGATGTGCATGCAGAGTGAACAGGCCAGGGTGGGGCCCAAGCATTGCTTTTTTTAAAAATCCTCACCCAAGGATATTTTTTCCATTGCTTTTTCAGAGAGAGAGAGAGAGTAGAAGGAGGGAGAGAGGGAGAGAGGGAGAGAGAGAGAGAGAGAGAGAGAGAGAGAGAGAGAGAGAGACAACGATGCGAGAGAGACAACACATTGATTGGTTGCCTCTGGCACGTGCCCAGAACAGGGGGAGGGGGACAAACAGGGAGCGAACCCACAACCCAGGTACATGCCCTTGAATGGAAATCAAACCTGTGACCCTTCAGTGTGTGGGCCGACGCTCTAACCACTGGACACCACTGGCCAGGGCCCAAGCATTGCTTTTTGAAAGCAATCCAGATGATTCCAAATGTGCATGAAAAGCCACTGTGTTAGTTAGGGCCTCGATCACAGGAGACTTTAAATGACTGTCTCCCCAGGAGTCTGTGGGCTCCCCCGGGCAGGGGACCATCGTGGTCACCAGTCTCTGCCCAGGGTTCCGTTAGGCCTGACTCCTTGTGGGTTCTTAGTAAAGGAGGGGGGACCTCGGGAGGCAGGGAGGGATGCAGAGCCCTGGAGAGCTGCAGCCAGGCCCCAGCAGCCCCCCACCAGCCTCTCCCTTGCCCAAGGAGGGGTGCCGGTCACCTTGGCGTGGGTGTTGAGCAGCTCGAACAGGGCCATGACCAGGGCCTCCACGGAGACGCTGCCGCCGCGGTACTCCTCCAGGTAGTAGGCCATGGTGGCGCGCTCCTGCTCGTTCAGCAGGTGCCGCGCCTGCTCCTCCAGCAGCACGCGCGTCTGGTTGCCCAGGCTGCTCAGGGTCACCTGGGAGCCGGCCGGCCCCTTGTAAAATCCCAGCTGAAAGACAGAAGATGGAGCTGCCCTGGAGCCAGTGGCCAGGCCCGGCCAGCGACCACACTGCAGGGGGATGAGGTCGGTCCCTCCATGGTCTTGTCCCCTACTTCCCCCCTCCTTCTCCCCTCCCGACCCCGACAAACCTGCAGGACACGCTACCGATACGTGCTGAGGGCATGTGGCCTCTGCAGTTGCAGTTTTATGTCTTACATGGCACTTGTACACGTATCATCAGGTCCTCGTGACCATTCAGAGGGAAGCAATGTTATTAGGGTTCCCGTTTAGTCCTCTAGGTCTCAATCTCTCCCTTATTAAATTGGGGGTAATAGTAACTTTATTTCCAAACTACACTTAGATGGGCACGCACACACACTCCAGCCCCAACCGCCACTGTCTCTACCATCATCAGCGTCTAGGATGCCACCGGCCTGTCCTCTGCCTCTCCCTGTCACCACACACAGCAGCTGAAATGATCTTGTGAAAACACGATCTCCTCATTTTGCTCCCTGCGTAAGCCCTCCAACGGCATCCCATCACTTCAGGTGAGAAGCCAAACCCTGTGTGAGCTGGCCACCCACCTGGGGTCATCCTGTCCCCGCTCCCCCTTGCTCACTGCACTCCCAGGCTCTCCCTTCTTCCAACAGGCACGACCTTTGCCTGCCGGGGGCTCTGGCACAGGCTGCGGCCTCTGACTAGGTCAGCCCCTGCGGCTCCTGCACCAGACTTTCCCTCACTCCTTTCTCTCTGACCTTCCGTTCACAGCCTAAATATCGCCTGTTCCTACTTCAGACAGCCTTTCCCTGTCTCAATTAGGTGCCCATCTGTCATTCTCTCGTAACACCCAGCACCTTGTCGTGATGGCAGTGAGCATCTCCTGTGATTGGACCTGGCGTAGTTCGTTTTGTTCTTACGTGCGTCTCTTTCACTGGGGGTGACCTCCTTGAGGGCAGGGATCTGATCTGTTCTGTTCGTGGCTGTTAACCCCGGTGTCTGGGATGGTGTCCCGGGGGTGCCCAGAGCCGGGAGGCACTCACAGGCATGTGTGGGATGGAAGATGGACAGACAGACTGCCCAAATGAATGAGCTCATGTGTGTGAGTCACTGGCACACATGCCAGGTCCAGAGCTCCCCCCACGGAGCTCAGAAGAAGCCAAGGACAAGGACGCCTGGGGACGGAGGGCACCCTACCTTGTCTGCTCCTTCTGTGGTGGGATCCCCAGGAAACCTATGGAGGAAGACAAGCATGGTCAGCCGCACGTCTGAGCAGTTCAGACGGGCACGGGCAAGGAAAGGGTTGGTCTGCAGCGGGGTGAGCAAAGCTTTGAGAGAACTGCGGCCTCCACTCGCTGGACCTATCAATGAACATGAACCCCTGGGCAGATGGGCAGTTCCCAGCCTCCCAGTCAAGCCACACGGACAGCAATTCTAAATCCAGGCACCTACAGTCCAGGCAGGACAGGAGAGAATAAGGTTACAACTGATCCGTGGCCTCGGGGTCAGGCCAGTCCTAGGAAGGGGGGCGGGGCGAACGGAGCCTTAGAGATGAGACTCGGCTGCAGCTGGGTTTTTAAGCAGCAGCCGGAAATCTGGTTTTTAAAAAAATGGGAAACCTGGGACCTTTTTAAATGTTTGTAACTAATTTAAAAAATTATAATACTGTGTAGACGAAAAGGGAGAGAGGGAGAGAGAGAGAGAAGGAAGAGAGAGAGAGATGCGCTGGGTGTGCTTGGCCTGGGAGGGGCACCACCCCGTCTGAGACTCGGGATGGAAATCCAAAGGTGACACGTTCGGACAGTAGTAACTACTCAGCCATCCAGCAATGACATCTCATCTGAGACCCTCCCACCCGGGGAACTCCTGAGATTCTCACAGACCCGGGAGAGGGGCAGGGTTTAAGACTCACTTTTCAGACAAACAACTAAGGGCCCAAAAATAAGGTAAGTGACTCGCCAGAGGCCAACGAAGAACAAGAGAGCTGCGTGGTGCAGTTCAGCTTTCCCTGGGAAACGGGCCAGGAGAGGAGAAGGGACGCGCCCAGGGTCATGCACGGAAATGAAAGGGACCTGGGCTGAGAACTGGTGCGATCTTTACAGATCAGGACGTGGTGCAGGGGCGGGAGGAGGACGCAACTGGCTCTCAGAGCGGGCCCCGGGGCCCTGAGGCTCCGCGTAAGCAGTGGGGCCTGACCCTGCTGAGTTCGTGGCGGGGTCCCCGATCCGGGAACTGGCGATCCACTTGGTCTCGTCCACGGTGGTGCGGGCGTGGGGCAGCCTCCCCACGTCCTTCACCGTCAGGATGAGGTGCTGGGATGACTTGAGCAGCCTGACCGCCTCGTCGTGCAGGATGTTGAGAAAGCTCCGCCCGTTCACCTCCAGGATCTGGTCCCCGACCTGCCAAGACCACAGCACAACACAACACAGTCACCTGGGCTGTTTGCAGGACACAGACTCGTGCCTGGGGCGTCGGAGCCCTGGTCCTGTCCCAGTTCTCCTGCCGGCCAGCCTGCCGAGGAGGAGGTCACCGGGCTCAGAGAGCTTGTGCAGGTGCCTGAGGGAGACTCAGCAAGTCCATGGCAGACAACCTTCCAATCCTGATCCTGAGCCCATGCTCCTCTCACCTCTTGACCTAGCAAGGGTTTGAGGGGTGAGTCTACCAACAGGTTCCCAAGGACCCCCTTATCCAGAAAACAACAGCCCCCTCAGGGGCCGGGGTGGAGTGGGCTGGGATTGGGGCAGGATGAAGCGAGAGGCGTGAAGGCACACTTCCGTCACTGCCCTCTGTGCGGCCCCGCTGCGGAGAGCTTTACCCCCAGCACGCATTCTCACATCACCTCCAGATGTACACAACATTCTCATTTACTCCAGAAAACAGGCAGTACATGGGGAAGCCAGCCTCTCGTTAAAGCAATAACATACTCTGGGATTCTTATAACACGCGGGGCATTTTATTTCGTAATGAAAAAACACGCGTTTTTAATGAAAGGATTAAAAAAACAACAACGCCTAACCTTCCAATAAAAAGAAATATGTGACAAAAACAGCCGAGGTTGGTGGGAAGGTGGTGTGGTGTGAGATGGGCACATGTGAAGACTTGTGTCTTGTTTGAACTCGGGGTGGGGGGGGGGCTGGTGCTCCCCTTCCTGTGATGGTGGGGGGTCTGCAGCTCAAGGCCAGGAAAGGGCTGTGCAGCGTCACCCCCACCAAGGCCGTGAAGGGCAGCCTCGGAAGCCAGTTATTCCAGTTATTCGTGGCTGCTCTGCCTTCTCCCCAGGTCCCCTGCCTGCTGATGGCTCATGATCAACCCCCAGGTGGATTTCCCAGCATTTTTCAAAGCAGGATTTAGCGAAGGCGAGCCAAATGGGAATTTGGAAGAAGAAAGGGAGGGAAACAGATGTGATGTCAAGGCTGAGAAACGACACCGTGGTCCCCAAGACCCTTTCTTTTAACATCCCTGCTGCATCGCGGAGTTCCCAATACAGGGTGGTTACAAAGGCAGACTTCCCCCGTCTCCCCTGTGCCAGCAATGCTGTGTGCGGAGGGGGCCCATGCGCCCCTGCCTCAGCGGCCCATCCTACAACGCTCACTACTGCACACCCAGTCAGCGCCAGGCTCGCTGGGAGGCCGTGTGCGCCAGACCGACCGCTCCTGCTGCCTAGTCGAGCGTGGGTTCGGTCTTGTGCTATCAGTGGGCTTTCCCGTCAGCCTCTCCACACTGTATCCCCAGGGCCCAGAACACAGTGGGAAGAAAAATTCATCAAATGAATGAAAAGCCAGACACCCATCCCCCTCCACGCCTAGCTCTGGGACCATTTCTGCTGCAGCCCAGGGGGGACCAGCACATCACACCAGCCTGGAGTCCCAAATTTCAAACCGCAGTTGCCCAGATGCTGACTGTGTCCCAGGCACCTTCTCTGTCCCTTTACATATTCTTTTTCTTATTTAGTATCTTCAGCATCCTGAAGAGCAGGTATTGCTCTCCATCTCACCAGAGAGAACACAGAGGCTCAGAGAGGTTAAGTAAATGGGGTGGTTACAGAACTCGCGGGAGGACAGTGAGGGTGCAGCCCCCGCAGGCCGGCCCCAGGGCCCCAATGCTGCCAGGAGCTCTGCCTGGGGACACACGGCATCTCTGCAAATCCAGCAGGTCCAAAGCCACTGCCGGCACGCCCTGGCCTTCCCTCAGCATCCAGCTCTGACAACCCAGCCTTCATTCCCCTGAGCAGATCCTTCAGGAAGTCGCACCAACCTTCACCTTCCTCCACCCCTCCAGCCCCCAACCTGGGTCCCTCTCTCCACGCACCGGGGCTCCTGAGCCAGCACCCCACCTCCGGGCATTTACACCCAAACTGGCCTCAGACCTCGCACCAAGTTAATAATTTTCCCTCCACTTTTTACTTTCATGACATCCCTCCTTTCTTAAAAACTTCCAATGACCCCCCCGCCCCACCCCACAATCCAGGGGGCAGCAAAGCATCATGGTTAAAGGGTTTCAAAGACCATCAGAACGGGGTTCAAACGCTGACTCTGCTCCTTCCATGCCGTGTGAGCTCAAGCAAATCCCCCAATAGCTTTTGTGGCTCAGTTTTCTTGGGTGTAAAAAGGGGTGCTAGCCCAGGACTGTCCTCCAATTTCCTAGTCATCAGCACCTGTTCCCCCTGCCACCAACAATATCACAGTTCTCTCCCTCTCTGCCTCCCTGAGCTCCCTAGCTGAGAACCCCGGGCCCCTGAGAATGTGGGCAGCCCCAGGTGGACGCCTTGGAAAGGGCTTGGCGCACGGCAAGTGCTCAGTAAGTGCTTTTGCATGAAGGAGTGGGTTTTGCCACTTCCCACCTCGCTGGGGAGCCCCTCCAGCCTCTCCCCCCAGGGGCTTTCTCAATGCCAAGAAGCAGTGCTGTGGTGACATGACTGTGAGTGAAGGGGAAACGGCGCCCTGCTGGGCCCGCTTGCACTCAGGACATGGCAGTGGGGCCTCGCTTCCCTCCTTCCCTCCTGAGTAGCGGAGGCCCCACCGCTCCCGTGTCCAGCTGCTCCCCCAGCCGAAGCCCAGGCCACACTCTCCATCAGCTGAAGTGCTGTTTTCCTAAGGATCCCTCTCAACAGCTTTGGCTTTTGTTACTAAGCGAAGGGAATCCATTTTAATCTTCCCCACACACGTGACTTCATCCCAGTTTAATTTTAAAAAATAGCCTCCGAGATGGGGTTTAGTGTATGCAAGCCTCTCCCTGCAGGGCTGGGCCGGGAAGGGGGCTCGGAACAAAGGAAAGGGCGACTCCATCCCAGAGCATCCACCTGGCCCTCCACAGCGGCGAGGCTGGTGGGGGGAGGGGAGTGTCCCGACACTGCATGGCACCTACGTCTGCTACAAAAATGTACTCGCGGTTTATCTGGAATCAGATGTAAACGGGCGTCCTATATCTTTATTAGCTAGACCTGGCGAACCGTGTCAGTCACCACGGGGCCAATGGTTTCCGGGGTGGGGGCTGCGTCTGCGCTATGGTTACCAAACTTCACTACTTGTCCCTGAGCCCGGCTCCTGTCCTGTGTGCGGTCCCTGCATGCCCAGCACACCACTTACTTCTGCCTCCTCCTCAGCATGAATATCTGAGAAGTCACAGGTTTTGCTGTGCTAGTCACATTCCCCCTCAGGCCTGTTTAATAAACACAGATTTGAGTCCTGAACAGCCGACCTCATTCCAGAAGGGCAGAGCCTAGCCCCAAAGATGGAGCCTAGCCCAAGAGCCTAGCCTCACCTAGCCCTGGGAGCAGACCCTGGTCCGAACACCAGAGAGAGAGAGAGGGAGAGGGGGAGGGAGAGGGAGAGGGAGAGAGGGAGGGAGGGAGAGAGAGAGAGAGAGAGAGAGAGAGAGAGAGAGATATTTGTGAGAGGCAGCTCACGCGTGACCCACCTGGGGAACAGGTGTGAAATAGGAATCATACTCGGGAAACCCCAACTGAATGGGGGTATGTGAGCCCGTCTTCCTTGTCTCTCTCCAATCCTCTCTCATCTTCCTTCTTCCTCCAGGGCCTGTTTTAAACCTGAAGTTCTGGACGGGGCTGGCCTTGGGGTCCCCACACAGCCCTCGACAGCATCTGGGTTGGTCTGAGGCTCCCATTTCTCTGTGTCCAGTTCCCTCTCAAATTCTCTCCTTGTTGGGGAGCTTCCCGAGGTCCGGGGACCTTGTCAGCACAGCTGTCTGCCTGCTTGCTCACTGTCATTTGGAGTCCACAAACCAGTTTCAAATAAACCCAGTGTCCCCTGCTGCTCACAGCAGGCCCGTGGGGCCAGCGGGCTACGAAGCCCCATGCCTAGGGTGCAATGGAAACATGCCCCTAGGTCTGAAACCAGGCCACCAAACAGAGGAGCCATGTGCCCTGCACAGCTCTCAAGTACCGTCCGAGACTCAGTGTTCCCATCTGTAAAGTGGGCATGACACTACCCACACTTTTTGTGAGAACCAAAGGGGACCACTCGGTACAGAGCCTGACACCACAAGAGAGGCTTTCAGTAGCTTGTCCTTTGCTTCCCTTCCCAATGGAGGCCACAGGTTGGGATGCCAACTGATTTGTTCAAGGTCACTGGTCACGCAGGAAGTGAACAAGGAGCCAGCACCTGAGCCCAGCTTTCCACATTCTTCCTACCACCCTGTGCCGCCCTCATCCCAGCATGTGCCTGGCACACGGGAGGCATTTAGTAACTGGTGAAGGGACAGGAGGGATCGCCCTTCCTCCTCTCCACTCACTTCCACTCGCTTCCCCTTTTCCTTTGGTTTGTGAACTTGGATTTGGCAAGTTAATGGTCTTGATCTGACTTCCCTGCCCCCCACCCCCTGCACCTAAAAAAAACCCTAAGAGCTCTATGCGTTGATTCATTGAAATGTTACTTTTTCTTACCGATCGAAGCCAGCTTTGAGTTAGATGACATGGGTCAATAAGGCAAAAAGTAAAGAGGCTGCGACCACCAGCCCTGCAGATGGGGAGACCGGGGCCCAGAAAGCACGGGGACGGGTCTGGGGCCAAAGCCCAGACCCTCAGAATAATTAGCCAAGAAAAATTCACATTGCCCAGAACTCATCAAGACATGACCCCCCGGAGGAAGGAGAGACAGGTGCAAAGAGTGATGGAGTGTCCAATATTGCTCAGCCTGCCATCGGGCGCCGATGGGGAGGACATGGAAGGATAAACGAATAAAGGTGGCTTGATTTTATTTGTCACCACTGCCTCCTATTTATCACCAGCGATGGAGGAACGGAGGGCGGACCATGGGAATGCCCTTCATTTCAAGGCAGAGGAAAGACTCCTCCATCATCCACAGCCCATCGAGTGACAGGCTCAGATCTGGGGTGCTCTGAGGAGAGCATGCGGGGACAGCAGCAAGGACAGGACACAGATCTCCCCCGAAGCTGGCCAGCCACCAGCGGCAGGCACTCACGTCCTCTGGGCCTGAGGTCCACGGGGAAAGAGCTCAGCAGGCTTGGGAGTGACCCCACTCAGGGAAGGGTCCCCTCTTTCTCCCTGAGACCCAGGGAGAATAATTTTTCCGCGCTAAGCCTTCTTTCCCTCAAAACTCAGGACTGAGACCACCAACTGTTACACTGTTATGCAGGCGAAGTGAGCGGCCATCTGGTGTGTGGTTGTGAGCACAGACCCAGGAGTCTGCCCTCTGGGTCTAAACCCAGACTCTGCCACTTGCTCTCTGTGTGACCTTGGGTAATTTCCTTAACCCCTGCGTGCCTCAGTTTCCTTCTCTCCCACGTCAGGTAGGAGACCTGCCAAGTACTGAAAACAACCTAAATGCTCACAGAGGAGAGTGGCTGAATCAAGTCAGGCAGAGCCACACCGTGCAGCTCCAAGCAGCCGCAAATAAAAACAAAAAACAAAGACTTCTGTGCACTGACACGAAGTGATTTCCAGGATATTCGATTTTAAAAGTTAAGGTGCAAAATAATACCGATAGCATACTGCCTTTCGTCAAGGAAAGGAGAAAGAATACATGTACCTAACTGCTTTTGCAAAAAAGAAACAGGAATAAACCAAAAACCAGTTTGTTTCGTTCCCTGCGAGGAGCAAGGAGCGGGAGGAGTGTGGGGGAGAAGGGATACTCTGCGTATACCTTTTTTTTGCATAATTTTGATGTTTTAGTTCCTCAAAGTGAAAGTAAATCAATAGGGGGGAGCCCAGTTGAATGCCAGTGGAAACAAAGGGGCCTGTTTCAAATAAGTAACAAAACTAAGCTGAAGAGGAAAAGGAACAACTAACCCAACACAAGACTTTGACTCCAAACCCTCAGTTTAAAGACAAAATGAGTTGCTAACAAATGAGAACCTCAACTTAGCGCGTTTGTTTTCCACAGTGGAATGCACGAGGCAATTCTGAAACTGCTTTTGTCTCGTAAGATGGGGCAAGTGAGTAAATATGTTGGGCCTTCTAGATGAGAACCAAGTGCCCCCTCAGGGCCAGCACTACGCTCGGTGGGGGGCTACAGTAGGTACAGTATCAGTTTCCTAGAGCCGCTGTGACAAAGTACCACAAACCTAACGGCTTCAAAGAACATGGACTTATCCTACAGTTCTGGAGGTCAGAAGTCTGACATGGGTCTCTCTTGGGCAGTAGCCTCACTGGGAGCCATTATGACCAAGGAGGCGGGGAGCTTTAAAAGCCAGGCAGTCAGACTAAGCAAACTGAAGGTTTATAGTTTATTAAGCTCCCATTCAGAGGCCAGTTCACAAATCCAGCCAAGACAGCAACCTAGGAAGGATGGAGGTGGCGGCACAGCCAGCAGGGAGAGCCTAAAACAGTCACCCAGCATGTGCGGGTTTCTCGGGAGAGAAGTCACCTCCCAGCTCCTTGGGAAAGCTGTTCGCCCTCTGTGCGGACTCATCAGCTACCTGAGACTTTCAGAGGCCTTTACCCGCCAGCACCCACACTCACACAATTAGGGCTGCCATTTTGGGGTGCATATCATATGCCAGGCACTGGATTTTACATGCATAGCTCATTGTGTCCTGACATCATCATCATCATCATCATCATCATCATCATCATTATTATTATTATTACTAGAGGCCTGGTGCACAAAATCATGCACAGTGGGGTCCCTCGGCCTAGCTGGCGATCGGGGCCAATCAGGGCATCTCATCCAGTCCCAATCAGGGCTGATCAGGGCCGATGGGGACCGGCCGGCCTAGGGGAGGGACCGCGGGAGGTTGGCCATGGGAGCGCACTGACCACCAGGGGGCAGCTCCTGCATTGAGCGTCTGCCCCCTGGTGGTTAGTGCATGTCATAGCTGTCGTCCGGTCATAACGGTCGCTTAGGCTTTTATATATACAGATTATTATCCTATATAATAAAAGGCTAATATGCAAATCGACCAAATGGTGGAATGACCGGTCGTTATGACGTGCATTGACCACCAGGGGGCAGACGCTCAATGCGAAAACTGCCCCCTGGTGGTCAGTGTGCTCCCACAGGGGAGCGCCACTCAGCCAGAAACCGGGCTCACAGCTGGCCAGTGCAGCGGCGGTGATGGCAGCCTCTCCCGCCTCCACAGCAGTGCTAAGGACCCCTCAGGGGATGTCTAACTGCAGCTGGCAGGTGGACATCCCCAAGGGGCCCCAGACTGTGAGAGGGCACAGGCTGGGCTGAGGGACCCTCCCCCCACCCCCGCAAGTGCACGAATATCATGCACCGGGCCTCCAGTTATTATTATAAACATTAGTAGTCGAGAGCCTGGAATCTACCTGCAGCACAGCCCCGCCTCCACAATCCCTGGGAAGGGAAGCAAGATGCCATCTCTGAGATTCAGGGCTCGTGGCCCCTCCCTGGGAGCGAAAGGTGGCCCCTGCACTCTGGGAGAGGCAGCCCGTCCTCTAAGCTGGAGCTCAATAACATGTAAGTTATTACCCACCTCTTGCTTAAAGAGCCAGGGGATTTCCAAGTCCCCAAAGCAATCAGGGGCTGCTGTGGGGCCGGGGCTGGTGCGCCAGCGAGAAACCGAAAGGAACAGCCTTGGGTGCTTCCCTCCCAGAGGAACTGTATGTCTGTATAGTAGCTCATGGGTACACACATCTCTATGTATCTACCTGTGTATGTATATACACACATACTTTTTCTTGTATGTAAAGGAGTCCACACTGATACCAGCAGAAACCAAACGGGCCTCCCCCCCTGGGATGGCCTCAGGGGCGCAGGTGGTGGGGCCAGGCAGGATCTGGGAGGGCCACACTGGGCTTCCGAAGCTTGCTGGCTGATGTTTAGGACTAAGTGTCCTTTATTTCCTCTCTTTGCAGTCTCTAGATATTTGGTCAAATTAGGGTACTAAGGAGGTGACAGAAGAAAGCAGGTGGCCTTTAAAGGGCCTGAAGAGCTAGGCCCTCGATCCTGAGCAAGTCACTGCCCCTCTCTGAGCCTCAACTGCTCACCTATTAAACGGTGCTATTAATGCCCGCCATAGGGCTATTGGGAGGAATAAATAAGAGTGTATCTAAAGCGTTTGGCACAGCACTTGGTCCATAATAGCTGGTTAATAAAGAGCAACTGCTCTCATCATTATTCTTTTTAAATGCTAGTCGATCTTGGCTGTCCTTAAAGGAACAAACAAGGTTTTATGGCCCATTCTTTGGTGGCGTTTGAAGCTGTAGGGGAAGGTGCACAGGAATAAGAGAGGCTGAAGGAATAAGTGCGGGAGGGGAGCCAGCCCCTACCGGGAGGGTGGGAGAGCTCCAGGTCCCAGGCTGCGCCCAGGGCGCACGCTGGGAGGTGCCTGCCCCCTCCGAGGAGCTCTCCTTCCCAGCAGGGGACTTGCCCTTTCCCTGGACCCGCAGGGCCCCAAGGAGCTCAGTGAGCGCTGGGAGGCAGGCAGAAGGCAGCACTTGCTCCCGGGAAAGCTCTGCAGGGCAGCAAGGAGTCTTGTTTACAAAGAAAGCCTGTTCTTGGCTCCACCGCCCACACACCAAGCCCCTTTATTCCACTCAATATGCCTAATTCTACTGAAAACTGCAGTGACAATACATGGAACTAATCAGTCCCGGATGCCCGAGTGGGTGTAGGCAGGCACTTGCATATCCCAGGGACCGTAGAGGGCAAAGGAAAATGCCGGCAGGGAACACGGAGTGCTTTCCTGGGGTGGACACTGGAGATGGAAATCCTCTACCGCAGGCGGGCGTTTTAGGAGCCAATAAAGCCTTCGATGGCCTGCAACTGAGAAGCAACGGACGTGGCCAGAAAACTTGTACGGGATACTTTTCCTCTGCCTTGTTTCAAAATGGAAATCACCTTACTGAAGCCGTTCGCATGATTATAAAATACTCTGTTCAGACACTGCGCAAGGACATAAAGAAGAGGGAGAATCTTCCATAATCTCCTCTCGGCCAGATCACCGCTGTTGACATGTGGGAAGAGGTTGGTAGATGCTTCTCTGCGCATTTTTATGTCCAGCCTCAGGACGAGGAATAAGGAGACTTCTCAAGCACAGCTGGTTTGTTTTCATCTTACAAATGTGTCTCCCCTGCTGCCCTCGTTGTGGTGGCTGTCAGGAAGCTCAGAGCCAACTGTGTCCTGCCTGTGGCTGGGTTTGCAATCCACATCGCAAGTGTTCTGGAAAGATTCTCACTCCGGCTTTATCTCTTCCCTCTGCCCCCTTGTTCTTCCTCCCAATCTGGAAACAGCCTAAGTGCCCATCAGTAGATGAATGGATTAGAAAACTGTGGTACTTCTACACGATGGAATACTATGCTGCTGTAAAAAAGAAGGAATTCTTACCATTTGCAACGGCATGGATGGAACTGGAGAGCATTATGCTAAGTGAAATAAGCCAGTCAATGAAGGAAAAATGCCACATGATCTCACTCATTCATTGATAATAAAGACCATTATAAACTTATGAACAATAATAGATACAGAGGCAGAGCTGCCTCAAACAGATTGCCAAACTGCAGCGGGAAGGCCGGGGAGGCAGGAGGGAGGGGGGTAAGAGATCAACCGAAGGACTTGTATGCATGCATATAAGCATAACCAATGGACATAAGACACTGGGGGGTAGGGGAGGCCAGGGGATTGTCAAGGGCGGGGGGAAAAAAAGGACACATATGTAATACCCTTTGTAATACTTTAAGCAATAAAAAAAAAAGAAACTGAAAAAAAAGTATCTTTACTCTGTGTTTTGAAACTACCTTCAAACTCTTTTTTTTGTAATTTGGGGGGGAATAAATGGAATTAAAACTGCATACAGGCTAAATGCAATGTGGTGTGCTGGATTATACTGTATTCTAGAACAAAAGTGGGAAAACTGAACTCTGCCTATGAAGTCTGGAGTCGGTTTAGCAGTATAGTACCAATAATGTCAGCTTCTCAGTCTTGGCAAATGCACCTGCTTACACAAGATGTTAATACCAGGGGAAGCTAGATGAAGGAAAAGGGGACCTGTCTTTCCAACTTTTCAGGAAATCTAAAATTATTTCAAAATAACAAATTTACTAAACACAATCTGCATACAGACTACTAGGAGACTGTTTCCTCTTGGAGACCCAACAAGGTACCATCTTAACTGGCTGAGAGCACAGCAAGCGCCCAGACCCAGGGCATTTCAGAACCAACTAGAACCAGCCAGCTGCTGTGGAGCACCTACTACCCACCCGCTGGCCTGGTTCCGAGCACAGTTCAGAACCAGGACCCCGATTCCCAAATGCCAGTCCTGGCTTTCCCTCTCACTAGCTGTGCAAACTCTGTCTCAGATGCTGTGCCTGTGAAATGGGCTAGCAAAAGAAGGCATTTAACAGCGGTGCTGGTGGCTTAAAACACTTGGGAAAGAACAGATTGTCCCAGTCAGTCCCAGCTGTATAACAAAGCAACTGGGTGGTTCAGAGCAACAGACATTTACTCCCTCTCCCCTCCCCGTTCTGGAGGCTGCAAGTCCGAGATCAGGGTGCCAACCTGGTCCGGTTCTGGTGAGAACTCTCTCCCAGGTGCAGACCACCAACTTCCCCTTATGTCCTCATAGTGGAGAGAGGGCTAGAGCGCTCTCTGGGTCCCCTTTTTTAAGGGCACTAATCCCATTCCTGAGGCTCCACCCTCGGGACCTAAGCACCTCCCAGAGGCCCCACCTCCTAGCACTACCAAACTGGGGGTGAGCACTCACACATATGAATTTGGGGAGCACACTAACGCTCAGTCCATATCTTAGACATTCGGTATTTAACCTGTTGTGAATGTCATTGTGAGTTCATGCCTCCTTTCATCCTTTCAGTGATCCTGAGGAAGACACGTTATTTGTTATGATTCCCTGGGAAAAGGACAGGAACCCGGAGAGGTGAAGGGATTCTCTAAGGTCATATAGCTATTAAAGCAAAAGCGAAATCTGGGGTTTGAATCCAATCTTCCTGGCTCCAAACACAGAGCTCTTCCCGCTACACTGTATTTCCTAAGACCGTGGTTGGCAAACCACGGTTCGCGAGCCACATGCGGCTCTTTGGCCCCTTGAGTGTGGCTCTTCCACAAAATACCACGTGTGGCACGCACGTACAGTGTGATTGAAACTTCATGGCCCATGTGCAGAAGTCGGTATTTTGTGGAAGAGCCGGTATTTTGTGGAAGAGCCACACTCAAGGGGCCAAAGAGCCGCATGTGGCTCGTGAGCCACGGTTTGCCGAGCCACAGTTTGCCGACCACTGTCCTAAGAGAAGCTGACACGACAGAGGCCTGTCTGTCTCCATAACAAAGGGCCTGAATGCCCCTGGGGGGAACCTGACGCTCTACATAGAGGAGAGGAAAGGTCGTGGGGGTCAGAGTGGTGTTCAGGGGATCCGCTGGCACCCTGCATTCAGGCCCTTTGTTATGGAGACACAGTCTCACCTCCTGCTGCGTTGAAATCAAGACTGCCTGGGCCCAAATCCTGCTCTGCATCCCATCGGCTGTGCGGCCTTGGGTTAGCCTGCTTAACCTCTCCATGCCTCGGTTTACCCAGCCGGAAACGTGGGTAAGAATGACGTACCCCACAGGATGGCAGGAAGGTTCCAGGAGATAACACCTGTGAAGTCAATTACGAATGCTGGGCACACAGTGAGCCCTCTTTGAGACGTGAATTAATAATATTTCAATAACTGCTGGTTGCCCTGGATCAAACGCCAGCCCCGACGCTGCCCCAGTACAACCCCAGCCCAGCTCGTGGCTCTCTCTCCTCTTCCCTCCCCAAGCACCATAATAAACTCTGAAGTCAGGGCCATCGCAGTCCATCAGCAGTGTTTGCAAAACAGCAGCCAGGAAGAGCCTGGCTGCCCGGTGCCCAGCACCACGTGGGAGGCACCCTGCGCTGAGGACAGTGGGAACTCGGGGCGTGGGAGATGGGACACAGCTCCTGCCGCTCGCTCTGAGCTGTGAATGGGAGGCATGCAGCCGGGCAAGGGCTCCGGCTGGGGCCAGTCCCGAAGGTGGATGCTGAATGCGCTGCTGGAAGTCTGACCGCAATCAGCCTCCGAGAGCTCCCCGCATGGCTCAGGTGGTCCCTCCCACCCCCACGACTGCAGCCCCGCACCTCACCCCCTCCCGAGAGAGTGGGGGGCCCCTCACCTTGAGCCCACTGCTTTCTGCTTCAGAGCCCGGGTCCACGCCCGTGACGTAGATGCCGAGGCCATACTCTGCTCCCCCGCGGATGGTGAGGCCCAGGGACCGGCCGTCCCCCAGCACCAGGTTCACCTGCAGCAGGGACAGGACACAGCATTGAGGGCCATGAACTTCGGGGGCCAGCGGGCTGCAGTCACTCCTAGTCCCTGAGGGGCACATGGATTCAGGTCTGGCTGAGGGGCCGGGGCAAGGGGAGGGCAAAAGCTCCGAATCTGGAATCTGGATAGTGCACAGCCCCTGGGGTCACGCAGGATTCTGTTTGTATGGAGCGCGGCAGGGAGGGAGAGGGAGGAACAAGACTAGCCTATGTGCGGGGCTGTGAGCGAGGCCACGCCTGGGCCTTACGCAGGGGAGAGAGGCTCAGACTGGGATTTTAGAAAGACTACTGGGGAGGGGAACAGGAGAGAAGGGAGAGGCAGGATCAGACCAGCGAGGCGGGCTGAGGACAGAGTGGGTAGTCCCCACCAGGAACCCCCACTTTGCCAGGTAGAGCAAACCCCCTCTTCCATATTGTGCCTTTAGGCCTGGAACCAGCCGAACTCAGCCCTGCTCACTGGGTGACCTGGGGTCTGTTCTCCTGCCCCCCCACATACCCCCAGCCCTCCCCCCCCTCACATGGTCCCTCCAGCTCCAGGACACAAAGATTCTGGGGAGAGCCCAGAGGAGCCCAGGAACACACAGATGGCAGGAGTCGCCCTCTGAATACTGAGGATGGAAACAAACCTCCCGCCTGCCCGCCACCTCCCCATAAATCCTTCACAGGGAATAAAATGGAGTCTTTATTACAGAACCGTAATAACAGTCCCATCAACCACACAGTAATCGGCCTCAATCACTTGCTGGAAATTCAGCTGGCGTTTGGTAGGAAACAAAATTCACAGATGGGAAAGGACAGTCAGGAGAGGCAGCCTGGCTCCATGAAAAGAAGGCCACGCCCACCAATAATAGGCACGTAGTAATAATAACTCACTAGATTAGCTGGGGACTAGATGTATTTCTAAATCCCAGGCACTTCACATGCATTAATTACCTCATTTCATCCCCTCTCCTCCTCTGCGGCTTTATTCTTATACCCATTTTCCAGATGAGAAAACTGAGGCTGGAGGATGAAAGGATGTGGCCACGGTCACAGCCAACAGCTGGCAGAGGCCAGGCATTTACGCGGAGCACCACACGGACTCCTAAAGGCCCGAGTTCAAATCCTGCTTCTGTCCTTTACCCCTGGGCAACGGTGGGGCAAGGCCCATCACGTCTCTGACCTTCAGTTTCCCCACCAGTGAAATCCTCGCACACAACCTACACGGAGCAGGCACCGCCATCCCCCCTCCTGCCTTGCCTAGAACCCCGACCCTGCCCAGGAAGCAATATGAGCAACCCCCGGAGATGACATCGATAAGCATTTGGGGGCAAAAATACATGAAAGGAACCTAGCGCCTTGCTGGCATTCGATCAGTCATGGTTGCCCCTGGAATGAATGACTGTCCCAGACACTGTGCTCTGTGCTTACACACACGACCAGTGACCCTGGAAAACAGTCCCACGTGGCTGCCGTGACCATCCCCAAATCCAGGAGCGGGAAGCCTCAGTGGCTCACCCAACGTCAAGGGACGCTCTCAAGGCCACACGGTCAGGAAGTTCTAAAACCAGGTGTGATATTGTGATTTGTAACAAGAAATATGTATATTTAGTCTTCAACCCCATTCCTAGCACTGAGCTCTGTTAACCCGTATAAATTCCTAAGTGGTAAGAGCAGTAGGAGCAACCTTTGTTCTAATGAGGTGACTCTGGGTGGGTTCCTGGATGGCCCCTGCCTGGGGCCTGGACACCAGAAAGACCAACCCATGATGAGGAGTCTGGAATTTTCACCTCCCACCCCCATTCTCCAGAAAGGGAGAGGGGCTGAAAGGGAGTTAACTGATCGGGCCTATGTGAGGAAGCCTCCACAAAGTCCCAATGGTAAGGGTGCGGGGGAACATGTGAACGTAAAGGGAGAGAGGCACATCTGGAGAGAGCACCGGAGCTCTGCGTCCCTCCCCACACCTCTCTTCCATCTGGATGTTCATCCGTATCTTTTATCCAGTCCTTTTACAACAAACTGGTAAACAGTAAGCAAACTGCTTTCCTGAGTTCTGTGAGTTGCTCTAGCAAATTAACAGAACCCAAGGAGGGAGTCATGTTATATCCTCTGTTAACCATTTGTACGTCATAAGCGCCTATAGACGCCAGCGGTGGACCTTTTTAAATTAAATTAAAAATATAGTAGCAGTTAACTGGTTAACTCTGCAAAGAACAGTGTACATATGGGTTTAATCAAACAGCAAATGTTCCCTGAGCTTCTAGCATGTACTGGCCAGTTGCCAAGGCGTTTTCGTCTTCATTCATTCATTCACTCCATACTTACTGAGGGCCTGTGCTGTGCGAGCCACTACCAGGGCACAGAACGGAGATCCTTACCGCCACGGAGCTGACCCAGTAGTGGGGAGAGTAGGCCCTGTTATTGTCTTCATTTTACAGAGGAGAGATTGAAGCCCAGAGAGGTTGTGTCACTTGTACAAGGTCACCCAGCTGGTAAGTGGGGGAGGCAGGATTTGAACCCAGGCAGCCTGGCTCCAGAGTCTTATCCTTTCTGCCACGTGGACACTAGCCTGTTTAACCCCCAGCAGCAATCCTGTCCTTGTTTACTGCAGCTGTAGAGGCTGAGGGTTAGCCCAGAATGGGACGCTGGAATAAGGAGCCCCTCTTCGCCTCTGAGGGCGTGACAGTGTCCCGAGAGCAGAGAGGTCTCATTTGCAGAGAGCTCCGTAAGTTCTTCCTCCCTGTGCCTCCCTGCCGCCTCACGATGGTGCTCACACTCCAGTGTGGAGAAGAGCATCACTGGGAGGGCTGAGAAAACAGATCCAACTTCAGAGGGCAGCTGAGAGTTTTCAAAGGCACTTTTGTTCCACGTGTGATTTTTATATCACGATTACCCTGAGCACTCATTTCCCTAGACCCGTGGTCGGCAAACTGTGGCTCGCGAGCCACATGCGCCTCTTTGGCCCCTTGAGTGTGGCTCTTCCTAAGCCTTAGGAGTACCCTAATTAAGTTAATAACAATGTACCTACCTATATAGTTTAAGTTTAAAAAATTTGGCTCTCAAAAGAAATTTCAATCATTGTACTGTTGATACTTGGCTCTGTTGACTAATGAGTTTGCCAACCACTGCCCTAGACGGTGCATCCCCACTGGGGCTGTATTAGGATTTCTGCAGTTGGGTGGGAAGTCCATCCAGGAGTCTGGTCACAGCTATTTAGAATATTAGATGAGACCAGGCCACTGGACAGAAGAGTCAGGCCCAGGAAGCCAGAGTGAAGGCTCCAGGGACATGTCCCCAGGGCCCTTCTCAACAAGGATGTGGGGGTTCCATGTTGTGTCAGCGAGAGCAGACACGAGGACAGGGCAGAAGCTGCTGTTGGGAGCTCTGAGGTCTGTGAAGGCCTCCTTGGGGTGGTCTAGGGCAGCAGTCGCCAACCTTTCAGACCTCACGGACCACCAGTTGGCGACCGCTGGTCTAGGGTCTCTGCTGCCTTCTGAAGTAGTGGGCCTCCAGGGAACACAGTTCTCTCAGCCTCTGTCTTCTGCATTCCTAGGTAAGTCACTCCTAGACACCCAGAGGTCACCTTCTCTCCTCCCAACCCTCCCATCCACTCACTTCCAGGGACAGGGTCCTTCTCGCCAAGCCTCGAGATGCCACGCTTGTTCCCACCTCAGGGCCTTTGCACGCGCTGTCCTTGCTGCCTGGGATTTTCAGCCCCGACGGCACATGGTGGCTTTTTCTTCCTCTCTCGGTCTCACTCAGGAACCATCTCCTCGGAGCGGCCCTACCTGACCACCTCATCCGGAGCAGTGCCTCCCTCCCCATCCCTCTCTATCCCCTCTCCTGATTTTACTTCTTCCATCTGTCTTCACCACTTTAATGCTCTTGCTAACTTATGTTCGTTTCTGGATTACTGTCTCACTCCTCCCAGGACCTCCTATTCCACTTCCCACAGCAGCCTCAGGCACACCAGGAGCTCACTAAGTACAGGGGGCCTCCTGCATGGGCCCTAGTTGCTGAATCTCCGACCCCTCATGTGTAAAATTCGGATAAGGATACCTGCCCTGCAGGGTGGTCTGTGGATTCAGTAAGATGCTGTAAGTACAGAGCCCAGCACCCAGCCAGCTCTCCACCAGCGAGAATTTCTACTCTAAGATTATGTCCTACCCCGAGGGACGGGGCTGGAGAAAAGGATAAAGCAAGTTCTCTGCCTAACCCTGGAAGGCCGGGCTTGGAAATGAGTCAAGGCCACAGGTACTGCTGCTTTCTCAAGACGGCCAGAGAGCAAGGTCGCCGGGGGAGGGGAGCACGGGGGCCGACCCCCACCCAGCCCTGCCTCCTCGGAAGAAGCCCAGGCGGATTCAGTGGTGCCTACCAGCTGGCTACCCACTGCCTCTCGCCTGGCACAGAGGCGGCTGCCATCTCTGTCTCGCCTGCAGATCGATGTTTGAGCACAAAGAACACAAAACATTAAATAAATGTTACGGTCTTATCGACAGGAAAGGAAAGCTGAGAATGTCTCCGGAGGGGAGGCTCTGTGGCCTCCAGGCTGCCAGAGTCAAAGTGCTGGAGGACCAGAGAGCTGCTTGCAGGTATGACATTCCTTGTCCCAGGATCGACTTGGGGGGGGGCGGGGTGCAAACAGCCCCCAGAGTAAAGTTTAAAACATCAGGGGGGCCATCTCTCAGTCCTTTCCACAGTATTTTAAGAACCAGTCGTGCCTGGGGAGAGGCGGGCCCTGTAGGGGGCGTCTGTTGATGCCCCTGTCCCTCTCCTACAGGTTACCACATCCTGGGGGGGGGGGCTTTGGACAACATCCCCTCCCCCACCAGCGACCGTTTTGGTGGTTCTGTCAATCAAACTGCCCAGCCCTCCCCACCAGCCAATCGGTGCACCTCCCTGGAGTATGACAGTTGAGGGGAAGGAGGCAGAGACCTGCAAGGGAGGAGATCCCTTTCTTCTGGAGGCGGCACCCCAGTTCCTCGGCTTCAGTTCTGGGCCTGCCACACCTGCCAGCGAGCTCTTACTCTGTGGAGGTGACCAGGACCCGTTTCTGTTCCTTACAACCCAGACCGGCCCCGCCACCGCCTCCCTCTGGAGCCCGCAGTCCTGGCAGCAAGCGTGGCTAAGCGCCTGGGTCAGAGCTGCTGAGCAGTCCAGTCATTTCTAGTTTAAAGGGAAGCTCTGAGCTTCGTCCTAGACAGGATGTTAGCGGAGGGAACCGGGCCCCAGAATAAGATGTGGGACAGAGCTGCCCGCCAGCCTACACTGTCCCCTCCGTTTCGCTGTGACAAGGAGAGATACCTGACCTTATTTAAGTCACAGGCTCTTTGCTGCAGCACCTTGGTCTGCATTGTAACAGCCTGCACAGGCCAAAAAGAAAGAACGGAACCCCGACAGGACCAAGCCCTCCTTCCAGCCTCTAAAAAGCTTCCCTGTTCTGGGCTTAGCCAGAAGAATGGTCTCAGGGGCTAGCCTCCCTCACAGCGTGCCCCCCACCCCACCACACACACACACACTCCCCGCCTCAGGTCAGCCTGCCCAGGCCAGGCGGGGCAGCTCACCTTTTTCTCATCCCCGCCTTGCAGCAGGTGCAGGGTGCTCCTCCGGTCACCCTCGCGCGGCCTCAGGGCACCGCTGTGGGGCCGGGGCAGGCTGGCGGGCGGGGAGATGCTGCGGCCCTGCGGGTCCACCCAGGTGTAGATGTGGTTGGTGACGTAGCCCCCGGGGATGCGGCCTGCCGAGTACACCGACATCACCAGCTTCTTGGAGCCCTTGAGCGCCTAGAGAGAGAGCAGAGAGAGGGATACAGTGTTAGCAGGAAGGGGCAGTGAGGGACAGCTGCCCATTCCCCAGCACTTGCTTCCTCTCGGGACCCATTCACGGAGAAGGCCAGTCCCTAAATGCCTTTTCTTTTCCAGGCCTCGGTTCTGTCCTATGGAAACCAGGACATCTGTCCCACCCTTATCTTGAAGTGGTTCAAACACAAGAGAGATGGTCTCAGCATAACAGAGCAGGCCTGGGCCTGCACCCACAGGGAGGCCTGCCTGGCCGGCACCTGAGAGCTTGCATTCGGAGTGTTCCCACCGTTCCCGACCTGACGAGGGCTCGCTGTGTGCAGCCTACCTGTGCAAACCATGCGGTTCATGCTGACCACTTGCTTTCCTTCCAGAGATCTGGAATGTGGGTACAGGCAGAGGGTACCTATGTGACCAGCCCCCAACAAAAACCCTTGGCACTGCCCTAGCCAGTTTGGCTCCGTGGATAGAGTGTCGGCCCGTGGACTGAAGGGTCCCGGGTTCAATACCTCGGTTGCAGGCTTGATCCTCGGCCCAGGTCAGGGCATGTGTGGGAAGCAACCAATCAATGTGTTTCTCTCACATCAATGTTTCTCTCTCTGTCTCTCCCCCTCCCTTCCACTTTCTCTAAAAATCAATGGAAAAAATATCCTGGGGTGAGGATTAACAAACAAAACAAACAAAAAACCCCAAACCCTTGGCACTGAGTCTCCCTGGCAGACAGCATCTCATCCCTGTGGCACAGTTCAGTGGTGGGGGAGGAAGCTCGACCCGTGGGACAGCGTGGGGGGGAGGGGGGGGACTCAGTGCAGCCTCTGCCGCGCCCCTGCTCCCTGCGCTCATTTTGCTGTGCGTCCTTGCAGCGGACAAATATTCACCCCGAGGACAACTGTATGCTGAACCTGCGAGCCCTTCTAGTGTCACAGAACTCGGGGTGGTCTCAGCGACCCCGATAAAATACCAGACAAGACAGTCAAGAGAGAAAAACACTGATAATAGCGATAGCGGAAGGTTTGCAAAGGGCCTGTGCGTGTCAGGCGGTCTGCCCCCGGCATGCCTCGTCTCCTGAACTCCTCACGGAATCCCATCTTGTGGGGAAGGGGGTCCCATGATTCTGGTGAATAATTAGAGGGACATCGTCTGTCCACACAGCTAATAAGGGGCTCCTACCCAGAGCAACGAATCTTGAGACAGCACCTTCATTCTATATGTTCCAGTCTGGAGACAGACCAACCACAGGGAGAGGGAGGGAAGCCAGGCCCTGCGCCCTGGGTGGAAGCTGCGATCGGCCATGCTGCTTCCTCGTAATGCACCTGAAACGAAGTGGGTTTCCCCCCAGAAAAGGGCCTTCAGCACCGGGATCAACAGCAAACACCCCTCAGAACTGGGGACCATTTGAGTAAAGGATGGTCCATACACACATGACAGTTCATGCTGCCGCTAAAGTCACATTTTAAAACCATTACAAAACTTTGTAATGACAAGGATATGGGACCTAGTTCAACGTTAAGTGGGGTCAGAAGGACATAAGTCAAGCCTCACAGAACGATCTCAGTTCTGGTAAAGGAAAAACCCCACGGGGGAAAAAAATAAAACTAAACTGAGGAGCCATGTGCTGAGATGCCCGCAGTGCTGCTCTCCGGGGGCCGGGCTATGGGTGATTGTTATTCTGTTCTTCCTGTTTCTCAGTATTTTCCAACTGCTCCAGAATGAGGGTATGTTGCTTCCAGAAAGCAACACTATGTCTCAAAGGGGGAGGGCAGTACTTTGCTGTCTGGTCCTCCCCACTTGCCCGAATCCAGAGCATACATTATTCTGACTCCCCAATACTCTTGGCGGCCAAATGCAGCCACGGGCAGAGCTGTCAAGGGCAGTGGGGAGCCCTGGCGGACCAGGCCCTGCCCGAGGACACTCTGTCCTGACGTGAGCAGGGAGGCGCCGGGTCCCTCACTCCCACAGCTAAATGCTACTCCCCAGGAGAGGGAGAAGGAGAGGGAAAATTCTGCTTTTACCGAAGGATTTCTGAGCAGATGAGCAGGGGAAGATCTACAGTGGTCTTTTAGCATTCCCCGGGCTCCCAGACAGAACGGCTGGGAAAATAAAAACCTGTTAAAGTTTGAGATGCAGGATAGAGGAAGCGGGAGACCAAGTGGGCTTCTGCTGGAGCAAAGAGGGAGGTGGGTCTCAGGGCACATGGAGCCTCAGCAGAAACCTCCGAGGCCACCGAGCCCTCCGCACAGTCTTCCTGCCCCTCCTCCCTGCCCACTGCTCCCTCCTCCGTGAGGGCACTGCTGGCTGCTCAGTGCAGTTCCCACTGGCCTGCCTCTTCTCTGCTTCTTTCCTGGGCAGAGTCTGAGCCCCATCATTCATTCGATGAGGGCTGATGGAGGGCCTACTGTGTGCCAGGCCGGGAGAGAACAAAGTGGGCAGATGCTCATGGCACTTAACGCCTGGTGAGAGACAAGGCTTCCCCTGGTGCTCACAGTAGGTGCTCATACCTTCCACAGTAGGTGCTCATAAAAGCCTGGTTGACCTGATGAGGTGAGAAAGTACATATATGATCCCAAAAGTAACCCCAACATCCACAGGCATCACCCCGCAGCTACGCGTTTGATCTGGAAGGCTGCACTAGAATTAGAGGCGTGTAGGTGGAGAGAACACAGATGTGGATTCCGGCGTAACTGGATGTAATGGCTTCTGTCACTTGTTAGTATAGAGTCCTAGTGCCAGCCACCCCCCTCTCTCAAAGCAGCCCACGTGAAAGGAGGACAACAGCCACTTCTCGGGGTCGTGTGGATTAAACAAGACCACATATATAATTACATATTGTTTTTGTGATTAGTCACTATGCTTTCATTATGTTCAATTTGTAACAATGAAAATACATCCTGCATATCAGCTATTTACATTACGATTCATAACAGTAGTAACATTACAGTTATGAAGTAGCAACGAAAATAATTTTATGGTTGGGGGTCACCACAACATGAGGAACTGTATTAAAGGGTCGCGGCATTAGGAAGGTTGAGAACCACTGATCTAAGGAGTTAAAAGAAGGTGGGGGGGAGAATGAAGCCAACGAGTAGAGCATGATTTGTATTCTGTATTGCCGGCAGTAGTGGAATTCTCTTGGTCAGTTTTATAAATAGGCAGGCAATGACCTTGAGAACGAGAGGAGGTTAATGCCTCTGATGAGAATGCCACAGGCGGCTGGCGCCGGAGAGGGCCTGGGAGGTCACCGCGGCTCCCACAAGCTGCCCACCCCTGGTAGTTTACGGAAGGGGACCCTGGAAACCCGAAATGGGAAGGACAGAGAGGGTACAGCGAGGAGAGGCACGGTCCTGAGCCAGTCCCTTCCCCTCTGCACCTCAAGCCTATGGGACCCGAAAATGTGATGGTCACTCCAACTTGGACCATTCCGGAACCTCTGCTCTTGGCTGTGGACGGGTAAGTGTGGGCTTCCAGTGGGTCTTGAAGAGCAAGAATATCAACATCCATCACCACTGTCGCTATTTTTCTGGTGAAACTGAAGAAAATGAGGCTCCTGGGACAGGCTCTGAGAACCCTGTGGAAGGGCTCCACTCCCTCTAAAAGGTGGGTGTCATGCGAGGAGGTGGGGATGGTCTAAGAAGTGGGTTTATCCTTCTTATTCCCCTCTTGTCTCCAGGTGTACAAACAACCGCTCGCTTATTTTAAAGGGTGGCACTGAACGAAGGAGCTAATTCCCAAAAAGAGCTGGCCGATGCATTCTCCCCAGATCACCCCCCCCCCTCCGCACCCACCCATGGCCCCTTCGTCCCTGAGGCTCAGGCCATCTGGGCATCGTGCAGTCCTCACTCACCGCCAGGGGCACCACGCCATTCGCGTCTCAGGAGGACTAGCAGCTTCTCTCACCAGGGCGAGCTGGGCAGCCAGCAGCCTCAGGCAGCAGGGCACCCAGGAAGAACTCTGGCTGAGACACAGCGACGCCGCAGGCATGCCCCCGTGGCGCCACTGGCTCGCAGGGTGACCTAGGCCACGGCCTCCTCTCGCTGGGACTCGGTTTTGTCAACTGGCCCTGAGCAGGCTGGACTCACCGAATGCTGAGGTCCTGCCCCAAGTTCAACCCCACTATCTTCTGGTTCATGACTGCACTTAGAAGGAAAGGCAGTCTAGACCCGCAGGGTGGTCATGGGTCATGGTAGCGAAGAGATCAGGGGCATGTGCAGGGACAGACTCCAGGCCTGAGCGCTGCACCTGGGGGACACGTCGGGGTTCCCCGTTTAAGGAGTGAGCCCTCAGACCGTGGCGCCTAGGTGGCTACAGGGTCTTTCAACCAGATTTTGAATCCGGGGGCTCTGGGCTCCATTACCAGGGCCTCGGGCTACTGTGGCCAGCGCCAGCAACAACGTCAGACCATTTTACACGTGGGAAACTGAGGCCCAGAGAAACCAGGGCTAAACCAGAAGGGCGGATGGAGCACGCCAGGTGTGGCAGGAAGCACACCCCAACGCAGCACCACGTCAGCGGTGGAGGCCCCTGTAGGGACCTGAGGCTGGGGAGACGCCCCTGCAATGGGACTATGCTGAGGGCCCTGCCCTTCGTTGGCAGCTGCTGCCTACGGCTGGTGAACCACCCGCCTTACAGCTCCGCCTGTGCAGGCTGCTGACTCTCGGTCACCCGTGCCCTCTCCCGCTGCGGCAACCTGCGGAACCAGCCAGGCCCCTGACCCCACTGCCTGTTAGCAGTGCCCCCTCCCGCAAGCTGCCCACCTTTCGGTTTCTCCTCTGTAAGGTGAAGGCCATAATGCCACTCTCTCTTTAGTAGAGGCGCCCTGCTAGCACAGGGCCTCTCACTTGAGAAGTCGATGAGCAGTGGTTAAAAAGAGAAAACGTAAGCTTTGGAGAATCCACGGCAGGCAGAGGGTCACCAGAGCGCCGTGCTCTCGTGCGTTTTATCACGTGTTTCATGGTGAAACTCGACCTAGGGACTTGCGGGCATCCCAAGTCCCAGCAAAGACATCTCCGTCTGACCCGGCAGATGGCACGGCTAAGACACTCCCCGTCACCAGATGACTATTCAGGCAGCGTCTTATGATTGCGGAATGTAAATTATATGCGTATGTCTTCAAACTTAACAACTTGCTACTTGGATTAATGCTCTCAGGAAGCAAATGTGCCTCCCTCGGCTCTTCAGAGCTAACTCTGAAACCCCCAAATCACAGACCAGGCTGACATGACTCTGCTTAGCAGAGGCCTGAGAAACAGGCTGGAGAGGGCCATGGTGTAAGGGGACCAGGGGGTGTGTGTTAACACACGGATGTGCATATGTCCAAGAAACATGCACCCGGGGCAAGCACACAGAGGAGCACAAGGTTGCGAGGTTACCAGACTATCATCCTGCAGGACATATGCAAAAAAGCGCCCTCGAAAAGCCTTGAGGGCACTCATGGTGAGTCAGCAGGCTCATTTCAGGGCACAGACCTTGCTCGAGGAGCCAGTTCTTCTCTTCTTGGAAACAGATGCTCCCCCTCAGGATGGGGAGCTGCTCTGAAATCCAGGTTAGTGATGGGGAAGAGAGGCCAGATGGCACACGCCCCTCTTCCCGACCCCACCTTGCCTCGCTGGGGCGTTGGGTCCAGACACCCGGGGCCTCGGCCCTGGCTCTGCTGTTTGCTGGCAGTGTGACGCAGAACAGATTACCCCACCTCTCTCTGCCTGTCTCTGCAGTTAAAATGCAAAAGCCGAGATGATGATAGCCATCTAGGTGTCACACCATCATTAGGCGAATCGCCTTTTTCTTTTCCAGCTAAAAAATGCATTTTGAGGCTCTTTCCTCACCAGTTCAATGACGTTAAGCGCATTTCTTTCTGTATTACATCACAACCCCTGGCAGACATGAAGCACCACGGAATTCTCGCTCCCCGATTGCTGGACACCATTTAGGTTGTTTCTCACTGTTGTTGTTGTTTTTTTTGCCAGCACAAACAATGCTATGATAACATACTATTACCTGCATTTCGGATCACATGTGTATCTAATTCTCTATATCAGCAACTTTCAACCTTTTTCATCTCATGGCACACATAAGCCAATTACTAAAATTGTGCAGCACACCAAAAAATATATACTTTTGCCAATCTGACAAAAAAAAATAGGTATGATTTTGATTCATTCACACTGGACAGCTATTGTGTTGGGTGGTGTCATTTTTTTAATTGACTATCTAAGGAAAAAGAGGTCAGTGCTCCTGACTAAACAGTCAGGTATTGCATGTTTTAAAAATTCTTGCGGCACACGGGTTGAAAATCGCTGCCCTAGATTAGAGAAAGGTGGGATTCCTGAGGCCGTGAACAGTGTGTGCTTTTTCATATGCAACCCGGTCTCTCCCTGTTGTAGTTCCTACAACCACCTGCAGGGGGCAGCACTGTGCCACCGGGGCCTACAGAAGGTCTTAATTCCCCTGTCTATAGAGGCTGTGGATAGGACTGAATGGGGGCTTTCCAATAATCTCTTCCCAAAGCAGAGTCACTCTGGTGCAGGTATCCACCCTCCCTCGTGTCTCCTTCCACAGGCTCCAAAAATATCCCAGTTTAGGCAAATCTTGGCTCTATCTTCTGACTTTATCTGGGGACTAAAGTACTGCAAAGCACCAAAATGTAAAGGTGTCTTAGGGTGAGGATCCCCTGAGTGTTTTTCAGTGGAAGATATGCTCACTAGAAAGCCGTTCAAACGAAGTTCCATCTCTTCCCAGCTATGAGACTTTAGACAAGTTACTTAAGTGGCCTGTGCCTCAGCTCTCTCACCTGTTAAAGTGCTACTAATCCTATCCTTGTGGAGTTGTATGCAAACGAAATAAGGAGGCCCGATTCAATAATGTACACAAAGCATCTTACGCTGGGCTTGGCACATAGCAGCTGCCCAGTAAGTGGTGGCTAATCTTACTGGTAATAGCAACATAGCAGTGACGAGCACATGGTTTATTCTTCCCATTGCACAGGGAAGGACAGAGATTGTAGGTGTGAAGTGTTTATGTGAGGTCACAGAGAGGATGATCAGAGGCAGGGCTTGGATTTCAATCTTAGACTCTCCAAATCTGTGCCTTTCTCATCACACTACTGTCCATATCTATGAGATATCTATAATAACAAAGTGTAATATGCTAATTAGAACAGACGTCCTTCCGGACGACCTTCCGGACAAAGTGGGAGCTGCAAGGGAAGCCCAGGTCCCAGGTGCCTGCCTGCGGCCAAAGGGAGGCCTGGGTCCTGGGTGATGGAGGGAAGCTGGTGCTGGCAGCCGGGGGACAGAAGGCCTACTCTTGCACAAATTTCGTGCATCGGGCCTCTCGTGCATATATGTTCTTTAGCTAATCCCTTCATCAGCCTCATTTTGAGGGAAGGCAGAAAACTGGTGATGTGGACTCTGCCCCAGTGGCATATTTTAATGTCATGAGGAAGTAAAGCCCTAATTATCCCTCTGTCTTCAGAGCTCCTTCCCTCTGCACAGATAACACGTTTTTATCTGTGTTAATAACCATTTAGAGCAGCGGTTCTGAACCTGTCGGTAGCGACCCCTTTGGGGGCCGAACAACCCTTTCACAGGGGTCGCCTGAGACCATCGGAAAACACATATATAATTACATATTGTTTTTGTGATTAATCACTATGCTTTCATTATGTTCAATTTGTAACAATGAAAATACATCCTGCATATCAGATATTTACATTACGATTCATAACAGTAGCAAAATTACAGTTATGAAGTAGCAACGAAAATAATTTTATGGTTGGGGGTCACCACAGCATGAGGAACTGTATTAAAGGGTCGCGGCATCAGGAAGGTTGAGAACCATTGTTTTAGAGGGACCACGAACTGCAACAGCTTCCCAGCCTCCAAAATCAGTCTCTGCCGGGCAGCCAGAGAGTCCTTCTGAAATGCAAGTGTCCTTCCCTGCCCCAAAGTTTCCCACTGCTTCTGATGTAAAATGCAAACTCCTCGCAGTGATCTCAAGCCCACACAGCTCATCCTGCTGCCTGGCCAGCCTCATCTCCGGCCTCTGTCCCCGGCTTTCGTACAGTATCAAGTGCTCGAAGCTACTTGCACATGCTGCTCCCTATCCCTGAAAGAACACATCGCAACATACTTATACAAGTGATTATTTTTATTTACATCTTTCCCAATAGACAGAGAAGGCAGGGCATTTTTCTGATTTTGTTACAGGGGTATCAATAAATATGAAAGATAGGAGGTCATGGGTGATTCCACACAAAATGAGAGACAATGAAGAAGTGCAATTGAAATAGACTTCCTCCTGAAATTCACTGTCTTCCACTGAATGCCAATGAGGAATTTTACCTCTCCTAAAGTACCAATGGGTTCTCTAGTAGAATCTAATCATGTACTGATTTCCCTTTTTGCCTTGGTTGCTAGGAAGCTCACAGTTCCATTTAAATATGAATTAGTTGTACATATAGTAACAATAGGTAAATAGAATCTGTAGAGTTTAAAGAGGGTGTTAAATCACACCAATCACAAGGGAGATGCTCAATCAAACCATTACCAAGTGGAGGAATGAATGCTGAAGTGCATCTCGTGGATTAGACGCCTTGCACAAGGAGTTGGAGGCAGATACTTTTCACAGACGCTTGGGCAACAACTCTGCGTTCTCATTCTACCTCCCACCCTCCACTCCCCAGAAATCCTTTGCTGCTGCTAACTTTGGTCTGAGAACACATGTCATTTATAAACATTCACATTCCCTTAAACAAAAGTCCACAACTTGTTAGTCTCTATTCTTCTGGAATGCTGACCCATGCGGTAAGAACTCCAAAGTACAGCTCTCTGTGGCCACCTCACCTCTGTGAGCTGCTGCCCCCAGAGAATATCAACTGGACTGCAGAGCAGCCGTGTGAGCCCATCCAAGACCCTATGCAGTTCCACAGAGGATCATGAAACAACACAACAGCCTAGGTATGAAGCAAAGATGAACGGAAGCAGGCGACGAAACCACGGAGGAAACGTGAACGCACAGGGATGAGGCCGGAGGAGGCGGCAGAAAAATGACAACCTGTTAGGAAGGCGGGAATAGCGGTATCTTCTTTTCCCCCTTTCAGTTTTCGTTAATGCTGTTGAAATTTGCCTTTAATTTGGGCCTTTTTACAAAGTAGGTTTTTTTTTAAATCAACTGTTCATTCCCTCCACTCTCTTTCCTCTATGAGTTTGACCTTCTCCAGAGGCTCAGCGTGAAGATGCAGGAGGAAACGTTTGCTCACGCTGGCAACGCCAGGATCCCAGAGGCGGGAACAGGGACCTGACATTTCAAGCCCCTGCTCTCCAGCATCTCTGCTCCTAAATGTCTTCGTGAGTCAAGGCTGTGCTAAAAGGAAAAACACGAAGGATCGAAGAGAGGAAAAAATGCTGTCCTTGGGGATAATGCCAAGAGAAATTTGCAAGATCGTGACAGAGTGACCATCCCTTGGCAAAGCTGCTCACAAAATGAGGACAGAGCAAATTCCAGAAAGATATTGATCCCTTTTTAATGCAATTCTTCAATTACCCACTAAGCTTGGCTTTCAGTCTCTTATAATTTAAGTAAGTTCTTTTACAAATGTTCTTTTCTATTTCGTCTCTTTTTCCTTTTCTTTCTTTCTTTGGGGAAAAACGAACACGATCCTAAGAGTCATAAATATAATGGTTCAGGGTGAGCCTGGGTGGGTTTGCGATGGAGTGTTTTGTTGCTAGAATCAATGTCTACAGCGCAACCATCCATCAGGAAAATCCGTTCATATCAATACCATTTTCTCGGCCCATGAGTGGCTACACGGATGGGGTGTTTCTCCTCACTGACTCTACATTCCTGTCCCTCATCAATTCCTGTACGTTCTCAGTTAACAAGAAGATAGGCTTCCAATTTAACTCACCCTCAGACTGAAGAATCCAAATTCAAGGTAGATGAAACAACCATCTTTTTTTTTTTAATCTTCATCCGAGGATATTTTCCCATTGATTTTTAGAGAGAGTAGGAAGGAGAGAGGAGAGAGAGTGAGAGGGAAACATTGCCATGAGAGAGAGACACATCCATGTGAGAGAGACACGTTGATTGGTTGCCTCCTGCATGTGCCCAATCAGGGCTGGGGAACCTGTAACCCAGGTATGTGCCCTTGACTGGGAATCGAATCTGCGACCCTTTTTTTATCCATGGGCTGATGCTCTAACCACTGAGCAACCGGCCAGGGCAAACCAACCATCTCTTAAAAGCCTGATAGATTTGATGACATGGAAATGAAAAGCTCTTATGATTAAATGGGTGTAGGACATCAATAACTTATATACCTGCCCAGCCAGCGTGGCTCAGTGGACTGAGCATTGTGCCAGGTACCAAGAGGTTGCTAGTTCTAATCCCAGTTGGTGCATATGCCCGGGTTGCAGGATTGATCCCCAGTAGGGGGAGTGCAGGAGGCAGCCGATTGACGTTTCTATCTTCTCTCCCTCTGCTTTCCTCTCTCTAAAAAATCAATAAAGACATATTTTTTAATGTTATATACCAAAAATAAATGAATGTTATAGATATTATATTATTGTACATGTTATAATGATGTATACAATATGTGTTATATATGCTATAGATTTTCTACATTATATGCACATATATACAGCTATACAAACAAACATGCTCAGGAGCCCTACTTTCCTATTTAAATTATGCAAATTAAAATAGGATACTTTTTTGTCTATCAGATTGGCAAAAATGGAAAAGAAATATAATATCCAGTGTTGCCAAGGCTGGGAAAAATGAGGCATCTCATCCACTGCTGATGCTGGTAGGAGGGACTGTAAGAACAACAACTCTTCCCCAAGAGCAATTTGGCACGGTTACCAAAGCCGTAAAAACCCGTCGATCCCCTGAGCCAACGCCACTGTAGAAAGACAGCCCAAGGAATGATTAGAGATGGGCTTAAAGATTTATGTGCGAGGATGTTTAAAGCAGCAATATGGATCATGCCAAAAACAACAAACAGCTCAGGAAGACGAAATTAGTTAAAGAAACAGTGTACCTCTTTGCAATGACATACTACGCAATCACTGTAAGTCATGGTCTAGAAACATTTAAGGTGGGGAAATAGCCATGAGGTGCTGTTTGGTGAGAGAAGCAGGCTCCGTATCTATGTTCCGAATGTCAGAATGGCCGAGAAAATTCCCAATGCAAATTTACACGCATAGGGACACAGGGGACTTAAAAGACAAGAGTCAAATTGTCCAACCGTGATTATCTCTGGGTGGAGATTATCGATGATTTTAGTTTTTCTTCCTTTGTGTTTTTCTGGGGTTTCTAAGTTTTCTAAATTGAACTTAGTCATTCACACACACACACACACACACACACACACACTTTATTTTAAAAGTCCAGGCTGACTCCTCTACTCTTTGTGGTTCCTACGAACCAGAAAAAAATGGCCCTTTATTTGTCCAGTCTGTGATGGGTTGACAACCACCAGCCTTTTACACGAGGCCCGGGAGACCCTGTTCTCATCCTGTCGCCCCGGCAGACAGTGCGGACAGATTTAGAGACTCCACCAGTCAATGGCATGACTGCGTAAGTACGGGTCTACCCTAATGGGGTGGAGGTGAGGTTACAGTTCTCTATTTAGCGAATTTCCACAGACAACATACAAAATCAACTCCTGACAAAGGCCAGGACATGATGAGAGAGATAAGAGAGGAAAAAAGAAAAAAGGCAAAGCGTGCCCAGTGCCACCTCTGCACCCAAAGTCTGGTCAATAAAATGCATGGGGGGTGGGGGGGGTGGCCATGGCCCAGGCTATCTGGGTTCCTAGTGGCTCTTCTCATCGAAAGGCTGTAAAACCATTTCCATAAGGAAAAAAATCAAAGAAGACACGTGCATCTACTGAACCCTGGCTCTGGCCAGCACCACGCAGGCTGCACACCCAGCTCCTCGGTGAGAAGCAGCTGAGAGCAGGGGCCGGGAGCACACGCTCCGGAGGCAGGAAGGCCTGGTTCCCATCTGATCCTGCCACCTCCCACCCGTGTGCTGCTGGCTGTCCCCGCCCCTTCCCCTTGCCGGGTTTCCTCTTCCTCTCCCCGGGGCTGTGGTGAAGACTCGGTGGGCAGAGCTCCGGGTGGCCCACGATGACCCTCCCTGGTGGCACCCAGATTTCTTAGTGTGCTCAGCGTCATAGTTAGGAAGCTTGTTCAAGGTGCCACAGGGGCCAAGTGGCAGAGCAAAGCTTCGAACCCAGCATGTCGGCTCCAGGGCCCAGGCTCTAGCATCGTGGGGTGTCACCTCTCTTGGTGTTGGGGTGATGGGCACAATCCCTCGAGTCAACAAAACCTCCACCACTTCCCATTTTTGTGACAACAGGCAAGTGACAAACTCTTTGCAATTTTGCAAAATGAAGCGGTAAAAGTGGTGCCTACCTCAAACCTGCTAGGGCTGTGGCGAGGTTTAAATGAGTGAGTTTATACACAGGGAGTACTGAAAACAGTGTCTGCCTTGTTTTAAGCCAATAGGAAGGTTATCAGCATCCAAGAAGCAACCCAAGAAAAGACAAAGACATATATTATCCGTGTCATGGCAGGGGGGAAGCCGGCTGAGGGGGAGCAGAGATGGCTCCCAGCTGCCCCCTTCTTTGGGTTGGAGGGAAGGTCTGCTGGGAGGATGCACGGGGGCCGTAGGCATCCACAGGTGGAGAGAAATACAGCCTTGTCTCAGAGGAGGGTGTGCTGCTTGCCTGGCCAAGTGTGGTTAAGGGGCTCCGCCTCTGCCCCGCAGGCCCCCAGCTCCAGTGCAAGGCCCTGGGTAGGCCATGGCTTGATCAGACACAAATTTAGGAAGTTAGCCCCACCTCCGGGATGCTGAATGCACTGGTGGTCAGATGAGGGAGATGGAGACAGAGAGATGTGAGGAGGGTCTGTAGTTTGCAGTGGCGATGGGGGAGAACAGGGAAGTGTGGTCTGAGATGTGCTGGGGAGGTCAAGCCTGGAGGGTCTGACCTCGCCACATCCCCAGCAGTGGAGCGTGCAGAAGAGGAGTAGGTCAAGGTTACTAACATGGGAAATGTCCACGGCTGGAAGTCAAGAGGAGAGGTGCCATCAGGGGGTCAGCCATGCGCCAGGACTTCCAGGGCAAACAGAGGTTTCTAATACTGGACAGAGTTGAAAAAAGGAATGGGAACAAAAATAAAGATACCAAACGGAGGCCCAGATCCTGTTCAGAGACAATAGGAGATGGGTGAAGATACAGACACTTGGGGTGAGAACGAATTTGAGGGCCATCTGAGCATCCTGACCTTCCCAGCAGAGGATTGGAGGGACCCTTGCAAGTGGGAGAGGGTTCAGGAGAGTTGGGAGAAATCTAGAAACGGTCTGGGGGCCCCTGAGAAGAAAGAGGAGGGAGGCAAAAGGAGGGAGATGGAGAAACTGGGAAAGGTCACTTTGGGTGCAGACACAACAAAGGACACCACCCCCTCCCTCGGGGCCAGGAGGATAGAAATGCAGAAGATAAGCCTCCTCCCCAGGGACTTGGGAGGGGAATTTCTGAAAGCTGGGCCGCTTTTCTTCTCTTTATCAGAAACCTCTTCATGAATCCTCGCACACCATTTCAGATGTGGTCCAAATAAATTACAGGGCTTTTTAAAGTGCCGATGCCCATGCTGTCAAATCACCACTTCCACCTGCATTAATTGCTTTGATGGGTCTGGAAACAGCCTCCCCCCTCCCTCCTTGTCAGGGCCCCTGGGAAGCCCATCAGGGAAGGATGCTGGGAACAAGGCTGGGGAGGCAGCGGATCCAGGACAGGGCTGTCACACACTGACCTCCGGGCCATGCATCTGCCCTGCCTCCCACGTTTTTAAGGGCGGTCGGGACACACAATTCCATCCCGCCACTGGGCTTCACGACTGCTGTGAAATGAAAATGCGGAGACTAAAATCCAGATAGGAGACATTTTTAAAGAAACTCTGTCTACATGGGAATATTAACTACATTTAGTAAGTGACCCTGCAATTCAAACCACTCCCAGTCCCAGTATTTTTTCCCTCCAATAGCACTATTTCTTTTTTCAACTAAGCAGACACAATAGAAGAGTTTCAAAGCCGAGCGAACGCAGTCGATAACATTTTTCATTACAATGCCTGCAGCGGGACCTCTGTGGCCACAGTTTTTCAGCGTTGGATGTGCAATGGCGACAAGGACCATTTGTGAGGACCACAGGCAGGCTGGAGGATGGAGAGTCTGAGTCACAGAGAGGCAAAGGGAGCTGCCCAAGGTCACAGCCAAGTACACTCCCAGATGAACCCAGGTCCATCTCCAAAAGCCGTCTCTAACCTCTTGGGTGCAGACCCCCTTCCCTTGATCTTCCAATATATCAGCATTGGAAGAAACGCATGCTCTACAAACAGCTAAGGGTGAGGACAGGGTGGGTCAGCGTCTGTGGTCAAGGCAAAGTGGATACATGGGGAGGGGGAGTGAGCGATGCTAAGGGAAGGCAGTGCCTCCCAGGCCTCCGTGTGGTTAAGACTTGCCTGGGGTCTTGTTACCTTTCAGTTAAGCTGCCCTGGTGAACCACTACTTCCAAGGCCCAAGACCCAGGCCTTTGATGTCACCTCACTATGCTCCTCCCCTGTAGCCCACAGCCTCACATCTAGAGACTTGTCTATGGAGGCCGAAACATTTGCTTTGCATTCAAAGTGGGGAGGATGCTGATATTAGGAAAACTCAGGTGGAGAGGCAACATAGCTACAAAACTGGCTCCCAGCCGAAGCAAAGCCACAGCCAATTCAGCAGACGGAACACACATTCTCAAAGGGGGAAGGAAGTAAGGGGGGCTGGGGCTGGAAAAGAAGGGGGGGAAAAAGCCCATTTATACATTCTCGGTAGAGAATAAAGCAGCTTTTAAACACACGAGTGCTTAGCAGGGCCTTGGCCTTCCCCTGAAACGCTGTGGTTTCTTGAAACCTGAACAGTGTTGTTGTTGCATTTAAAAACAAAAAGCCAGAAGATATACCTCACCCAAAACTGGCTCATTGATTGCTTCAGAATGCATAAATGATTCTATTTTGGAATCACAGGCACAGTCAGGCTCATAAACAACCCACTTCTGGAAATGTGGTTTTGATATTAAGAGCAAAGTGACACATGAAATAACCAAAAGGGCCCCGTAGGGAGGAGTTGGGCTGCAGAGGGTGAAACAAGCTGTTGCCCACCAGGACACAGACCACATTTTTTTTAAAGGCCTTTCTCTAAAACACAGCTGATCCTTGAACAACGCTGGGGTTAGGGGCAGCGATGCCCGTGCAGTAACTTAGGTTGGCCCTCTGCATACTCGGATTCCCAGCCACCGGTTGATCCTAGAACAATGCGAGTTTGAACTGTGTGGGTCAATTGGGGGGTAAAAAAATCCATGTATAAGTGGACCTGCTCTGTTCAAACCAGGTTGTTCAAGGGTCAACTGTACAGCAGAGGGCAACCTAGTTACCGAAGTTTTTACACCTATTATGTCATTTGATCACAGCCATCCCGGGAAGGAGGCAGCTGGGAGGCGGCTATGCCCATTTCACAGCTCCAGAGACTGAGTTCAGAGATTCATGTGAGGTGCCCACAGCCACACAGCCAGCTTCATGGTAAAGCATCTACTAGATCCTATGTCTTCCTCGATTTTCCTACCCAGCACCTGCTATGCTGCACCATACGGACTTCCTTCAGATGGCACACTCAGGGACCACGGCACCCTGAACTCACCAGCCCTACATTGGGAGCAGGATCACGCCACTCATTCGGCCAATATTTATTTAGTTATTAGAGCACCGACTATGTGCCAGGCACTGCAGAGGTACTCGGTGTGTCACTGAGCAATGCAGACCGGATTCTGTTCTTGGAGCTTACTCGTGGCGGGGAAGGCAGATGATAAACAGAGAGAACCGAAGCGTCCTAGACAAGGGCACTGAAGGAAACTGAAGCAGGATAGGGGGTGGGGGTGGGGGGGTAGTGAGTGATGCTGCTTTGAAGAGGGAGGCAGATATCATAACACTTAAAACACTAGATGACCTGTGGCCATGAGAAGGTCCATGAGCCCCCCCATCACCTCACCTCCCCCAACCCACCCCCCGCATGGCTCCCTGAGGACAGGGGCCTGTACCGTCCATCTCTGACTTCCAGTCTCAGGCCTGGCTGTGCTAAGTGCTGCCCAGAGCTGAATGGACAAAGGGTTCCACAAGTCGATGAGCTGGGCTAACACCCTTGATGCGGGGGCATCAGACTCCCCACTTAGTAAAACGAAGCCTTTGGGTGGTTCTTAAAAAGCCCTGGTATGCCAGGCACTAGCAGTGATGCCGCCTGCTTCCTGCAGGGGGGGTCACTGTCTCCAGGAGGCTGGCGACAGAGCCCTGGGGCTGGTGCCCTCAGGAGGTGAGGCAGAAGGGCCACCTACTTCCTAACCCCAGCGGGGAACCTCCTTGAGCACGACCTCCTCGACCTCCTCGCCTCCTCGCCTCTTCTGGGAGGGAGAAAGCAGCTGGCACATAGTAGACACGCACTAACGTCAGCCTCCCCCCTGCCCAGGAGAGTTGCAGTAAAGCAAAGTTTGAAAACGAGTGCACTGGCCTAACGGTGCCACGTCCTGCAGCTGGCAGCAGGGGTGCGCGGGAAACAAGTGGAGTGTCTGGCTCCTGCTCCTTGCACCCTTTCCACCTGCTGTGCTAAAACGGACTGTCCGAGGCACAGGAATCTAAATGCAGCCCCAACCCTGCAGGGCACTTAGAAGTCTGTGAGGGCTCCGGGTTAATATCAGCTTCTTGCTTGGTGTGTGTGTGTGGGGGGGGGGGGGGTTGTTAAAAAAAAGGGGTCAGTTTGAAATATTTGCATTTCAGTCTCCAGCTACCTCCAGCCATTAAAGGCTATTGCTTCTCATGAGAGTGTCTGGTCCCTGCCGGGCACCAGTCTGGGAGTCCCTGAGCAGTGGACTCCCAGGTCATCAAAGAGCCTTACAGGAAAGCCAGCTGGAGTGTCATCCCCTGAGGACGCCTGCTTCAGTGCAAAGCCCTCTGCGTGCCAGAGGGGGGACTGTGACTCGGAGGAGATGCGCATGTGCTGTGAGCACGAACAAACAGGCGTGTGAAGGGATGCATGCACTTGACAGGTGCGTACAGGCTGTGTGCTGTGTGGCTGAAGGCAGGCGGAGGTGGGAAGCAACAATACACAAAACCCAATTGGTCGGGGGTTAAAGGATCACACTTAGCTTTGCAGCTCCATCCACATGACGACGCGACGCCACGGCAGGTAATAAACAACGCGGGGTTTGTGGGAAGAAGGGGTGGGGGTGGTGACGGAAAAACCAGAAGCTGGTGCCGGAGTGATTCTCTCTTTCATGCCCATCTTAATGTCAGGAGGCAGGGATCTTCTACTATAAGAATATCAATCCTTCATAAATAAAGGCATTCTCCCGCACCCTGCAAAATCGCTTCTTTGACTTGAACAGTAAATAGCCAGTTAAAAGGATTTTTGTACGACACAGGCACCAGCATTTTCTAAAACCTTGAGGATCAGAGCTTGAGCCAAACAGACAAGACTAAATTAATGGACCCTCTCCATGTACCGTGTCACCCTCTGGACCCAGCACCCAACATCTCTTCAAGAAAGGGTTTTATTAATAGGGAGCTTTCAACCTGTCACTGCTGGCAGGACCCACAGGACCCAAGACAGAGTGCGGAGCCGGAGGAAAGTCCTCGCATACCCATGAGCCTGTCAGCCCGGCTTCCCAGTCGGAAAGCAGGAATGACACCAGGGGAGAAGCACGTTTCAGACACAAAGTTGGAAGTGGCTAATAATGTCTAATAGCTTCAGCTGGCCGTGTGCAATGGGGAAATGACAAGTGTGTCATTTAGAACATGCTGGGCCACACACACAATGACATATTAATACAGACAGACTCTTCCCGGGTTACTGTGCAAAAGAAGGGAGCGTGTGATGATAACTCTAATTAAGCGCAAGGGCCGGCCACTGTTTTGAACTTCTGGAACGTTTCAAATTCTAATGTGCTCCTTGGATGCTCCCGGGGGGACGCAGAGACTGTAATGAAGCCGTTTAATTTTTATGCAGATGAAACATACACAGATGTACACCCATCCCAGCAGCACCTGGGTTCCCTCCCTCCCTGCTTTCCGCTCCCTGCTACCTGCAGAATCAAGGACTCAGAAAGCAAGTGGGTAAGTGAATCTGATGTTGAGTGCTTCCAGGGCGGAGCACTAATCCTACGGCATGCATAATCCTATTATCATTTTCCCCTTTAATCTGGAATGGCATCAGGGTTGGCGCTCTTAGGTCAGGGACCGCAGTCAAGTTCTCCTCAGTACAGTGTGTAACCCATCAATTTCCTGATATAGTAGGAGGCTGCACAGTGCCAAGATTCTCATCTTCCAATCCTTCGCCAACTCTCTTTACTCTGCCTTAAACAAAAGCCATCCCAAAAGAACAAGAAAACATCGCAACGGACATTCTAAGTGCCTTGTGTGCAGCACTTATGGAGCAAATCACCGACTGTCTGAGCTGGCAGGGACCTTGGGCGGCCCCTGGCCCACCCAACCCCAGGACACAGAGCGGGTCGGTGACTGGCCCAAGGTCACGCAGCAAGTGTGCCGCAGAGTCCGATGCATCATTCCTGGTCCGGGGACTCCTTGGCCAATTTGTCAAGCGTTTTTGGCTGAAGACCTTTGAAAGGTCTCCTTTTTTATTGTTATTAGCTTGGCTCCTGTTCATTCGAGATAGATTTTTCAAAATCCAAACGTTTCAACATAATTGCAAATAGTAACTGGCTTGCCTTGTCTACACCTGTCACTGCTGATGTAACAAACAGGCTTCAAGAGACGGATGGGAGCCCCACAATGGAGGCTTGACTTGTCAGAGAGAGAAGTGGAAAACACTGCGAATGTTCAGTCTCCTCTGCTCACCGTGAGGAGGTGAGCCTCTCTGACTCATAAACTCTTAAGTAACCTGATTCCTAAAATTCAATTTCCTTTTTATTACACATACACGATTCATCGCTGCTTTGGGAAGCTCAGAGGATCTTTCCCCGCCTCTTCCTACCAGCAGAAGAAAAACAAAGATTTTAAGATGGAAAACACATCTCCTTAATCGCTAAAACATGGGAACAACCTGTCTACGGACAGATGAATGGAGAAAGTGACTGTGATATATATATGGAATATTATTCAGCCATAAAAAGGAAGGCCATTCTGTCATTGGGGACAACATGGATGAACCTGGAGGGCATTAGGCGAAGTTAAATAAGCCAGAGAGAGAAAGACAAATACTGTGACGTCACGTACATGTGGAATCTAAAAAAGTCAAACTCATGGAAGTAGAGATGGGGCCCAGGGGGTGGGGGAAATGGGGAGATGTTGGACAAAGGTACAAACTTTCAGCTATAAGGTGAATAAATTCTAATGCACAGTTAACTCATGCCAATAGTTAACAATTCTATTATTGTATACTTGGAAATCTGCTAAGAGAGTACATCCTAAGTGTTCTTAGCACAAAAATAAAATAACTATGTAAGGTGATGGATATGTAAATTAGCTTGATTATGGTAATCACTTTACAATGTATAGGTATATCAAATCATCACATTGTACACCTTAAATATGGAGTTTTTATTTTTCTGTTATACCCAATAAAGCTGAAGGAAAAGCGAAATAAACAAACAAACAGTCAGCCCTTCGTGTCCTCAGATACGAAATTCAAAGAAAACAGACTCATAGAAAGGTTACCAGAGGGGAAAGGGTGGAGAGTGGATGAGAAAAGTGAGGGGGACTATAGTCAATAATATTGTAATAAGTTTGCTAGATGATTACTAGAATTGGTGGGGTGATCACATTGTAAGGTATAAAACTGTCGAATCACTATGTTGTACACCTGAAACTAGTATAACTAATATAATATTGCATACCAGCTATACTTAAATAAAAATATTTCTTTAGAGATCCACTAAGGGACTTGAGCATCCTCAGATTTCGATATCTGCGGGAGGTCCTAGAACCAATCCCCCATGGACACAGAAGGACGACTATAAGTAAATAAAATAAAATTGAAGAAAAAAAGAAAACACATCATATGCTAAATGTGATGTGGTGTCTTGGAGCATAAAAAAGATATAAGCAGAAAACCCAGTGACATTTGAGTGAAGTCTGAAGTCGGGTGAGTAGGAATGTGCCTTCGCCACAAACTCTGACCTGGTGCCCTCCTGGGCAGCAGCTGACACAGGGGCTGGGAGTGGAAGTCCTGGTTAAGGGCAGTCTGTACCTCGTAGGGAAGCCAGGCCTCTTTGGGCTTCCCGTTAGGGGGCTGAATACCCTTCATGTTGTGGAAATGTGTCAACAGCTCCGGGTGTTCTTCTAAACGGTCCCTGAAACTGCCTGCCCATCCTGCAACCCCAGGTAGAGCCGCTCCGGGAGGCCCCGAGACAGGTTCCGCCTCCTCTGGTTTAAATTCCACCCACGGAAAGTCTGTCCCCCTTTCTCCCTGGAGTTAAGGTGACACAAAGCAGCACCCGTTTTGCCTGTTGCTTCTGGAGGGTCCAAGTGGGTACATTCCAGGCAGGTGATGAGTCTG
This sequence comes from Myotis lucifugus, assembly GCF_000147115.1. NCBI lineage: Eukaryota > Metazoa > Chordata > Mammalia > Chiroptera > Vespertilionidae > Myotis > Myotis lucifugus. Next base: position 189,345 of record NW_005871321.1, read on the forward strand.
CACTGGCAGGAAGGGGGGCTCCCCTGAGGCAGGAGCTCATTCTGCCTTAGCGGGCGCCTCCTGGGAAAAGTGACAGGGACAGAGCTCCCCAGGCTCCCGCCCAAGGACAGTTCTGCTCCGACCAACCTCTCCCTCTGGCGACAATTCGTTCTGGGGCTTCAGAAACTATGTGGAGAGTTTAGGTTTCACTCTGGAAGCAAGAAGAGTAGATACACGAGCTAAGGCCTGCTGCTGCTGTGAGTCCAAGGAGCACCTTGGTGTACAGCTCAGGGAGGCTCAGACAGAAGGTGCAGAGCGTAATCGGTGAAATGCAGGAGGGCCGGGCTGAAACTCTCAGCCAAGCAGCTCAGCCTTACAGGCATGGCCGAGCCTGGGGAAGAATTAAAGGGAGAGTCTGTGTTTGTAATGTCCAGGTTACCTGAGGCCTTCCCGAAGTCTATCACCTCTGGATGATTAAGTTACTCGGGTCTTTCTTTAATTGCCACTAAAACTGAATCCACTTTTATAAATGCCCATCGGGGCCAAGTATCTTTCAAGTATCGATTTATCATCTGGGAACTCCAGATCGTTTAGGGCCAAAGGCTAATGGGTTATTTCTTTATAAATAGATGGAATGTCAGCTAAAGGGAAAAGATGAATGTGGGGGGAGGCGACCGAGAGGAGGATAGGTGCGTGGAAATCCACAAGGAGCTTTGTCTACTGCACCCACGCACCCCAAAACACAAACTGATCAGCCTTTTGCCAGACGCAGCAAATAAGTTTCCAGATCCTCAGGGGCCTCCCTGAGGGGGCAGAGGGATTGGGAAGCAAATAAGGGAAGGTCAAGGTCAGCGATGAGATGGTCATGTCCCAGGTGAACGGTCAGTCACTGAACGGCACACAAGCAACCTCCCTGAACCTCTGCTGCCGAAGCGTTTCCCAGCAGCCAACAGGCCCTCGGCTGGAGTTCAAAACACCTGCGCTGAGGAGGACCAGAGGCAGGGTGAGGGGCAGGGTGGTGAGAAGCTGGGTCACAGGCCCGCCCTAACCCCTAGGAAGCACTGTCCTTGCAGAAGCAGAGAGTATCACTGTTGCTTTTCTCCAAAATTCTTCACTTCTTGCACACAAAGGTGTGTGTGTGTCTGTGTGTGTGTGTGTGTGTGTATGACTGCAAGGCATCCTTGAATTCACACAAGACCAACACTATCCATCTCCTACTCCAACTGGTTTTCAAAAGCCCTGGGAAGGAGGTTAGCAAACACACACACATTCCTTTAAACGGCATGGTTAAATCCCTACCCGTAGGAGCTTGTGGTCCTAAGGTTGTATTTCTCAATTAACAAAAAGTACAATCACTCTCAAGAGAGCGGGGGATATGTCTTTGACATTCAGGCAGGGGCCTCATTTCCAACAAGGTTAGGGACTCTTATCTGGTCCTGATGCCCCATTTCCCACGTGGAGAGCTAGAGGCTCTGAGGGGACAAATGACTTGGCCCGGAATACACATCCTGGTCCACAAAGGGCAGGGTGAGGCCAGAGTTCTTTGGATCCCCAGAACAGCCTCCTGGGGCCACTTGGGGCTAACAACACTTTCTTTTGGGGGCAAAAGCCTACAGAATAATGAGAATACCAGTAGAAGCAGAAGACACCCACTGATTACTAACTATATGCCAGTGGAGACCATATCTTTTAATGCTCCTAAGAATCCCCAACTCTTTCCACTTTGTGATCATACATTTACCCAAATATTTGATAAGGTCTGTCTCCCACTCATAAGCCTTTATGCCTAAGGGAAGGCAGGGTCCAGATCGGCTTTGCTCATCACTATATCCCAGTGCCAGGCATGTATTTGCTCAATAAACTAGATGTTCCTGTTTTAAAGAAATATTTTTAAGAAAAATGAAGCCCAGAAAGGTCAAGCGAGTTGCCTAAGGACACATAGCAGGGAGCTACTGCCACTAAGAGTAGCTGCCCCTGAACTCATCCCCCAAACCAGAACCCTACCTTGACGGCCTCAGCGTGGGTCACCCGGGACAGGGATTTGTCGTTGACACGCAGAATCTGGTCCCCGACTTTCAGTCCTTCCTTCTCAGCCAGAGAGCCTGGCTCCACCAGCGACACGTAGATGCCCACGCCATGCTCCGAGCCCCCGCGGATGCTGAAGCCCAAGCCTTCATGGGCCTTGGCGCGCCTCAAGCTCACCAGGCGCACCTCCCCTGGCCCCGCGCCGTCGGGGCCGCCCCACGCGGGTTGCCTGTAGGGGGCGGTGGCGGGCAGGTAGAGGCCCTCGGCGGTGTACTGGTCGAAGAGCAGCTGGTCCGAGCGCGGGATGACCAGCCGCAGCATGGGGAGCAGGCGCCGCTTGACCGGGCTGTCCAGCAGCACGCGCAGGGTGCTCACCAGGTCGAAGACGTTGCGGCGCGCGTGGTAGGCGTTCAGGCAGTGCGTGAACTGCTCCCGCTCCGCCTCGCTCAGCAGCGCGGTCAGCGCCTGGTGCAGCTGGCGCACGTTCCCGGACAGCAGTCGGAGCCCCGCGTGCCCTCCGCCGCCCGCCCGGGCCGCCGAGCCCAGCGAGCCGGTGGAGGACGAGCTCACCGACAGGCCGTCCAGCTGCGCGTTCATCTCCCCGCCGAGGGCCGGGCGGACTCGGGGCGCGTGGTGGGGCAGCGGCTGCCCTCGCCGGCGCCGGTGCGACAGCGGGATCCCGGGGAGCACGGAGGTCGCGGCTGGCGTCTGGGTTTGGGGGCGGGGGGCGGGGCCCCGAGGACGACGACTGGAGTCCGGGCTTGGGGGTGCGGGAGCAGTGTCTGAATCCTGGGGGGGGATCGAGAAGACCTCTGCTTAGAGTCCCAGGCGCGCGAAGACGGAGGGGGTCGCGAAACTGGAGTCCGCGGGTGCAGAGACGGCGGCGGGTGTCCGGGCAAGGCAGGCGCGGCGACGGGATCCCGGGTGGCACGGGTTGGCGGCGGGAGCGGGAGGTCGCGGAGACTGCGGCTGGAGTCCGGGGGGACGCAGAGAGAGCAGTTACATTCTGCAGGGCACAGAGATGGCTGGAGTGGGGGGCGCGGCAAAGCTGACCGCCCCGTCACACCAGGCCCGGGGCTCCCCCAGCCAGGCCGCCCGTTCCTCTCGGGCTGGGGGACCCCAAAATCATAAGTTGGGATGGAGGTGCTCTAGTCCCAGAGCCCCCCGAACCGCAGCCGGTGGAGCCGCGCGGGCGTCCGGCACGGGAAGCGGGGCATGTCCGGGGCAGCCCCGGGATGCAGCCGCCCGGGGACCCCCGCGCCCCTGCACCGCCCGGGCACAGACGGAGCCGCGCGGCCGCGAGCCCGGACTTTGGGAACTGTTGAGCCGCCGGGGCCGATCTTCCAGCGAGTTCCGACGCCGTCGCCGTCGCCTGCCCAGCCTTGGCCCCGCCCCCTGGCCCCTCCTCTCCCCCCGCCCTCTCCCCGCGGGCTTTTCAGGAAATGACGTCCCACCTCGCGCCTGGCGGTTGCCTGGAAACGGGGTGAAACAGTCCGGCCCCAGGGAAGAAAGGGGTGAAAGTGGGGGTGGGGGTGGGTAGGGGTGGGCGGAGCTCCCCGGGCGCTGTGAGCCCCCTCCAATTTTCCAGAGGGAGTGAAGAGTGAACCTCAAAACCGCTCTTCCGCGATGGAAGCATGTGCATTAGGGTCGCTTTGGAGCAATTAGCCAAATAGCTAATTCACAATTGTGGCGGAAAATAGCCAACTTTTTGCCTCTCAAATACCAAATGCTTCAGGCTCAGTTTTCTACCTTAAAACGTTGCGCTCCCCTCTTGCACACACTGACATACAAGTTCAAGTGTTTATGTGGACGGTAGTTGGAACCTACTACGTTCAAAAGATGGATACAAGCACATACCGGTGCCTGTGGGAGCCAACTCCTCTGCAAGGATGGATCAGACTGGACCCCTGCCCAGTCTCCAGCAGGCAAGAAAGCCGTTTTCAGAAATACAAAGTGTGCACAACACACGCGCGCGCACGCATACACAAATGCATGCGTACAAAACTGATGAAATCTGAATAAGGTGGGCGGATTGTATCAATGTCAATGTTCAGGCTGTGAGCTTGTCAGCACTGGGGGGAACTGGGTGAAGGGTAATGGAATGTCGATGTATTATTTCTTACAACTGCATGTAAATCTACAATCATCTCAAAAAATTTAAATATATATGAAATGGATTGCAGAAAAGTACTCTGTGCTTTCCCATCCCAAGACAAAATATGTGGCATATAGCTTCTCACCTCCCATCCCACTCCCCTAAGTACAATCCAGGTGAAAGCCTGTGCTTTTACTCAAAGGTAACTTTCCACACACACACACACACACACACACACACACACACACACACCTCTCACACATTTCCTCCAAACTGAATTGCCTCTCCTAAGCTATTTTCCGATGGAAAGCTATATTTTCCCTAGAAATATTATGGAATTCCCACTGCAGAGTCATCTGACTTCTATGTGGGGGAGGGAAAGATGGAGTGTCACTGGAAAAAGTGGGTTTGAGTTGAACCCAGAAGGATGCAGCATTCATTCTTTCACTCATTCATTTACTCTTCAACATTTTCCAAGCATCAAGATTCTGTGCTGGATCATGTACTGGGTGCTAGAGACCCCAATTAAAAAGATGTAATCTCTGACCTCAAGGAGGTCACAGTCTAGCAGGGGAGACAGGCCATATATGATAAGTATTATAATGCCCGAGAGATCCCAGGTTTAGGGGAGGAGATAACGATAAGGACATTATCAATCAAAGAGATGGCATCACTTAGTTTTATTTTATTTTTTTAATATGTTTTTTAATTGATTTCAGGAAGAGGAAGGGAGAAGGAGAGAGATAGAAACATCAATGATGAGAGAGAATCATTGATCGGCTGCCTCCTGCACGACCCCACTGGGGATTGAGCCCACAACCTGGGCATGTGCCCTGACTGGGAATCAAACCATAACCTCCTGGTTCTTGGGTTGTTGCTTAACCACTGGACCACACTAGCCTGGCTGGAACTTTCTATTTTATACAATGGGAAAGCATGGAAGAATTTTCAACACTGTTAGCTTAGTGCTTTCCCAAAACTGAGGCTAGGAATTGAAGGTATACTGTTCCCCCCAAATCCTCAATTCTCTTCTTCACTGCCCTAAAACAGACCCAGGTTAAATTAATGCCCAGTGAACATATTTGACAAGTTGTCTTAAATAGCCAATTAAGCTACCTTTGGATATCTGTCTTACAGCTCTAAGTTTAGCAGTTAATAATGTGTATCCTTCTTCCTCCTTCTAACCTGTTGTTGAAGCCTTTGATGCAACCAGCAAAAGATATTTAAGAAAAAATCAAGCTCCCCACCCCCAAAATATATTAATGGCCTACCTCAAAATGCCACTCAGCGGGGCTTAATTGTATGCAGCTCAGGTTCACTGCAAGTGTATTTCATGCTAAGCTTTCACTTAGTTTGTGTTCTAATTATAATTACTGTGATTGGCTTGATAAATGCATCCCAGGAAGCTAAGATCCCCATTCCCAACATTTTATCTCTGTGCCAAAGAGGTTTGCAAGAAGGCATTTTGCTATAGGCAGCAGGAACTACCTTGCACACAGGTCTTAGCAGAAAAAGAAAGATTTTCCTCTGCAAACATCAGAGACCACCTGGGGTGCCGGGCTATTGTCTGGTTTCATAGAGGCCAATTTGGGAGGGTAGCCGAGTGCAGGAGCATGGAAAAAGAACTCGGGGTTTCTTCCATCCATCTTGTATAACCACCTTCGGATCAGTTTGCAGTGTGTCCCCTCGATGCGAGGCAGCGTGTCACTGTGCTCAAACCTCAAGAATCCTATTTCATGTCAGAAGATGGGCTTGTCGTTCAGAAATAAGCTCTTGGAGATCCAAGAGGCCTGGGCTTCTGAGAGCTGCACTGCCTCCATGGGGCCCTGCAGACCTGGCCTCGGTGGCATACTGCCCTCTTCAGAAGGAAAGTGTTATTCTCGCGAACGTGTTATGCTGCAGGCTTCCCTTCGTCACTCTGAATAGTTCATTATTGTCCCCCAACTCTGGCAAGCCAATGCCTTCCTCCCGTGAATGTTCCTGGAAAAACCTGAACGCCCTGGAACCGTGGAAAAGACAGAGGGAGGAAGAGTGAATCAGACTCAACTCAGAAGTGTTCTGTGTTGAGCTGGACGTTCAGTTATTGTTTGTTTACTATGTGTTTGTTTTAATGAAGAAACAGCATATGGAGTTGCACATTGGATAGCAGGCAGGAAACTACCATTCCACTCTCAGGACGTCCCTTATCTAGTTGAATGACCCTCGGCAAAGGGCTTCCCTTCTCATCTGTAAAGTGGACTTTCTAAGCCTCCTGTCTCCCCAGGGCAGCTGCAAACGCCACGTCCTGTGCAATAAATGAAAGCGCGCTGTGACTACCCCTCCCGCCCCCCCCCCCCCCACTCATTGCAGGGTGCTGTAAAGTTGTTCATTCATTTCTTCTTTATGGCAATCTTTTAAAAAAAGCTTTTTCTATTCCATAGTCATTTGGAGCTTCTCCCCTCCCTCTTATCTACTGGAATATATCCTTAGAAGGCAATAGAGATTAATTTAATTTGAGATGTATTTCCTATGGGACATATAAAAAAGTATCGGTAATGTTTATTGAGTGCCAGACACTGTTTTAAACACTTGTATTTTAACTCACTCCATCCTCCCAACTAGTCTATAAAGAGAGATACCACCACCTCCTCCATCATCACCATCATCATCATCATCATCATCATCATCAATCATCATCAATCATCATCCTGGAAAGACAGCCAGGAAACTGAGACATGGGGGCATAACTATCGCCACGGTTACAGGAGTAGTTAATCAAAGAGTTGGGAGTTGAACCCTGGCAGTCTGGCTCCAGAGTTCTTACTCAGCCACTAGGCTGTGCAGCCTCCCAACTGTTTGGTTCAGTGATGCTAAAAAGGCCCAGAGGGAATGGTATAAAAACCACATTCTCTTGAAAGTTGGGCTGGGAATGTCTGAGGTTAAAAAATAGCCACCCACTAATGATTCCTGGTTGGTGAGTGGGCATTTTGTGGCGGGGAGAAATGAGCAGGGATTTTTGTTGTTGTTGTTAATCCTCACCCGGGGATATTTCTCCAATGACTTTTAGGGAGAGCGGAAGAGATAGGGAAACACACCAACTGGTTGCCTCCTGCAGGAGCCCCACCAGGGCCTGAGCTGGGGAGGAGCCTGCAACCAAGGTGTGTGACCTTGACCGGAATAGAACCCAGGACCCGTTGGGCCCCAGGCCAACGCTCTATCCACTGAGCCAAACCTGATAGGGCAAGCAAGGGCCAGAGCAGGGACTTAATAAAGGAGGAGGAGGAGGCTCTAAGCTATCTGATGGAGGGTGTCAGGGGGAACATTTCCAGCTCTGATCCCTAGAGAAAGGAGGTTAGCAACTGGAGTTATCACTTCTGCTCCGGACCATAGCCTGTCTCTTCCCTGCAGTGTCAGTGGGGATGGTATCAGCAGAGAAAATGGAAATGTTCGCCTCTGTGACTGGTAGATAATGCCGGCAATATTGATGAACATGCAGGGAGATAAGAGAGAGGCAGGAAAAAGAGAAATCACAAAAGCATCAGGAGAAGAGGGGAGATGCAGCATTTATCTTGGCCTCGGTGTAATCTTGCGTCTGTTTCTGGTCACGGAGAATCATGTCATGTTGGTGCCAGAAGGGCCTTAGAGCACAGAGCTGATCTCCAGGTTCAAATTCCATCTCTGATATTCACTGCCCCTGTGACCTTGAGCCAGGGTGTGCCCCTCACCTATACGATGGGGACAGTGGCATTGTCCTCAGCATGATTACGAATATTGATTAAGCTCATGTATGCAAAGTGTGTATCACGCAGCCTGGCCTGGACCAGGCACTCCCACAGTGCTTAGCATCGATGCTGGTCTTGGTTCCTCCCACACAGGAGGCCCTCCAGAGCAGGGCCAGCGCTCCTTTAAGTCTGTGTCTGGTGCTCTGCCCTAGGATGACCACATAGTGTGGGCTCTGTAATCACTTGGTGAACGAATCCTAGTTCCCTCTCTCTCCCACTGTGTTACAGATAGGGCAATCAAGGGCCAGAGGAGGTCACTATCTGATCCCCAGTTCCACCGGGAGCCAGTGGTGCCTGTGCCAGGCTCTCTCATTAGCAGCGTCAAGGAAAACTCACAGAGAGCTAAGCACTTTATAGGCATTGATTCTTATAATCCTCACAACCATCCTGTGAAACGGATATTATTTTTACCCCCACTTTACAGATGAGGAAACAGTGTCTGGGCTGTGAGGCAGTTCCCCCAACGTCTGTACTGTTAACCACCCACATTACCAACCCACCGCACACTCTCCTTGCATCTTGTCTGAAGACGGATGGGATTGAAGCCGACTTCTCTCCCACAGCTTTGGGGAAATAGCAAACTATACCAATTGCAATAATAAATATCAGGGAGCCAATTTGTAGGCTGGAAAGAGACAGAGCAGTGGAAGTGACCTTATCAGGCCAGCTGTGCTGTAATCCGATTGCGAGGAAGTCTGGAAGAGCTTCGCTAATCAGGGGATTATTTATTGGTTACACTGGAACACTCACTACACACACATCAGATTAGAGGAGCTCCCAGCGAAAATATCCTTGCCGTGCACACATCATGGTTAACTGGGACATCCATTCAGGCATCCACTCCCTTTGATCATTCATCATTCGCACTTAGCTCCTCCTTCCACCTGCCAGGCAATGCTCTGGGGATTCACCACAGTCCCTGCCCTCCCGGAGCGGACAGTCAGGAGCTGTTGTGTTGTGTGCCTCGAATGTAGCCAGATGGGGGCGTCCTGAGCTCTGACGTGAGGGTCCCAGCCAAGGCACCCCGGCTGGCATCCCCTTCTCTGAGCCTCACTCCCCACTCCTTTGGGCATCACGGCAGAGTGACCACAGGCAGACTTGGTTAAATATTCCTGGTTATGTAACCCCGGAAGAATTGTGTCACCTCTCTGCGCCTCAGTTTCTTCATTCATAAAAAAAAAAGGCATTGTAAAAAGGGCTATTAAACAGGAATGGTGGGAAGGCTAATGAAGATGAAGGTAATGCACTGTGCCTGGGACCTGGGCCGCGGTAAGAATTGCTTTGCGAAAATGACTCCTTCGCTTTGCATATCTGTCTAGACCTGGTAAAACTTTTTGTTTTAATAGCGAGGTGCCTGGATTTCTGGTTAATTGCTTCATTTGCTCACTGATCCTCAAGGAAGCTTTCTGCTTTGTTTCGTTTTTATTTTTAACTTTATTCTTCGGGGGATTCTGAAAAAGAATGCTGTTCTCAGGACCGTCTGGATCTGCTGGCCAAGTCCTGTCTCTGAGCCTCAGTCTTCCCACCTGTACGGCTGGCGAGGGCCTTGGAGGCAGGGATCTGCAGGCCTTCCTGGCCTTAAGGATTGTGTATTTGTTTCTATGGCAGAGGAGGAGGGAGGGGAGGGGAGAACAATGCGGGGGGGGGGAGGAGGGGAGGCACGAAGCGTTTTCTGGGGGTTCTGGGAAAATTGCGATTTCGAATTCTGTCCCTGGCTCCACGGTTGACTGATGGCTCTTCCTCTAACTGGTTTGAGGCTCATAATGTCTCTTTGCCTCTGGGTTTCAAATAGCAGCTAATGGTCCTCACTGCCTTTCAGCGGGTTTTGGGATTTTGCCCTTGACTTTGACCATTTTCAAAGACATTCGGCAGACACCGTTATTACATTTACAGGGCCCAGTGTGCCCAACTGCTTGGCAAATTGTGTCAAAGGATCTATAACTGTTACAGAAGAATGCTTGCTCTCTGCATTCTTCTCTATTCCTTGGAAATTTGATATTTTCATTGACCTTCCATGAAGGTAACAGTGAATGAAATTTCAACATCCTAGAATTAGAGAGTGTGTGTGTTTTTTAAAGTCAGGTGGAACCTTAAAAATCACATTCATTTAGTCATTCAAAAAACATGTATTAAGCACACCTACTATGTGCCAGGCAGGCATTGTGTGAGGGCTGAAAGAGCGGAACCTCTTCCTTTTTCTCATGGCTCCCCGCTAGTTGGGAATATCACATGAAGAATAACACTGGTTATATGTTGTAGCAGAGAGATTAGCGATCGCTGTGTTACAAATTACTAGAAAACGGATGGCTTAAACAACACACATCTATCATCTCACAGTTTCCAGGGGTCAAGAGCCCCAGCCAGGTTTAGCTGGTTCCTCTGCTCAGTGTCTCACAAGACTACCATCAAGGTGTAGGCAGGGTGGTGTTTTCATCTGAAGGCTTGACTAGGGAAGGATCCATTTCTAAGCTCATTCAGTTGGCGGCAGAGTTCATCTGTTGCGACACAGGGACTGATGGCCTCGCCTTTTTTGCTGGCTGTTGTCTGGGGGCCTCTCTCTGATCCTAGAGCTGCTCACAGTTTTAGGCCATGAAGCTCACACATGACAGCTGGCTTCTTCAGAGCCAGCGAGGCAGCCTCACTCTGCAGTCTGCTAGAATGGAGTCTTTTATGACACAACGCAATCTTAGGAGGGCCATCCCATCGCCTTGGCCATATCAGGGAACCTAATCAAGGGGGTGTCCGTCTGTCACCTTTGCCACACACTGTTGGTTAGAAGCAAATCACTGGTTCTGCCCAAACTGAAGGGGTGGGGATTGTACAAGGATGTGGCTCCTTGCAGGGGTCACCGTAGGGTGTCTGTCACATAGAAGATAAAGTATAACACGTGCCCACCAGAGGAAGCCCCTGATTCTTTCAGGGGAGGTCATAAAAGCTTCCTGAAAGAGGGGACCTTTGAAGGGTGACACTTGAAGGATGAGTAGGGGGTCACCAGGTGGAGCAGGTGGGGAAGGACAGTCTAGATCAGCAGTTCTCAACCTGTGGGTCGTGCCCCCTTTGGCGGTCGAACGACCCTTTCATAGGGGTCGCCTAAGACCATCCTGCATATCAGATATTTACATTATGATTCATAACAGTAGCAACATTACAGTTATGAAGTAGCAATGAAAATAATTTTATGGTTGGGTCACAACATGAGGAACTGTATTTAAAGGGCCAGAAGGTTGAGAACCACTGGTCTAGACAAAGGGAACAGCGTGAACAAAGATATGGAGGCAGGAAAGGGTACGGATTGTTCCAGGAACACCAAGGAAAGTCTGCATTGTTGGATTCAGCAGGTATGTGGCCAGAGACTTAGCTGGAGAGGAGGTGGGCAGGGGCAAAGCGTGACAAACACGGAGCGCTGGGCTAAGTCATTTTGACGGTATTCTCAAAGCAACTGAGCCATCCATTTGCAGGTGCAGGTTCTGATTCTTCCTGGAGGAACATCAGGCATCTTCTCTAACAGCTCTCAGAGATTTATAGAAGCTCTTGTACTCCATAAAGAATCCTCAGTGAGGGTGGCACTCTTTCAAGAGTATAACAGACAACAGAACTTGCTAAAAATATGTCTGAGCCTCCACCGTGTACCAAGCCCTAGGTTGTTTATGGTGGAAGGGATTTTCAAAATTCACGCAGGTCGAGGGCTGCCATTTCTCCTCATCTCCGTTTGATGCAGTTTGGCAATGTGTGGCAGGCATCAGAGTCCGAGGGACCAGGGTTCAAATCCTGGTTCTGCCACTTGCCAGCTGGTAAGACCTTGAGCAAGTGAGGATCAAATGCAATTACAGATGCCGAGTACTCACCTGGTATACAGGATGTGTTTTAGTTTGCTCAGGCTGCCGTAACAGGACCACAGACCGGGTGGCTTAAACAACTGACATTTCTTTTCTCGCCGTTCTGGAGGCTGCAAGGTTTCAGCAGGGTTGATGTCTTCAGAGGCCTCTCCACTTGGCTTGCAGGCGGCTCTCTTCTCCCTGTGTCTTCACCTGGTTTTTCTCCCATCTCTGTATGCATGTCTCTGTATGCGAATTTCCTTTTCTTATGAGGACAAAAATCATATTGGATTAGGGCTCACTCTAAAGATATTATGTTAACTTACTTAACTCTTTAAAGACCTTATCTCCAAATATGGTTACATTCTGAGGTTACTAGGGGTAAGAATGTAATCTATGAGTTTGGGGGGGGGGATGTTAGATACTTCTTCCTCCACCTCTGATCGGTGTCCTGTGTCCCAATTCCCGGCATGATTTCGCAGCCTCTCCTATTCTAGCCATTTCATGACGACTAGTTCGTCCCATCAATATCCTTAGAGAACGTGCGTCCCCTCCTTGCTCTGTAAATAACAACAACAGTCACGATGGTCATGATGCCACCCAACACCACTGAAATATGCCTAACGAATCAGTTGAATGGCCCTTCTCTCATTTAATCAGATGGCAGTGATTTTCGGAACACCACATTACAAGGGAGCACTATGACCTCCAGGGCTTTTTTATGCCTAATTAAAAGCCACAGTAGCAAAAAGGTATTGCAGCTACATCTCAGGATCACATTGTTCTGACGCTGGAGCTGGAGGAAATGAGGAGTTTTTACTGAACTGTGAGGAGGCTGGGCAGAGTGGCCCGGGAAGACTGTGGGGGCCTCTGCTGGGCACGTGGAGGTTGTGCCACTGTTCTTGCTTGTCGGGAAAAGCCAAGGTCATTCCTCTTCCCTTACAGGTGATGGGCCAGAAAGGCCTGACCGTGGCCAAGGGTGATCAGATAGAGGAAGGTGAAGGGGGCAGAGGGGGCCCCTGGCCCAATGTGGGGGTTGGAAGTCAGGAAAGGCTGGCTGAAGGAGTTAGTGCCTGAGCTGCTTCTTAAAGGAGCAGGCAGGTGACAAGAGCGGGAGAGGGCACTCTGGGATGAAAGCCCAACTTCTTCGTGCATCTTAAAGAATGAGAGGGAGTTGGCCACACAAAGATGGAGAAATGGAAAGCCTGATCAAGGTCGTTGTTTCTTTGCAGAAACTCCATTCAACCATAAACTTCAGAAAAGATAAGCTGCCTGGCTTGTGCTCAGGGAATTACAGATTAAACCAAGATACCATTTCGCACCTATCAGATAGGCAAACATGAAAATATCTGACATTACCAAGTATTGGCAAGATTGTGGTGCAAGAGGAACCTGCCCACAGGGCTGGTGGGAGTGTAAATTGGCAGAACCCCTGTGGGGAACTACTTGGCAATATCTAGCAGACTTAGAGACATGCCAAACGTATGACCCAGCATTTCTATAGCTTAAAATATTCCCTGGAGGAGCCACGACACATTTATACCCAAAGTGTGCCAGTTAGTTTCTGCTGCATAACAAACCACCTCAAAACTCAGTGCCTTCAACATCAATCAATCACTTACTTAGCTCACACTTCTGTGGGTCAGCTGGGCAGATCTTCTGGTCTGGCCCAGCCTGACTGGCCTCTGCTGGGCTCTTTTATATAGGAACTAGAGGCTCAGTGCACGAATTTGTGCACTGGTGGGGTCCAGCTGGCCCGCCCCTGATGGGGGCCATCGGGGGCAGGCCGGCTGGGGTGGGGGGGGCGGTTGAGGGCGGGGGTGATTGAGGGCGGGGCCAGCCAGGGCAAAGGGCCACAGACGTTCTTGTCATTTTGTCATTCGGTCTATTTGCATATTACCCTTTTATTATATAGGATGGTCACGTGGAGGGTCTGTGGGCAGCTGGATCATCTACGATGGCTTCACTCACATATCTGCTGGTTCACTGGCTGTTGGCTGGGGTGCAAGGAGTGACTAGACCACCTGTCTCTGGTCCTCCAGCTCCGTGCCATGGTTAATGCCCTTGCTTGGTATAATGGATGTCCCTAATAAATGGGAGCTATCTTCATACTTGCCTGCAGGATAAACTGAAAACATGGGTTAGGGAAAGCCTGCCTTAGAGGCTTTATTCTTTTTATTTTTTTTTATAACAGCTTTATTGAAGTATTATCCATCTACCAGACAATTCACTTAAAGTTAACCATTCAGTGTTTTCCCATGTATTCACAGAACTGTGAAATCATCACCACAATCAATTTTAGAACATATTCAATCACCCCCAAAAGAAATCCATACCCTTTAACCACCCACCCTCGGATCCACTATCCCCTGGAGTCGCAGGCAACCACCAATCTACTTTCTGTCTCTAGAGAGTTGCTTATTTTGGACATTTCACTTAAATGGAAGCATACAATATTTGGCCTTGTGTGAATGGCTTCCTTCCCTGAGCATGATATTTTCAAGTTTCCTCCATGTTATAGCATGTATTAGTAATCTATTCCTTTTTACGGCTGAATAATATTCCACTGTATGGATGTACTACCGTTTGTGTATCCATGTACCAGTGGATGTGTATCTGAGATGTTTCTAGCTTTGGGTTGTTGTGAATAATGCTGCTTTGAACACTCATGTGCAGGTTTTTGTGTGGACACATGTTTTCGTATCTCTTAGGAGCAGAGCTCCTGGGTGGTGGGGTAACTCTATGTTTAACCTTTCGAAGAGCTGCTGGACTGCTTTCCAGAGTAGCTGTACTAGGCCTCCGAGTTTTTGTTTGTTTGTTTGTTTTTAATTTTGTTTTATTGCTTAAAGTATTACAAAGAGAATTACATATGTCTCCTTTTTAGGCCTCCGAGTTTTACAGCCCTCAAGCGTCAGCCTTGTGGGGCTTTCTAAGCTAACATCTGTTCATGTAGCTTCTCCTGCCTTGTTTGCTATGGCTGTTTGCTTTATTTCTTGGCTGGCTTTCTACAAACCAGGACTCGGGCCCAGTTAAGCCCACAGTGTTTGGGCAGCTCTGGCTGTGCCTCCAGCTGGCCTCTGAGGCCTCAGCAGGATTTATGGCCAGTGGCTCCCTCACCCACACGCTCTCCTTGGGCTCCTGGGGAATCTTTCTGTTGCCGGTTCCATTTCATGGCCGTTCCCTCTGCTCTAGAGACTTCCATACTCCCACCCCCCACCAGGCCACTGGGGAAGGGCCTGGAGGTCGCCTAACCAAACCCCGACTCCTTGCTGTGGAGGTGGGAGTTGGGGAGTCCCACATCAGAAAATAAGTTGATGGCAGAATTAAAACAAAAACACAAGTTTTGTTTTTGTTGTTGTTGTTGTTAATCCTCACCCAAGGATATTTTTCCACTGATTTTTAGAGAGAGTGGAAAGGAGAGGGAGAGATAGAGAGAGAGAAACATTGATGTGAGAGAGACACATAGATTGGTTGCCTCCCGCATGCACTGCGACCAGGGCCAGGGATGGAGCCTGCAACCGAGGTATATGCCCTTGACCAGAATTAAACCTGGGACCCTTCAGTACACAGGCCGACGCTCTATCCACTGAGTCAAACTGGCTAGGGCAAAAAACACAAGTATTTCTTTCTTTCTTTTTTCTTATTATAGATATAACAAATGCTTACTGTATAAAAATTAGAAAATAGATATAATTCCAAAACAACTGAAACACATGTTTCAAAAAGCTCACCCAGAATTTTACCACCTTCTGGAAACTAATGTTAGCATTTTGGTTTATAACTTTTATTAACTTAATTATTTATTAATTTATTTGGTAAATGTTTTATTGGGTATCTACCAATTTCCAAGTACTTTATCAAATCCTGGAGACATTTTTCTTTGCATATGTATGGGTGTAAATATCTGTATCTTTCCCTACAACAGACAGGGTCATCCTATATATGTACTTCATCACTTAAATTTCTCTATCATTCTATAGCAATACATATAAATCTGCATTATCACCCTTTTAAAATTGTTTTTATTGATTTTTACAGAGAGAGGAAGGGAGAGGGATATATAGAAAGAAACATCATCAACTGGCTGCTTCCTGCATGCCCCCTACTGGGGATTGAGCCCTGGGCATGTGCCCTGACCGGGAATCAAACCGTGACCTCCTGGTTCAGAGGTCAGCGCTCAACCACTGAGCCACACCAGCCAGGCTACATTATCACTCTTAATGACTGCATATAATATGTCAATTTATATAAGCAACCCTTTATTATTGTACACAGATTATTTTTAACTTTCCCTATTATCAGAAAAAAAACTATAGGAATATAACTGCTGGAACAAAAGGTATATTCTTTTTCTTGGTCTTAAAAATACAAGAAATGTATTTTTAAAAGTACAAAGCATTAACATTGTCTAATTCAAATCCATAACAAATATACTTAAGACACTGTGTCTAATGTTAGTTGCTCTATGTCAAAGAAACAGAAATAGAAATGTCCAGAAAAAGTTACAGAGAAAATGAAATAAAATAATCTAAGGAATAAAGACTTCCATAAAAAATCTGTCCATGGTAGAAAAATACCATGAAGTGAAAATAAGACAAATAAGAAAAATACCATGAGTGAAAATAAGACAAATATTTATTACATTCTATGAGTTCATGATTTAGGTACTCCTTTTTACCAGAGATTTAACATGTTTTTATTTCTGTTGTTTTTTCCTTCTTTATTGAATTTATTGGGGTGACACTGGTTAACAAAATTATACAGGTTCTAGGTGCACAACTCCATGACACATAATCTGTACACTGTATTGTGTGTTCACCACCCTAAACCAAGTCACCTTCTATCACAAAAGTTATATTACTTTTTGAAGGCTGTTATCGACATTTTTTGCCAATTCACCCAACAAAAATCTGTACAAGTATAGCCTTCCATCAGCAGTGTATAAGAGTGCCTCATGAACATTCTACTAAAGCCTGGGTAATTTATTATTTTTATTCTTTTCCAATGTCAAAAGTAAAA
Source organism: Myotis lucifugus (assembly GCF_000147115.1). Classification (NCBI taxonomy): domain Eukaryota; kingdom Metazoa; phylum Chordata; class Mammalia; order Chiroptera; family Vespertilionidae; genus Myotis; species Myotis lucifugus. The sequence continues at coordinate 206,039 of NW_005871321.1, forward strand.
AATGGTTTATTAGTTTCCTAGGGCTGTTCGTACAACAAAACAACAACACATCCACAAACTGTGTGGCTGAAAATAATGGAAATGTATTGTTTCACAGTTCTGGAGGCTAATGGCCAAAATCAAGGTGTCAGCGGGACCACACTCCCTCTGATATCTGTAGGGAAACCCTTCCTCCCCTGTCTAGCTCCTGGTGATTTGCTAGCCGTCTTTGGTGTTCCTGGCCTTGCACTGCATAACTCCAACCTCTGCCCTCATCGTCACAGTCTTTCTCCCTATGTCTCTGTCTTTACATGGCCATCTTATCATAAGGATACCAGCTATATTAGATTAGGGACCCATGCTACTCCAGAATGACCTCATCTTAACTAACTACACCTGCAGTGACCCTATCCTATATAATAAGAGTCTAATATGCAAATTGTCCCCTCAGGCAGTCGTTTGACTGGGAGTTCGACCGCTCACTATGATGTGTGCTGACCACCAGGGAGCGGCGTGGAACATGGCAGGCATCGGCAACGCGGTGCTGGCAGAGGACGGCAATGGGCCCCAACTAGAGTGGGACTGTGGTGGGATGGTGGAGCAGGTGAGTGGGCAGCGCAGGTGCGAGCGGGGCTGCGGGGCTGCAAGGCTGGGGGAGGGAGCTGGGGCCCAATCTCCACAGGCCACGCTGAGGGACCGCCCCCATGCACACATTCGTGCACTGGGCCTCTAGTTTCCAAATAAGATCATGTTCGGAAATACTGGGGACAAGTACTTCAACATACCCCCTTTTGTTCAGAGTAGTAGGGGACACCATGCAACTCTTCACAATGGTATTATATTCTTTAATGTTTGTTTTTTGATTACTGGGAAAATTGAGCATTTTCCTGTCTGTACCTGAGGCCATTTTTCTACAGGAGTGTTTGTCTTTTCCTTGTTGATTTATAAACTTCACATAATAAAAATAAAACCCCAGGCTTTTCTCTTTTACCCAATTTCAGCCCAGCATTATCTGCCCAGACTTTGGGTGTTTGTCAAATTGCCAGTGTGTGTAGCTCTCTGGGTGCAGCTCTCTGCCCATGGCACAGCGAGACAATCCTCTCCTCATGGCCCAGCTGGAGGTCAATGTATTAGTTGAGACAGGCTAACCTGCGCCACATCAAAGAGTGACAGCACAAAGGTTGGTTTCTAGCTCTGCCCGTGTTCCACTGCAGGGTGGCCAGGACTCTGCCCACATCATTGGTGCACCATCCAGGCTAACAGGGGAGCTCCCATCTGGGACACCAGGGTCAGGGAGCTGTTCTGTTTTGTTTTAACAGAGAAACTTTAATACAGGGAAGTGTTTTAATGAGTCCTTAGACAGGGCCAAGGGAACAGTGAAGTAATGCAGAGAGAGTCCTGCGGGAGCAACGACCACCCCTCATTCTGGGGGAGCGAAGGGAAGGGATTGGGGGTGTCAGAGCCTAGCCGCTTAGAGGAGGGACCACACAGGCCTGGGGGGTGGGTGCTGGTGCTGGCACCTCACAGTGAGTCTTCCTCACTCCTGTTGCCACAGCAACAGCCCTGGTCCTGCACCAATGTCCGGTTCAGTTTCTATGACTCTAACTCGCCTGGTCCTTGGTTTGGGACTTCATTTGAAGCCCTCTTCTAAGAGGCCTTGGGTTCTGTTGGTTTCCTAGGGCTGCCGTCACAAATTACCACCAATTTGGGAACTTGACACAGCAGATATATGTTCTGTTACCGTTCCGGGGGCTGGAAGTCCAAAATCACGGTGTCGGTAAGAGAATGCTCTCCCTGGAGGTTCCAGGGAAGAATCCTTCCTGCCTCTCCCAGCCTCTGGTGTCTGCAGTAGTCCCTGGGGTTCCTTGACTTCTAACTGCCTCACTCCAGTCTCTACCCCAGTCTTCACATGGCTCCTTCCCTTAGTCCCTGAGGGTGTCCTTTCCTCTTCTTCCAGGGTTCACCCTAAGCCCGGGATGATTCATCTCTAGATCTTTAACGAATTACAGCTGCAAAGACTATTCCAAAGAAGTTTAGCTCCTGAAGTTCCAGGGAAACATGGATTTTGGGAAACACTATTCAATCCACTATAGGAGAATGTGTGTGTGTGTTGGGGGGGCGGGGGGGGGGGCGGGACGGGGAAGGGGGATCCAAGACTGAAATCCCTCTGCTGGCTTCGTAGTTCCTCTGCCTGGCTGCTTCGGAGCACCCTGGCCTCATGCCCTACTCTATGCAGAAGCTCTGTGCTGACAAGAGCTGAACCCCTGCAGCTGGGCTTGTGCTAAACCTCAAATCCAAACACTGTAAGAGAGCCCAGCGGTTGTGGCTCAGCGGTTGAGCATCAACCCAGGAACCAAGAGGTCAGGGTTCCATTTCTGGTCAGGGTGGTCAGGGCACAGGCCCAGTTGCAGGCTCAATCCCCAGTAGGAGGTGTGCAGGAGGCAGCCGATGATGTTCCTCTTCATTGATGTTTCTATCTCACTATCCCTCTCCCTTCCTCTCTCTCAAAAAAAAAAAAAAAATCAATGAAAACTTAAAAAAAAAAAAACACCCTGTAAGATAAGTTAATTAAGAACAAGTCTCTTTGCCTTTACAGTATGCAAATCCATGGCTGTCTGCAGCACTTGACTGTATATAGCCGGTTATTTTGAAACGTGCATTTAATTTCCCATATGCTGTGACTCTCCTCAAAGCAGCAGCCTCGGGCAGCTTTGAGTAACAAGGCAGTTGAGGCCAATCATTGGAGCACTGGGGAAAGCTAATCCCTGCCCCAGGGCTCCACCCAGAGGGCCCAGAACCCTGTGGGTCTCACCCACTGAGCTCTCAGAGACCAGAGGCAATGTTTTATTCCTTGTTGTGCACACAGACCAGGTTCCAGTACACAGCACTCACTCAGCTGACCTGGGTCAAGTTTCCCCAGGGAAGAGGAGGAGGGCCAGCCAGCGGTAGCAAGTGTAATGGGGGGTGTTCTTATAGCAAAGTCCATCTCTCCCTTGCAGGGAATTTCCCATCACTGGTGGATACACAGAATGCCCGCTGCCACGATCCAAACTGATGGACAGACCAGCCAAGAAGAGAGCAGGGCAGAATGTCCCCTTCCTGGGAGCATCCCCTGAGAGAGAGAGAAAGGGAACGAGGAACAAGGGACAGAGCTCCTGGCTTATTAGTGCCCTGGCTGGTGGGCTCTTGCATTCCCAACCCCTCCATCCTGCTCGTTAACCAGGGCTCCCGAAAGCAGCCTGCCATATTGTATCACTGTTTAAATCCCATCACATCTCCCTGCTGACTCATCCCAAAGTATCCATTGGCTGGCTCAGCACAATTACCTCAGTCCCCAAACTCCTAGCCTGGCAGTGCCTGGCTCTCCTGCTGCCAGGGGAGAGGTGGTGTACCATTCAGTCGTGGGGGGCGACATGAGAGAGTCAAGCATTCAGCCCAGCACAGCCCGTTTACCCAGAACCACCCTTCCTGTTCACACACTCATTTTCCATCAGGGTCATCATCATTGTCCTAGTGACCCAGGCGTACGACTCAGAATCTTCTATTGATTCATTCAAATACTTAGCCAGCACCTACTTTGGGCCAAGCTTTGTGCTAAGCCCTGATCCTGCCCTTTAGCTCCGTGGTAGAAAAGCTATACCTAAGTGCCTGTACAGTGCCAAGCATCGAAAAAGCTCTTAAAGAATGCTTGTTAGATGGACAAATGAATGGCGAGAAGAATGGATAGATGGGTGGATGGATGGATGGATAGATCGATGGATAAATGAATGGATGGGTGGAGGGAAGGAGAGAGGGAGGGAGGGAGGGATGAAGGGACGGGTGAGATGGTGAAATCTGTCAGTTATGTCTCTTCCGTATCCTGTACAGTGTACACATTCCCTGTGATTAGGTGGGCTGAACTTGACCCCTCACATTCTCCACCCTTGCCACGTGTCCCCCGCCTAGCTAATCAGACTATTCCAAACTTCTGGCCTCAGAAATTGGTTTCAGGCATGGACAAGTAACACAAGCCAGATCAGAGTTCTCCGGGGAGGGGAGAGGGGAGCGGCTTTTTGGGTTCCTGCCAGTAGTAAACAATCTCTCTTCCCTGGGTTGCTAAGTTGCTAGGATGTTTATTTAAGGCTGCTGGAGGCTCTTTACTTGCCACAAGGAGAGAGCCTGACTGAAGGATGGAAGATGAGAGGTGGGAGAAGAGAAAAAGAAAAAGAGAAAAATAGGAGGAAAGAAGGAAAGGAGAAGGAAGACAGAGACTTGGGGGGCACAATTTAAGCCCCCAGTGTGGGAAGGCAGTAGGACTCTTGGACTTTTCCAAGGAACATGTGCCAATGAATTTTGTTTCTCTGACTTAAGACAGCTTGAGTTGTGTTTCTTTTACTTGTAACCAAGAGCATCTTGTCAGTGCAGAGGGAGGGAGTGAATAAATGAGTGAATGCATGGTTGAATGAAAGAATGAGCTCCATAAATATCAAACTCATCAGTGTTTTTTCCTCCCTTGAGAGCTAGACTTGCAAATATAAGGATTTAATTAGATGTTCCTGGTTTCTACCGGGGCCTGTCTAATTGCTTCTATTTTGCCCCGTGTTGATTTGAACTCCTGAAGTGTAACTGAAAAGTGGAAAACAGCCCACTAAAATGGATGTATTTCTGAGGCAGGCATTCAACTCTGACTGCAGATTTTAGTCTTTAGGAGTTATTATAAAGGGAGGACCGAAACGAAAATTAATAACATTTAAAATTCCCCCAAAGGCTTCTTCCTTCCCCTCCCAGCTCCATTCAAGCCAAAGAAGTAAGAGCAAGTGGGCATGCAAATCTGACCACATGTACATATTCTCCCACTTCCCCTCGCCCCACCTTCCAGAACTTTCTCTCCATCCAGAACTTTTTCAGAGCTCCTCAATGATTGACAACAAGCACAGCCTGAGGGTTCATGGAAGGCTTCCCAGGTGAGGTGATGCCTACCTGCTTCAGTCATCAGAAGTAGAGTCTGGCCCTAGTTGATTTGGCTCAGTGGATAGAGCATCAGTCCGTGGACTGAAGGGTCCCTGGCTCAATTCCCGGTCAAGGGCTCCCCCCGTCAAGGGCTCTGTCCACTGAGCCAAATCAGCTAGGGTCAAACTCTACTTCTGATGACTGAAGCAGGTAGGCAGGGATGGGTCATAGAAGAAGACTGAAATGTGGACTTTGTGTGAGGCTGCCATGGCTCACATCCTACATGCTCACGTGACACATTGTGACCTGCCTCAAACAGCTGCTTTCCCAGGCCTCCAGGAGGACCCCATCCGATGTCTGGTCCTTGAAGAGGGATGACCATCACATCTGATGCCAACCACAGCAACACTGAGGGAAGATGTCTAAAGGCCAGGAGTTGCGGGTAAAGGAGCTAGGGCCACTGTTTCCTTCTTTTCAAGTGCATACCCCAAATATATTTCTTCCCTTTTTTAAAGAGCTGAGTTCTCTATCCCATCTGCCCATAGGGTTAGCCTGGGAGGGATTGGAATAAGCTCTTTCCTTCCCACCCTGAATTCCTCTAGCTAACTCTGAGACTGACCTCAAGACTCATCTGAATTTAACTCTGGTTTGCTCCTCAGAATATTCTTGTTACATTAATTTAGGGAGCATAATAAATCTAGATTGAGATATGTTTGCTGCAAATGCTAATTTGCTCGATGAGAATATCAATTAGATGTCTGAGGCATAGAAATTATGGCTGCCAATGATCTCAAAGGTCATTCTTAGCTTGTACCGAAGGAAGAGGATGAGGGTTATCTGCTGGAAGGGTCTGGGGTGGAGGGGTAAAGGTCCAAATATTAAATACCAATGAAGTGTCAGGCACTGTGCTCAGGACTGAGAATTCAGGAGTTTCAGAGATCTCAGAAATCAATCCATAGACCTGGATGATAATAATAATGATAATAACAATAACAATGACAGTAACTTTTGCACATTGAACAATTACTGTGTATTAGATACAAATATTAATGCATTTAACCCTTGCAACAGCTCTCTGAGTACTACTATTATTCTCATTTTATAGGTGAGGAAATTGAGTTGTAAAGAATTTAAATAACTTTCCTGGCTTCTGCTTCCGGCCAAACTGGAGAAACAGGGATCAGATGTACTCTCCTTGCTGAAACAAATGAAAAACAAACAAACAACAGCTCTCTAGATATTGGATAACAGTCAACAAAGGACAGGGATCCCTGAGAGCCGGGAAAGCAGTGAGGTGAGTCTCGGCCATGCTCCAGCTTACTGCCCGGAGAAAGTTTTCCGTCCACAGGGCAGATGGGGGAGTCCAGGCAGAAGCCAGCACACTCCTGGAGCTGAGGAAGCGGAACTGGGAGTCCAAGGAAGCCAGGTGGGTAGAGTTTGTAGGGCAGAAGTCCAGGGAGAGAACTCTGGAGCTCCACTGAGGGTCACTCACCAGAATCCAGTTACCGACCAGTGCACATAGGTGAGGAAACTGCCAAGAGCCAGGGGGGAAAGCCACCCGAGAGAATCAGAAGGAACACTGCTGAGAGTTCACGCAAGACTGGGAAGGAATGGTGCCTGCTCTAAACAGCCAGCATGGAAAACTCTCATAATTTGTGGCGCATCATTTAAAGGACCAAGAAGGCATTGCCTCATTAGTGGAGAAAATTAACTAGACTAAATGCTGCTCTGGTTGTGCCTAACAGAACTTAAAAGACAGCCTTGGAAGGATCGAACTGCTTCCGAGTAACTGAACCACATCCCAGAAAAACAGCTCAAAACTATATTTTAAAAATATCTAACTAGGACCTGGCCAGACAAAATGGATGAACTAAATGTGTACAAAGTTAAAGTGATGTGCAATTTCTTATTTCTGGTTATATGTGTACTAAACCACAATGGTCCCTATTCAAATTTACTTATTTGTTGGTTTGTTTAATACAACAATGCCCAGCACACAACATGGCAAAATTGACAATGTCTGGCATCTACTAAAAAATAACTAGGCATGCAAAAGCTGAAAAAATGAAGAGGAAAATTAATCAAACCTGATCCAGAAGTGACCTAGATGATACAACTGGTAGATATGGGCATTGAGACAGTCTTTGCAACTTTATTCCTTGTGTTTTAGAAAGTAGAGGACAAACAGACATATTCAATAGATACTAGGAAGATACTTTTAAAAACACCCAAACTGAAGTTGTAGGGATGAAAACTACAATGTCAGACACACACATAAAATACATCAGATGAGATTCATGGCCTGTTAGACATCGGAGAAGATTGGTGAGCTTGATGGCACAGCGATAGAAACGATCCAAAACCAAACCAAGAAAACAAGCTAATCTGGTCTGACATGAAGCAGGTCAGGGGATTCCTGGGGATGAGGGTAACTGGGAGGGGCGGGAGGGGCAGGAGAAACTTTTAGACGTGATGGATGAGTTCATTACCTTGCTTGTGGTGATGGTTTCACACATACCTACACACAACATTGTACACTTTAGACATGTGCCGTTTACATTATGTCAACCATACCGCCACAAATCTGTTCCAAACAAGTGTGCAAAGGTCGTACAGCTAATACATCCCAGTCTGGCTCCAGATGCTACACACTTTCTACTGCAAAGTAGGTATTATGATTCCCATTTTATAGATGAAAGAGAGTCTGAGAGAGGAATGTGACTTCTCCAAGGCCACACAGCTGGTAAGTGGAAGAACTGGAATTCACATCAATGTCTGTTTTACTGCAAGTTGGGTGCTCCCTCTGCCCCACTCCCTAAGTATTTGCTATTTATTTGAAGCCTGTGGACAGCATGCACACTCACGATTCTGAGTCACCTCCTCGTTCCACAGCTCCTGCTCCAGATGCAAAGCCCATCCTGGACTCCCAGTCCTCACCCATGGATCGTTACTCAGCTGCTTATCTTCTATACCTAGAAACGTGGGAACAAATCGATTTGTAAATGCCTAGGACGCTCAGGGCTCAGTAATTGCCAATGCATCTTTGTGAAGTGAGAGCTTGCTGGGCACGTGGAAGGCAGCCCCTGCCCGTCTTAAAGAAATAGGTGCTCTTGAACAGACCCATCAAACCTCAGAGGGAAGGCGGGGGTGGCGTGGGGGAGGGCGCGTAAGGGATCAACCGAACGACATGTATGCATGCATATGAGCATAATGGACACAGACACTAGGGTGGTGAGGGCATGTGCTGGGGGGTGGGAGGGGCCGGGGAGAGGTCAATGGGGAAAAAAAGAGACATATGTAATACTTTAAACAATAAAGATCTAAGGAAGAAGGAAGGAAGGAAGGAAGGAAGGAAGGAAGGAAGGAAGGAAGAAGGAGGAAGGAAGGAAGGAAGGAAGAAAGAAAGAAAGAAAGAAAGAAAGAAAGAAAGAAAGAAAGAAAGAAAGAAAGAAAGAAAGAAGAAAGAAAGACGCTCAGAATCAGACCAATGGACTGACATGCATGCACGCAGCCCTTAGCATCTAGGGAGCCTTTTCTCCTCTCTCGTGTCTTCGTAGCAATCTTCTCACTCCTGTTTTTAGATGAGGCAACTGATGCTGAAACTGGTTATGAGGCATTACCAAAAACATAATATCTGAGCCTGCATTCAAACTCATCCTTGTGGGCGGAGGGACGTCTCTTTGAATTCTAGATCTCATTTAGGTTACCTCAGAGTGACATGTCACTACATTTTTTTAATTATAGGCATCAACTTTATACAGTCAGAGCTATTAAAACAAAACAAGCCCAGCCATCTGGGTTCTTGGAGTGGGAGGGGGGTTCCTATTACAAAGGGGGAGGGGTCAGCAGAGGCCAGATGGCTGCTATGAAGAATTGTGCAAAGGAGACCCTTGCATGGGGTGGGGGCCAGCCCCAACAGCTTCTGAGGTCCCTTCCTGGCCTGGTGGTCGCTGAATGAAGGGGTGCTAAGCTCACTGCTTAGAACCCTGGTGCTGTAACACGGGAGGTTGTGGGAGAGGGATCTCTGTGCTTTCCTGTCCCGATGAAGTCAGCATTTCTCAACCACTGGACTGTCTACACGCAGAGCAAAGCCTTAATCACTATGTAAAACAATTGTGTTAGGACCGAGAAAAGATGCTGCAGACTGTCTGCTGGATGGAGCGTGGAGTGGTTAGGAGACGCAGGGCAGAGCAGGCCACAACTCCTCCTGCACTCCCTTCATGGAAATCTGAATGTTGTGGCATAAAACATACTGATTAAGCTTTCATTCTGTGGGGAAAATCGGAAACAATACAGATTCTCCTAAATTGGAAAAAAAAAAAAAGCATCATGGAGAACCGGAGAGGGGCCGGAATGAGCTGTATCTGGGTTTACATGATTGATTCGCGGCTATGCCTCTTAGGCAGTGTACGAAGGCACCCCTTCTCCTCGGTCAGGGTCTGTCTTGAATCAAGCAAGGTCTTCAGAACCCACGTCTCTTGTGTTTCCCTGTTAGGAGGTGAGAAGCAAAGGGCACCATCAAGCCAGCTCCAATGAGGTGCTGAGTATTTTCTGGAACGTGGGAGAAGTTGGTCTCCAGAGCAGCTTGGTCCAGTAGAAATATAATGTGAACTACACATGTAACTTTACATGTTCTAATTATATTAAAATATGTAGAAACAAGTGAAATGAATTTTAATAATATATTTTATTTAACCCAATATAGCCATAATGTTATTTCAACATGTAATCAATAGAAAAAAAATAGTAATTTTTGAGAAATTTTACATTCTTTCTTTCAGATTAAATTTTCAAAATCCTGTGTGTAATTTACAATTACAGCACCTCTCAATTCAGAATGGCCACATATCAAGTGCTCAGTAGCCACATGTAGCCAGCGGCTACTGTATTGGACAGCTCAGGAATAGAAGAATATCTAAGGGGCATGGTCAGAGCACTGAAGCTTACTTGGTAGGGGCATAGTTGTATGGGTGGTTCATTCGGGAAATAGTGTGATATTTCCTTTAATGATGCTCTAAGACAGTGGTTCTCAACCTTGGCTGCACATTAGAATCACCTGGGAATCTTTTTAAAATCCTGATTTCTGGGCCTCATCCTCGGGAAGTTTGGTTCTTTGTTACTAATGTTGGGCCCCCACCCCCATAACAAAGAAACAGAATTTCGGGAGGATGAGGCCCAGAAATCAGGATTTTAAAAAGATTCCCAGGTGATTCTAATGTGAAGCCAAGGTTGAGAACCCTGCTCTAAGATCTTCTCCCACCCTGGCAGCCATCTACCATAATTACTTTATCTGATCATTTTAAGTATTTTAATCCTTTCAAGTGGCCTGTTCCAAACTCCAGTATTCAAAGGCATCTTCTCACACAAGGCTGAGAACCACTGAATAAATATTGGACTAACCACAAGTCAGTTAACCTTTTTTTAAAATCCTCACCCTAGGATATATTTTTCCATTGATTTTGAGAGAGAGAGTGGAAAGGGGCAGGAGGGAAGGAGAGAGAGAGAAACAGAGAAACACTGATGTGAGAGAGACACATTGACTGGTTGCCTCCCACATGTGTCCTGACCAGGGTCAGGGATTGAGCCTGCAACCGAGGTATGTGCCCTTGATCGGGAATCAAACCTGAGACCCTTTATTCCAAGGGCCGACGCTCTGTTAGGACGCACTGAACACACTGGCCAGGGCTCATCTTTGCTGCTTGACCCCAGTCCCAGATCCCAGTCCAGGTTCTCTACACACATTTCAGGGCTCCTCTAAGGCATGAACATCCAGTGCATGTGGCTCTGGGGGAGGCGTGGAGGCATCAGCCAAACAATCATTATTTCCTTCTGTCACGAATGCAAATGCAATGGAGCTTGTGTTTATTTTACAGAATGTGCAAAAAGGAATCATTTCAGAGGAACTTTCAAGCTGCCAGAACAGGGCAGTCTGTCCCCAATCAATTATCACAAGGTGTGCAGGCACCCTGATTGAGAATTTGCCTAGAGGAAATTGCACCGAGGGAGAATCCATCCTGTAGCCTGTTTCACTCTGTCCTGCTCAGAATCAGATTATTTTCCTCCCATTTGAATGATAGGTTATTATTATGTACCTGGGGAAAGATGTGAGGCAACTGAACGTGGGCGTTGTCTAATTACTTCACTCAATGCAAGTTAATGAAGAGCCACCAGAATAGCTATGCTCAATCTCCTTTACTTAAACAACCAACAGCGTGTCCAAGTGCTGAGTTCTCAAAGCAGAGTCTGCTATGCTTCAGTGACAATTTTCTTGGGCTTTGGAGTGAAGTACACCTGCATCACATCCGAGTTTTCCTGGTTACGCTCTATCTTTTTCCATCGGTTATAATCGTGGCTGCCCAACAAGAGATTAACTGAGGTCATATCAGTAACTTTAAAAAATAAACATATTTTTATTGATTTCAGACAGGAAGGAAGGGGGAGAGAGAGAGAGAGAGAAACATCAATGATGAGACAGAATCATTGGTAGGCTGCTTCCCACTGGGGGCATATGCCTTTGACCGTAATCAAACCCAGGACCCTTCAGTCGGCAGGTGGACGCTCTATCCTCTGAGCCAAACCAGCTAGGGCCATAGCAGTAACTTCTTGGCAAACAGAAGGTGTTCAGTAAATACATCCCCTTTCCAGCTGCCAAGCCAGAATTCCCTTCCCAAACTGATCTTTCTAGTAACTGCTGAGCATTTTCCAACTGGCCCAGCAGGTGATAAACTTGAGGACCCTATACAAATCATGACCAACTTGATCACAGCAACCCCAGAAAGGCTTTCCACAGGCTGGTAGCCAACAATCAAACCACCACCAAACCAGAGGCTTTTCTGCTCCTGTCCCTAAATTAGTGGTAAGATACTATCAGCTCCCGTAACTTTAATGTCAGTCTTTTCCTCAAGGCAGGGTGGTCAATCAGAAAACAATGAGGAGTTAATGGGAGCTGCATGTGAAGATGTGTATTACTGATGAAAGCCTTGAAATAAGAATTGCAGAAGTGGAATAGTTGATTAGCAGAGCCTGCACTTTAAAAGACTTTTGGAACATATTGTAACAATGAGCTCAGGAATATTCCACCAGCAGTGGATGAAAGTGCCCCTTTCTTCACAACCTCATTGGAACCAAGTGTTGCCATTTTTTATGTTTAAGGCTTCGTTGGACAATTTATATATTTCTTGGCCATTTGTACGTATTCTTTTTTGTTTATGTTTTTAGCCTGTTTTGAGGTGTTTAAGATTTTCCTTATTGGTTTATAAAAGATGTTTGTAATATAGATATATTAACTCTTTGTAATATAGATATATTAACTCTTAATCATCAATATATATAAATGCCTAAGCAACCAGTCAACCAGTAGCTATGACATGCACTGACCACCAGGAGGCAGACGCTCAATGCAGGAGCTGCCCCATGGTGGTCATTGCGCTCCCACAACGGGAGCACCACTCAGCGGACCCACAGGCGCCAGATGCTGGGCTCATGGCTGGCAAGTGCAGCCTCGCCCCTCGGACACTCCCCCTGCACACCCCTCCCCCATCTGAACCAGGACCGGGATTGGGACCAGCTTTAGGACTGACTGGGTATGAGCCTGTGGCTGCTTCTCGGTCATGGGCGCGCCAGTATGGCCCTAGGATGGGCACGCAGAGACCTCAGCAGAGAGGCAGCTAGCCTACTCAGCAGTGGCAGCGGCAGGCGCAGCAGGCCGGAATGAGCGGGAACAGCGCAGTGCCTGGCCTGGGCTTGGTCTCGGGCTCCTCCGGCCACCTACCCCTTGGCACTACTACATCCCTTGGGGGTGTCGGAGAGCTGGTTGATCCCTGCAGGCCAGGCCAAGGGATCACTGGTGCACGAATCTGTGCACCAGGCCTCTGGTATATATATAACAACTGTTGGGTTTATCCCCCCAGTATGTTATTTGATTTTTAAGGTTTATTATTCTGCTTTTCAAAATTGTCCAAAAAGTAATGAACAACCATTTATCCATCCAATAAACACTTATTGTATGCCAATTGCTTGTCAGGCTCTGTGCCAGGCACGGGCATTAGAAAAGGGAAAAAAAGCCCAAATTTCTGCCCTTTAAGAGATCACATAGTTTAGTGGAGAACAGGCATTTTTTTCAAAAGCGCCTTCAACATAGTGTAACAGTTGTTATAGTCAAAGGAAGTACTGAGAGCCTTGAGAACAGAGTGAGGGCATCCTAATACAGTTGGGAAAGGAGTTGGGAGATGAGGGAAGGCTTCATGGAGGTGGTGACATTAAAGTCTACTCTCAATTAAACAGAGCAAGGACGACATTCTAGGAAGAGGCAAGAGTACAGGCAAAGATCCCAAAGCATCAAAGAGGCTCAATCTTTTCAGAGATTCCAAATAATTCAGAGTGACTAAAGTATATGATATAATGCCTGAAGAGGAGGCTCATTCAAGGAGGCAGATTGGACAGCAGCAAAGCTGGACAAGCAGGCAAGGGCCAAATGAAAAAGGTCCCTGGATTTCAGGATAAGGAGCTGAAATGTCATCCTGGGGACCATGGATGGATTCTGGGCTGGGAAGGGGCTGGATTAGAGTTAGGTATGAATGTTGAGGCATAGACCAGAGGCAAGAGGCCAGTTAGCCGGGAAAATGAACTAAACCAATAAGGAAACTTTGTTTCTAAGAAGGCAGACAACTCTTCAATCTCCTCTGGGAGGTTCTGGGATAAACTGGTGTTAACCCCTCTGTGCACGCATAATCCTTTCCTGGAAAGATTAGCTGCTTTTGCTGATAACCTGGAATCAGATTCAAGATTCTGTTTCCCAATTCAGCTTTGGCCAGCCAGCGAAGTTGCAGCCCTGGTTCCTGGGATTGCCCATCCTGGGAGGGCCTGGCCCATAGCGGAAAGCAGAACCAGAGACCTGAGAAAGAATCCTTATGACACTGAATCAGATGTAACTCTCAGCTCTTCCGTCAGTCACACAAGTAAATTTTCTTTTTTTATTTAACCACTGAAGATTGCCATTGTAACTAAACATTTCCAGCTAACATCTTTTTTTTTTCCCTAGGCAACCACTGCCCAGCTGCTTCTGAGCCCTCCCTCCCTTTCCCAATCCGATCTCAGCTGCCTGCTATCTGTACGCACGTCCTCCATTCTGCAAATTTCAGAAACCAATAGTGCCCAAGGCAAGTCTGAGCGGAGGGAGCCAAGTTTGATAATGAATTCCTGCTCACTGTGTGAGCCATTCTGTGGTTATTCAAAACCCCATTCAGTGTTTTCCCCCGGTAATAATAAGTACACTGTTCTCAGTGTTGTGTCTGTCACCAGCCAAATGATAGTGATATTTCTGCTCAGGATCTTGGTAGACTTGTGGCTCTGAAAATGATGCCTGGAAGCGTAGGGCAACGGATGTGTGTGCACTGACTGTGCTGGAAGCAAGACCCGCTGCCCTTGAGGACCTGCTGAGGCCTGGCCCCATTGCCTTCAGAGATCCTGGCTTCAGAAGGCTTTTCTCTCCCTGTGAAGTGGAGACCGCCTCCTGGAATTAACATGTGCAATGTGGGCAGTGGAGCTGCCGGGTTGGCTCAGATTTTGGTTGGATCTCCAACATCTGCTGCTTCAGAATTTCCGGGAGAAATTTCTGAAAGTCCAGGTTCCTGACCCCATGCCCTACAAGATTCCGAGTCAGTAGGCCCAGGGTACTCAATCCTGATCTTTCCAAAGCTCTCCGATTCTAAAGGGCAGCTGTGCTGGAGAGTCATAGGTATGAGATATCCACAGGCCAGGGTCCTTGTCCTTCTTCTTACTGGGGGCTCCCCTTTAGTCCCCCAAGGCGCCTCTCCTCTTGGCCTCTAAGGCACCCAGTTCCTTCTTCTGCCCCTGCCCCCAGCATTCCATATACCACACCACCAGTCACTCGGGCTAGCGTGTCGGCAACAGTGAGTGATGGGGCCCACAGACCATTGTTCCGAGGAGGATGGTGCTGAGTCACGATGGGAGACGCCTTCCAGGCTGTGCTGGGAGACAGAATAATAACACCCTTTGGACTGGCCTCTTAAAAACAGAACGCATGATGTCTACACCCATGGGAGGAGAAGTCCTGGGAATCGGGTGTCCTGGGTGCTTCTCCCACTTAGGTTACAATTCACTGTAGGATGCTGGCTCCTGGTTTGCCCAGGGGTAATTGGAGAGTGTTGTGCCAGGCCTTTTTTTTTTTTTTTCAGTGTAAGCAAATGAACACTTATTGAGCACCTGCTATGTACCAAGCCCAGTTAAGGGCTTTACATATTTAATCTCTTAAACAAAGGAGTTTGCTCTCTTGGCTCCTGGCTCTCTTGGTTCAAGCTCCCATGCTCCTGCATCCTCCCACATGGCCCACGCCATCTGGACCCCACATAGAATGGACTAATGGACTGCAACTAGCCTGATGCTGTACCGGTCTCAGTTCCAACATGGGACAGATACTCTGGACACTGGCTTTGCCTCTAGCTCTGCTGGAACTCCAGTTATACTGGATTAAGGAAAATGGGACTTTGGAAACCCAGGGATGTAATTCTATGCAAATAAAAATCACGAATCCTCCCATGCAAGTCTCAGAAAATTCTTTTTCTCGAGATATCATAAGGCCCGGACCCCCAGCCCTCAGTGAGGAAAGGGATACCCCACTTCCACTGATACCCCACTTGCACTATCACCAATAAATTTTATGTAACCCCTTTATGTCTTCCATTTTGATTCTGATGTATAAAATACCAGTAAGTGGTAACACAGACATTTTCTGGAGCATTTTGTCAATCTGTTGAGATTCTGTTTCCTGGCAATGGTCATCAGTGTGGCTCAAATAAACTCATAAAAATCATTACAGGTTTGGATGTTTCGTACATCGTCATAATGTATCGTCCACCCTTTAAAGCAGTGGTTCTCAACCTGTGGGTCGTGAACCCTTTGGGAGTTGAACGACCCTTTCACAGGAGTCGCCTAAGACTATCGGAAAACACATATATAATTACATATTGTTTTTGTGATTCATCACTATGCTTTAATTATGTTCAATTTGTAACAATGAAAATACATCCTGCATATCAGATATTTACATTATGATTCATAACAGTAGCAAAATTACAGTTATGAAGTAGCAACGAAAATAATTTTATGGTTGGGGGTCACCACAACATGAGGAACTGTATTAAAAGGTCGAGGCATTAGGAAGGTTGAGAACCACTGCTTTAAAGCATACGATTTGGTATTTTAAGTATATTTATAAGGTTGTATAGCCATCACCACTATCTAATTCCAGAACATTTCCCTGGTCCCCAAAAGGAACCCCGTATCAGTTAGCAGTCACTCCTCATTCCCTCTCTCTGCAGCCCCTGGTTAGTCAATAATATGCTTTGTATCTCTAAAGATTTGCCTATTCTAGACATTTCATATAAATGGAACTGTTCAATATGTGGTCTTTTGTGTCTGGCTTTCTTCACTTAGCATGTTCCTACTGAGGTCCCTCCATATTGCAGTGTGGGTCAGTACCTTATTCCTTTTTACAATCAAAAAATATTTCATTGTATGGATATGTCACATTTTATTTATCCACTTATCAGTTAATGGGCATTTGGGGTGTTTCCACTTCTTGGCTCTCTCTCTCTCTCTCTTTGGTGTACTAAGTATTAGTGACATTTCTTTTGTGCATGTGTTTTATTTTTATATTCAGTTTACTTTCAATATTATTTTGTATTGGTCCCAGGTGTACAGCATAGACAACCATATACTTTACAAAGTGTTTCCCCCTGGTATTTCCAGTACCCACCTGACACCATACATACTTATCACAATATTGTTGACTATATTCCCTATGCTGTACTTTACATCCCATGATTATTTTGTAACTGCCAATGTGGACTTCTTAATCCTTTCACTCTTTCACCTAGTCCAGTGATGGCGAACCTATGACATGCGTGTCAGAGGTGACACGCGAACTCATTTTTTGGTTGATTTTTCTTTGTTAAATGGCATTTAAATATATAAAATAAATATCAAAAATATAAGTCTTTGTTTTACTATGGTTGCAAATATCAAAAAATTTCTTTATGTGACATGGCACCAGAGTTAAGTTAGGGTTTTTCAAAATGCTGACACGCCGAGCTCAAAAGGTTCACCATCACTGACCTAGTCCCTCAGCCCCTCCCCTCTGACAACCATCAATCTGCTCTCTGTATCTATGAGTCTGTTTCAATTTTTTTTGTTCGTTAATTTTGTTCTTTAGATTCCACATATAAGTGAAATCATATACCATTATCTATTTTAATCTTCATCCCACCCTTAGAAGTGTGTATTACTCTCCATTGATCGATTTAGTAAATTGTTTTCTTAGAACATCCAAAACGACCAGTCATCCCAAGAAACTATTGATTAGGCGTAAAAATCCCAGAGACCAGTCAAGTGCTTGTTCTTATGTCAGGGAAAGGATAGCGTAACCGAACAGAAACCTCACTTCTTTAAATGACTTATTTTCCTTTTGACTTTTGGATTCAAACCTGGCCTCCTGATTCACCTGCAGCCCTGGCATTACAGGAGTGTGACTTTGGCAAGTGACCTAACCTCTCTGAGCTCCAGTTCCGTCACGATAGATTTAGATTACATACTACTTCGAGTGCTGTCAGGAGTAGTGTTTAAACAGCTGTCAGGAGTAAGTTGTTTAAACCAGTGCTTGTCATTTGGTAATTCAACCACTGGCTTCCCGTGTCTCTGTTCCTGGTAGGGGATGGCTCTGTACCAAGTTGCCCCCTCCCCAATCCATGCATGCTGGTCCCTATCCTCCTGATCCCCTAGGTTCCCCCAACACACACCTCTACCCGCCACTGTTCTTTTCTGGCTAACTTCTCATTCTTCTGATTTCACTTTAAATGCCACTTCCTTGGGGCGGGGGTGGGCTTCCTTATTCTTTCTTAAAGCACCCTGCATTTTCCCTTCAGTGTTTATCAGCTTGTAATTTTAGTTAATCGTGTTTGTTTTTTTTTTGTCCATAAACTGTGCGCCCCACCTTGTCTGTCTTGCTCTCGCTGTATGCTCCGCACCTCCCAACAGCGCCCTAGGATCACAGCAGGCATTCACGAAATACTTATGGAAACAGTTCAATCCTCTCCTGAGCCCGGGTTCAGAAAAGGAACATGTCCTCCCCAAACCACAGAGCAGATCAGAGGCAAACTTGAGTCCAAGTCGCCCTTCCTTTTCCCAATCCAGGCTCCTTCCAGAGCCTGGCAAGAATGTTCCTAATCTCCCCCATAATATAGTTGCCCCAAGGAAAGTTCCAGAAAGGGGGAGAATAGAGCAGTGTGCAGAGTAAAATCACTTGGCTTGGCCCCTCGTCACTGGACCGTAACGTGGGCACCCTGTCAAACAGTGTAAAGAGAGGGATCATGGCGATAACGACGTGGCGTGGCGGCGACAACGATCCTACCAGCTGAGGGAGAGACACAATGGGAGAGGACGGGACTGTGGACCGGAAGAAGCGAAGACAATGCCCGCGCAGGCGCAGCAGAGACGCTCCCTCTCCCTTCCGCCCCGCCCCTCCTAGTCACAGGACACCACAGGCAATCAGCTGACCCGGCGATGCGGAGATCACGTGACGGCGGACGGGAGCGCCCGCACAAGGCGCATGCGCAGATCTCGGGCGGTTGGGTCAGCTGACCTACGGGGCGACGGAGCGGATTTAGGCCGCTCTCCTCTTGGGGGGTCGCCGCCGCCATGGCCAGTCAGTCGCAGGGCATCCAGCAGCTGCTGCAGGCCGAGAAGCGGGCTGCCGAGAAGGTGTCCGAGGCCCGCAAGCGTGAGTTTCGGGGTGGGGCGGCCGGGTGGGGCGCGAGGCCCAGGAGTGCGGCCAGGCCGCGGGAGGTGGCAGGTGGTGAGGCCCGAAACACTGCGGGACGGAGGGGTGGTTCCAATCTCGGAAGCTGCGCGACTCGAAGGCCTGGATCTGAGGCTCTGGAAGGCTTGGGGGGCGACGGGAAGTTGCCTGTGGGGTAATAGATCGGGCGTGGAGACATAACAATGGGCGGGCGTCCTTCTTGGTGTCTGGGAGGCGTGTAAAACGGGTTATTCAGGCGGAATTCATTGTCTTTCCCCCTCCCACTTGCTCCTCTGGGGTGCCCCATCTCAGTGAAGGGAGCCACCATTTGCACAGTTACTCCGTCTAGAAAGAGTCCTCTTTGCCACATCTTCGTTCGCCACCTTCATACCAGGTCCCTGCCGCCACCATCTTAGTCCAGGCCATCAGGTTCTCTGAGGCTCCCATAGCAGGCTAAATCCTTGAGTCCTTAAATGTTTTTAAAATGTGGCTGATAGGTGCCAAGCCCGGTGCCGGATGTACCTGTGGCTTCCATCATCGTGGTGTTTAGAATCCCAGGGGAGGAAGCCGATGCTGGGTAGGTCAATTGCAGGCGAGGCGCGAGGGCTAGGGTGGAGAAATGAGAGGTTGCTAAAGAATTGAGCATGTAGACCTAGTCTGTGTTCTAGACCGGTGAGTGGGAGAAGTTTCCTCTCCTGCAGTCCGTTCTCGCTGCGGTTCGCACCCCCTGACTGTCCCACCGCCTTTATCGGCAGCAGACACTCAGTGCCTGCAGAACAAAGCCCAATCCCTTATTAGGATGCTGGAGGCGCTTGGGGATCGGTCTCTTGCTTTCTCCCCTAATATCACAGGTACGCTCCTCCCTTCTTTGATGTCCCTGCGGCCTTTGCATAGCTGTTTGCTCTGGTGGCGAGAGGTTTGCCCTGTTTGTTCTCTAACCCTAAATCTTCCTTCCGGTCTCAGAATGGAGGCAGTTCTTCTAAGAAGCCTTCCCTGGCTTCACCCTCTCCCTTCAGACTAGGCTAGGAGTCCTTTCCAGGTGCTCTGTCTGTCATCGTAGTGCAGTAACCTGTGTCTTCAGTCACTCGATTAAACAACTGGAGATCAGGGACTGTGTTTAGCTTATCCATTCAGTTTCCCATCTGGCGAGATAGATATTTCTATCCCAGGTTTACAAATGGGAAAAATGAGGCTCGGAGTGAAATGACTTGACCCTATCCTGGGAAGCAGCATAGCTGAGGTGTAGAGGTCTCCATTCTTGTGCAAGGATAAAATACCAAGAAATACGTATTTTAGTAATTCTCTGGTATTTCTCCTAGTATGACTTAAACTCTTCAATCCAAGTACATGGCTCTTGTACTTACAAGAGCGGTTATGTGATCCTCTATATTTCATAGGGGAAGTTTTCTTTGAGGGAACTGGGGATGGGAGCAAGCCTTTCAGTCTTGCTCTGATGACTGGGAAGTTCTGTGTTCTTCACAGAATATTTCTGATTATGTCCTTGATACAATATTTCCAGAATGACATCCCACAATTAGTCATGTGATGGCTCATCAGTAACAAGTTGTATCTGTTGGGAAGCATATAAGAATATTTGGGGCAAGTGCAGGAACAAATACTTGGAACATGGTAAGAATAATTCTGAGTGCCTTGGAGAAATGGGTCATGTTTTACACCTTATTTTGTTTTTTAAAATGTTTTCTTTTTTATTGATTTCAGAGAGGGAGAGGGAGAGATAGAAACATCAATGATGAAAGAATTATTGATCAGCTGCCTCCTGCACGCCCCCTACTAAGGATGGATCCCAAAACATGGGCATGTGCCCTGGCCTGGAATCTTTTTTTTTTAAAATATATTTTTGATTTCAGAGAGGAAGGGGGAGGGAGAGAGAGATAGAAACATCAATGATGAGAGAGAATCTTTGATCAGCTGCCTCCTGCACACCCCCCACTGGGGATCGAGCCCGCAACCCAGGCATGCACCCCTGAACGGAATTCAACCCGGGACCCTTCAGTCCACAGGCGGATGAGCCATCCATTGAGCCAAACTGGCTAGGGCTGGCCTGGAATCTTAACCGCGAACCTTCTGGTTCACGGGTTGACGCTCAATCACTGAGCAACACTGGCTGGGCAATCTCAGATTTTGTGATTACTAGCAACAGAAGTATTGAGAAGAACTAAAATTGGGAAATTATTGCCTGCCTTGATTTGTAATTATAATTGACTTGCCCAGTTAGGGATTGGGAAGAGGCGATACATGATGTGGTAAAATGGTCCAACCCACATTTTCATGAAATTGTTGCTTTGAACCGTAATATATATGTATTTAAAAATTGTGTTATGGTTTATTTCATTGGAATGAAACATAACACTGGCTTCCATATATAAGGTCCACTAAAGGCAAGATTGAAAATAAATATAATTTCTGGTTCAAATATTTTTAGTTTTCAGAGAAGCCTATCAAAATTGAACATTGAAGATGTTTACTGATAGGCAGAGAATATATTAAGTGATTAATTCAGGGAGCCGTGGGAGTTGGGAGTGAACAGAAGAGTGGTATTGTGAAATTATGTGGAGCTACTGCATAATGTTTGGCGCATAAATGTTATTTGTAGATTGTTCGTTTGGAAAAGATCTTTGGCTTTGAAATAAGGCTTTGAATACACCTGATGAGGAGGATAGCATGTGGAGCACTGGGTTACAGGTTGGTTTGAGCAGAGGACAGCAGTAGGCCCTAAGCCAGTGATGGCGAATCTTTTGAGCTCGGTGTGTCAGCATTTTGAAAAGCCCTAACTTAACTCTGGTGCCGTGTCACATATAGAAATTTTTTGATATTTGCAACCATAGTAAAACAAAGACTTATATTTTTGATATTTATTTTATATATTTAAATGCCATTTAACAAAGAAAAATCAACCAAAAAAAATGAGTTCGCTTGTCACCTCTGACACGCATGTCATAGGTTCACCATCACTGCCCTAAGCCATACTGAAGTAAATATACATGCAGAAATAGTCTTGGGGTGCTCAGAGAGAGAGAGAGAGAGAGATATCTGTTGGTTGTTTCGGACTGCCCCATCATGGGGTCATTAGGTTCCAAGTAATTTCTTAATTAGGAGATGGAAGGTTAAATTTAATTTCGTTCATTCACATGAGTTGAGTAAGATTTGGGCAATTGATATACAATGATGTATAATAAAGCTTAGTTTTAGATGCAGGATGTTTTATGCTCGTAAATAGATGTTCAAATTGTTCGCTTAGGACCTTTTTTTTCTGTTTGAGTATCTGAAAAGTTAGTGAACAGGATTACAGTTATCTGTTGGTTGGTCTTGGGGTCTATTTTTATACAGGCTTGGTTAGAACCTAGAGAATTTTCCCATCTGTGTATTAAACTAGTCTCTTCTACAAACCAGACTGAAAGGGTTAAGAAGAATAAAACGGGGCAGAGAAAAACTTATTGTGCTTAGCAGATACATTGCAGAAAGCTTGCAGCCTTGAACACCCCATACAGAAGACACCTGGCGGTGGGAGGAACAAAGGTTATGTCAGCCAGCCGAACTGCTTGCAGCCAGCAATAGCTGATAAAAGTCTTCCCCCTCCCTGCACTCTCTGCTGACTCCCCTTTGTCCATTCAGCCCTTCTGCACCCAGAGGACTGCAGTAAAAGCTTTTTGATACATTACGCATGTCATAGGCGTAACCCAGGCCCACTCCAAACCTTTCACAGACCACCTCACCTCTCGGATGCTGTGCAGTCTTACTGTCCAGTGCTCTCTGTGGAGGATGCCTTCCCAGTACCACTTTCATTCCTTAGAGCCTGTGCACGGGCATGGTTTTTAGTTTCCAGTGTGACATCATCTTTTCATTTAGTTAGGCTTTGAGAACCTGGAGGGCAAGGGAGGAGAGGTTGCTGTCCCTTGGGAGCATATTAGTCTCCTTGCTAAGCTTCTAAGCAGAGCTCCAATCGTAATCAGCAGCATAATTATGTGTTTGCTTCTTGGGAGGAGGAAGAGTTCCTTAGATGGTTAATGTCACCTATTTGATGTTGGTTCGTAGTAGTTGAGATTGGGAGAATATTCTTACACATTCCAAAATTTTCCCCCATCATTTTTACTGTCTGTCGTTAATGGCAGTTCTTTTTATCTAGTCATTTTCTAGTTAAAGCCTGCAGGAGGCAGGAACCTATGCTATTAGTTACCTCTGAATTCCCTCTCTCCCCTGCATGTCTCTTGAGACTATTTTAAAACTTTTTTGTTTACCATCTCAGTCTCTTGTCTTTTAACCACTTCCTGATGTAGCTCTTTCTTTTGAAAACAGGAAAGAACCGGAGGCTGAAGCAGGCCAAAGAAGAGGCTCAGGCTGAAATTGAACAGTACCGCCTGCAGAGGGAGAAGGAATTCAAGGCCAAGGAAGCTGCGGTGGGCCCCATTTATTTTCATTACTGCTTTGGTTTCTTGAGACTTCCCTCTCCTCCCCTTCCCTCCAGGCTCTCAAAGTACCCAGCATAGCTTGGTAATGCTCATTCTGATTGGATTTTAAAATGTTAGTTATTGTATGTTTTATTGGATGTTTTATTGGATGCTTAGGCTGAATCTCTTAGGGCCGTGGTTGGCAAACTGCGGCTCACGAGCCACATGCGGCTCTTTGGACCCTTGAGTGTGGCTCTTCCTAAGCCTTAGGAGTACCCTAATTAAGTTAATAACAATGTACCTACCTATATAGTTTAAGTTTAAAAAATTTGGCTCTCAAAAGAAATTTCAATCGTACTGTTGGTTCTGTTGACTAATGAGTTTGCCGACCACTGTCTTAGGGTGATCAATTTTTAATTAATAGTGAGTCCTAGTATTCACTTATTCATTCATTTAATAAGTATGTTGAACAGTTAACATGTGACAGGTCCTGTGCAGATGCTAAGGGCCGAGCTGTGAACAGAAGTAAACATGGTCCTTGCCTTCATGGAGCCTGGCTTACGGGCTGGTGGTCAAGGAGACTCAATGAAATGCAAGTCATGGAAACCTGCAGCTTGAACAGTATGGTGGCAGAGACACACAAATCTCCCGGAGCCTCATGTTAGTGTAAAGACATGTACCAGCTATAGGCTAGATGACCATGCATAAGATGTATACAATCATAGTACAAAAATACATCACAGAGAGTACAAGGGAAGCAAGGAAAATTCTGGAAAGGGGAAAGAATGGAGGAGGGCTTCACAGAGCAAAGAAATTCTATTAGGACTCTTGGATGTAGGTAACAGAAAACAATTCAAACAAGTTTAAACAAAATGGAATTAATTAAAAGCCCCGGGCATACCCGTAGACCTTGCCTGACTGTGCTCATGGCTAGGCAGGGGGGACAGTGTATGCAAGAGTAATTTGGAGTTTGTGCCAGTTCTAGCCAGCCTACTCAGTGGCTGGATAAGTTGCATTACTTCAACATTTACAAAAAAACACAAAAAAAAACCCCACAACAATCCAGATAAAAGGCTAACTTGATTTTGATCCGGAAGTTTAAATAATGATTTGAGGACGCCAATTTCATCGCTCAACTCTGCCTTTGGCTTTGTGGGCTTCATTCTCAAGTTCTACATGGTGCCTCTGCTAGTTCCAGGTGCACATAGCAGTAAGTAGCAAAAGTTTCACTCGTCTTTGCATTGGGTGATGATAGTGTTATTAAAACTTAAAATATTTATCTGACTTAAACTGGGGCAGATTGTAAATTGTCAAACTGCCCACAGAAGAGTGTAGAAATGCTCTTGTGTTAGAACAGCCATCTCATCTTTATCCCTTCTCTTTTCTCTAAAAGTCAATGGAAAAACAATCACTGCTGTAATTGTTTATAGAGTATCAGTGTTGTACACAGTGTTCCAGTGTAACTTCAGTTTTGAGTACTGGGGCTTGGCATATAGTTTATATTCATAGAATAGAGCTAGTGGCTCCCTCATCCCCCCAGTAGGGGTTATGGACTTTTAAAAGATATGATGTAGCAACTGAACTAACCATTATGAAATGCTTCAAGGTATTCCTATACTATGAACAGTTCTAGTACTGCATAGGGTAAAGAGCCCGAGGGTTGAATCTTACTGTGTTCACCCTGATCTCTTTGAGCCTTGGTTTCGAATGCTAGCCTCCTCATAGGCTATGGAGGAATAGATAACATCTGAGAGAATGCTTTGTAAACTCTCTTGTGTTATACAGGTAGAAAGGGATATAGCTGTTAACATATGTAGTGAGGCGACAATAGGAGATACAAAGGGTCAGACACAAAAAAGTTACGTCTTCAAGAACCAGATAGGTCACTCTCTAATAACGTACAGCAGATAACAAAAAACCAGCCATACTGTGAAGGCAGTAGAAGATAAATGTTAGCAATCAGTATTTGTTAAATTGTGAATGGAGATGGAAGGGGTAAGATAGCCATACAGTAAAATATTTAAGCAATTAAACGGGGCAACAGTGAGAAGTTACTCTCCAACCCAGACCTATAGTCCTCAGAGTCACTTAAAAGTATCTTGTATATTCTAGAATATTTATGTTCGAGAGAACAGATGTTATGTATTCATAATAGTGGTGAATCTACTGGTAAACTTAAGAGCTAAAACATTAGCCCTATAGGTTTGGCTCAGTGGTTAAGCGTCGGCCCGTGATCGAAGGGTTGCAGGTTCGATTCCTAGTCAAGGCACGCATGTACCTTGGTTGCAGGCTTGATCCCCCCAACCCTGGTCAGGGCATGTGTGGGAGGCAACCAATCGACATCGGTGTTTGTTTCTCCCCCTCCTTTATCCCTTCTCTTTTCTCTAAAAGTCAATGGAAAAATATCCTCAAGTGAGGATTAAAAACAACAACAACAAAAACATTAACCAGTAATAGTGAAACTCTGTATATTCTTCTTAAATTGTGTCCCCCTTGTGCCTTTGTGTTTATTATTTTTTTTAGAGTTTTTTTTTTTTTAATATATTGATTTTAGAGAGAGGAAGGGAGAGAAGAAACATTGATTTGTTGCTCCACTTATTTATGCATTTGGTTGATTCTTGTATATGCCCTGACCAGGGATCAAACCCTCAACCTTGGAGTATTGGGACGATGCTCTAATCAACTGAGCTACCTGGCCAGGGCCAAGAGCTTTTTAAAAACACACCATATGTCCCCCATTTAAAATCACACAAGGAAACTTCTATACCAACTACACGGATACCACTCTGTATCTTGCCTTTTCCCCCTTAAACTGCATGCTTTACAGGTCATTTCTTCTTGCTGTGCACATTTACCTTATCTCTTAAATGGCTGAAGAGTATGCTCTGGTGTTGATGCACCATCATTTGTTCAACTAGGCTTCAGTCCTTGGGCCTTTAGTTCATTCCAGTCTTAGGCTACACATTAGACCAGTGGTTTTCAACCTGTGGGTCGCGATCCCTTTGGCGGTCGAACGACCCTTTCACAGGGTTCGCCTAAGACCATCCTGCTTATCAGATATTTACATTATGATTCATAACAGTAGCAACATTACAGTTATGAAGTAGCAATGAAAATAATTTTATGGTTGGGTCACAACATGAGGAACTGTATTTAAAGGGCCAGAAGGTTGAGAACCACTGCTCTAGAGAGATGGGAATATGACATTCTCTGGGATAATTTCCTAGCAGCGGAAATGCTGTGCAGTTTACTTTCTGATAGATGTGGTAAGGTTGGCCACCAAGTGATGGCATCAAGTTTTGCTCCCATTAACTCTGGGAATGCCAACTTCCTGCATGCTCTTCAGAGGCTCCATTGCCTAATGCTGATTGTTTACATTCACTGATGAGACTGGGTTACCAGATGTGGTTCCTAACATTCCCTGTGTGTCATTACTCCTCGACTCAGGCTCTGGGATCCCACGGCAGTTGTAGCACTGAAATGGAGAAGGAAACCCAGGAGAAGATGCTCATCCTCCAGACCTACTTCCGGCAGAACAGGGATGAAGTCCTGGACAACCTCTTGGCCTTTGTCTGTGACATCCGGCCAGAAATCCATGAAAACTACCGCATAAGTGGATAGTAAAGAAGAAAGAAGCACCTGTTCTATGGGTTGGCATCTTATATGCCTCCATGGAATATGAAGCTTTGGCAAAGCTTGAGTTACAATCTTGTGAAAAGGCATTAAATTATTTCTGTGTACTGTATAGTAGGTCCTTTTGCTTTTGGGAGAACAGCAAATCTAGTTTCTTTCTATAAATTTAGAGTAGAGTTTATCCAAAGATTTCATCTTTTTACCTCATATTTCTTAGAAAGTTAATGAGTATACTTTGTCTGTTTTTCTATGCCTTTTAACTGAAGCAACACATAAATATATATAACAATACTGACTTTTTCTTTCTTAGACATGGTAAGAAACACTTTTTTTTTTTTTTTTTTTTTTTAAGAAAGAAAGGGATTAAATTAATTTTTTCCCTTAAGCTTTCTTGAAGGTCAGGGGCTTTATCTATGAAAAAGTAGTAAATAGTTGTTTGTAACCTGTGTAAAGCAGCAGCCAGCCTTAAAATACGAGTAGTCCTTTCTGGTGAAGGGTTAGAACAATGAATAGTGGTATAATTGTTTGGGCTGCTTTTAGTATTAACCCAAATTACTAGATGATAGAATTCAAGAACTTGTTACATGTTGTTACTTGGTGTACTGATAATCATTTAAAAGTAAAGACTTTGTCGTGCATTTTTCTTCTCTGGTTCATCCTTTTTGATAATGCAATGTGTACTTTGACCCAGACATTTTGCAGAATTTCACTGAGGAAATTAAATTAGCATGTGTGGCACACACATTCCCGCACATACTTAGAAAATATTCTTGGTCTGCATCTTGGCAAGAAGGAAAGAATCACTTTTGCACTTACATTTCCTAATCCTCGTAATGAGGCAGAGAGGTTAAAGAACCAACTCACTCATGTGTTAGAGCAGTGATGGCGAACCTTTTGAGCTTGGCGTGTCAGCATTTTGAAAAACCCTAACTTAACTCTGGTGCCATGTCACATATAGAAATTTTTTGATATTTGCAACCATAGTAAAACAAAGATTTATATTTTTGATATTTATTTTATCTATTTAAATGCCATTTAACAAAGAAAAATCAACCAAAAAAATGTGTTCTATCATCTAGTGTCATAGGTTCACCATCACTGTGTTAGAGCCAATATTCGGATTGGCAGTCAGATTTAGTAGAGTAGGTCCTTGCGTTATGTCGGAGGTCTGTTCTTACGGACCGACGTAACGCGATTTTCTCCGTAAGTCAGAACCCACCTACATAAGCACCTATGTCACGCACATGGAGCACATAGCAGTAATGAAGTGAAACAGTAAAAAAAAATTAAAGATAACAATTCCTGACCTTGTGGTAAATAAATAATAAAAAACATAAAGCAATATGTACATACATCGAAATGACAGAACTTTTTTTTAATAAATACTGTAAATGGGAGATTGTAACGTAACCATGAAATGACGTATGTCGAGTCCGACGTAACCTGAGGACTGCCTGTATCTGCTTAACCACTCTGCATATGCTCAGAAGTGAGGTTATCATACACTTTTTATGTACCACACAGATTTCCTTCATCTCCCAAACCCTAGATTAATTGCTCCTCTGGCAATTTCATGTCCTGTCTAGAGAGAAAAATACCCCCAATATTGCCCATTACAAGTACAGAAACTGACCATTCCACTTGGTGCCACTGCTCAGACCTACTCAAGTTCTTGAAAGAAGGCATAAAACACTGGCATCTTATACAAGTTCCCTGAAGATTGACCACTTCCACTTTCTGGGTGGAAAAACACCTCTTGAGGTTCTGAAAGGTGAAGCAACTTGTCAAGCTGTGCAGTGAATCTCTGCATGCTTCTCGTGAGGGAGCTCTGTTCTGTGTCCGGCACTTTTTGTAAACCTACAGCCCTGCAGGGTGATCCCACTTCCACGGGTGGGAAAGCTGAGGCCCAGAGGGGCTTGGAGAATGTTCAAGGTCTCAGAGCAAAGGAGTGACAGCTGGAACTGAGTCCATCAGACCCGCCGGAAGGCTGCAAGAGTAAACTGACCATGCTTTTTCCTTGGAATTTGGTGAGCGGGCACTCTGTAGCTAATTTGCATTTCTTGGCACATTTGTGCGAACAGTGATGGAGTGATGGTTCCAGAAGTCAAGGAAAGTTGGCGGGAAGGGCCTGTTGGATGAGTCTTGCATGCCCCAGGTTTTTCACCTTTTCAATTTTCTCCTTCACCATCTGGCAGATCTCAAGAGTGTTTTTCTCCTGTCAACTGATCTCACACCATTTCAGTGGCTCTGAAGTTATGGAAAAAGCTGCTGCACAGGCAGGCAGTTCAAGTCTTGCTCCCCCACTCCCACCCCGTCCCCTACAAGTAAACCGGTCTTAGGAGGCAGGAGAGGCACATTCACGATTGAAAGATTAGGCCAGTGGTTGGGGAGAGGAAGCTGCCGGATCATGTCAACATCTATCTTCTATGGCTTTTAAAAAACCTGAAATGACACTAGCTCCTGGGTCAAGTGTGAATTCAAGGCCATCGCTCACAGTATTTGGGTGATTGATGGAGATTGGTGGGCTTAGAGCAGCCGTGGGCAAACTATGGCCCGCGGGCCGGATCTGGCCCGTTTGAAATGAATAAAACTAAAAAAAAAAAAAAAAAAGACCGTACCCTTTTATGTAATGATGTTTACTTTGAATTTATATTAGTTCACACAAACACTCCATCCATGCTTTTGTTCCGGCCCTCCGGTCCAGTTTAAGAACCCATTGTGGCCCTCGAGTCAAAAAGTTTGCCCACCCCTGGCTTAGAGGGAACAGACAATATTCCCCTCTCGCCTTTTCTACTAGAAAAGAACTTACAAAGGGAAGAATGGCAGGGAGTGTAGAACTGATGGCAGCAGTGAAGATAGGATTAGGAGAGAAGCTAGGCTGGTTTTCTGAAAACATGATGGGGTTGTCTACTATTGTCTTACAGAGTTTTTAAAGATAAAAAGACCCCAGAGTCTAGCTCTAGTTAAAAGCCCGATTACCTTTTTTTTAAAAAAAAAATTTTTTTTATTGATTTCAGAGAGAAAGGGAGAGGAAGAGAGAGATAGAACCATCAATGCTGAGAGAGAATCATTGATTGCCTTCTGCACGCCCCACACTGGGGATTGAGCCTGCAACCCTGATATGTGCTCTGACTGGGAATCGAACCATGACCTGGTTCATAGGTCAATGTTCAACCACTGAACCACCCGGCTGGCAAGGCTGATTACCTTTTCATTGACCTTCCTCTCCCAACCAGATGTGAGTGCTCCCTCTTCGAATCCTGCCCCATCTCATTCCCTCTGTACCTGCCAGTGGCTCTTATCTTTCTGCACATAGTGTGGAAATAGATTTCTGACTTTTCAGGGGGGTTGCTGGCCTCGCTGACAGGAGTTCAGTTTCTTCTGGTTTTGACCCAGTTTCCTGACAAACAGCACATGACCTGTCTTACTCCCTGCACATTCGTGACAAGCACAGCTGTGTGTTCAGTCCCAAGTTCTTGCATGTATATTTTTTCATGGGGCGCTCATAGCATAATGTGACTTCCAGGATTCAGAATCAAGTTAATGCAGCCATTAGCAAGGGAACATTCTTTTGGAAATGGACGTGCTTTTGGGAAGAAGTTTAAAAATAGCTCTACTTAGTGGTAAAGGCTGGATCTGAACCCAAGTCTATCTGACTTCCCAGCCTGAATCGCTATCTGATTCAGTTCAGTTTGCTCAGGCCCTGGTAACATTTCAAGCAATATGTTTCTAAAAGAGCTAGAAGGTCGGCAAATCTACACCTGGCAGACCCATGCCGAAAAACAAGATCTCATTTTTGATGTTCGCTTTTCATTTACTCACCCAGAGGTTCTGAGGCTCTCCCTTGTCCCATCGGCTGCCACGCTTGAAGTTTCTGCCAGCCCGGGAAGAATTTCATTCCTTCTTACATCATCCAGGTTGCCAGATAGTTGGCAGATGGCCCCCAAACACTGGTCTGTAACCCTTATAAACACAACAGGACAGATGGTGCAACTGCTGAGTAAGGGTGGCTTTGGCTGGGGTTTGTGGTTACAGTCACGTGTTGCTTAATGATGGGGATACATTCTGAGAAATTAGTCCTTAGGGATTTCATTGTGCAAGCATCATAGTGTGCACTTACACAAACCTAGATGGAGCCTACTACACACCTAGGCTCCATTATAGACTTTGGGACTGCCCTCGTATGTGCAGTTATTATGGGGTGCATGACTATTTGAATTTATCTGTAGTTGAGACCCTGATGATTTCACTCATAGCTATTTATTCAATAACTCAAGTGCATGAGGGGAGGGTGCGGAGGGACAGATATGAACATGGGCAGAAACAATTCTATGCCCCATAGGTTTATTTTTTTGGGGGGGGGGGAATGGGACATTGGCTGTATGTTAAGCAAGGGTCTATGAGAGTGGGGGACTGGCCTGGGCCCAGGACAGGAAAGGGCTCCCAGAAGAAGGGTCCTTTTACCTAAGACCTAAGAATGTGTCATCAGGTGATGAGGTGGGGATGAAGTTTGGGGTTACCTTCCAGATGGCGAGGGATGGCAACCACTGAGAACTAGAAGTGAAAGAGAGTGTGGGGTGAGGGAGGAACTGAGAGATGTTCTGCAGTCTTGGAGTTTAGGGTTTTTAGTGGTTAAAAATTAGTACAGGGCAGACTGGGGGTGGGGAGGGGCTTGGGCCCAGCACATAGAACCTTGTGAATCCGTAGAGATAGCTTTCCTGGAGTCTGCTTTCCAGAGGACTTGACTAGGTATTTCTCACCTTTTACTGGATTTTATTTACCTTCCTCCATTCTACATGGAGCCCCCACTCCCTCATGCTATCGTACCAGGCCTTGCAGCCCAAGACTAGCAACTCTTTACTGAGCACTTTCTAAGCACATCATCTTCTCATTTAATTCTTAAGGTTTTGCCAGTATTCTTTTCCTTCTCTTACAAATGAAGAAATGGAAGCTCAGAGAGGTGAACCGACCTGTGCAAGTTCACATGCCAGTAAGTGGCGGAGCCTGGTCAGCCGGTTCCAAAGGCCCACGTCTTCTGTGCCTTCCCAGCCGAGGAGACTGATGTGTCAACCTGGAAGTCCATGCGGGCGTGGGAGGAGCAGTGAGAATGCCAAGGGAGGCAGCCTAGCCTGGCAGGAAGAACAGGCGAACGTTATCAGGCTTCATGGAGGAGGTAGGCCTTGCTGGAGAGGCAGGATTTGGATGGATGGTGACCAGGCCACCCGTGTCAAAGGATCCCTTTCTTTTTTTTCTCAATATTTTTATTGATTTTTAGAGAGGGAGGAAGGGAGAGGGAGAGGGAGAGAGAAACATCAATGTGAGAGCAGAATATTGATTGATTGATGGCTGCCTCCTGCATGGCCCATACTGGGGATGGAGCCCACAACCTGGGCATATGCCCTGACCGGGAATCGAACCAGCAACCTTTTGGTGCATGGGAGGATACCCAATCAACTGAGCCACTGATCCTCCAACTGATCCTCCTCAGGGCCAGAGGATCCCTCCCAATATCCGCTCAGCAGTTATAAAGCTCCAACATCCCATGGACTCTTGCTTCCATCCCCTTGAATTGTATTCTGGGAAATTAGGCAAACTAAATAGGGATCTGGTATGTCCTGCTCACTGCTGCCCAGTACAACGCCCGGCATTTAGCAGGCACCCAATGTCGTTTCACTTGCCTGGGGGATGAGGGCCCCTGGACAGTACCTGCCGCTTAGTTCCTCAGTCACTGCTGGCTGCCCCCCAGCACTCTGCCTGTGCCTCTGGTGAGTCCTGTGGTCTGAGAGGCCCCCAGCAACTTGGCAGTATCTGTTGCATTAAAAATACACCCCCATTCTGACTCAGCTGTAGAACGCAGGCTGTGGCATGTAGCAGCACTGTGGCTGTGACCATCCAGCACAGCCTGTGAGCAAGAGTGGGAACCACCTACAAGTCCACTGGGGGGAGGGGCCTTCTCACAATATATGGAGGTCTGTGCACCCCTTAAAAAAAAGAGGCAGAGTGGGGTGTTCTGGCATGAGGTGAACGCCAAAGAACTTTTGTGGAATTAAAAAGTAGTGTGCCCAGCAGAATAGAATAGGCTCCCTTCCTTACGGACACACATGCGTGCGTGCATCTGTCCATCTGTGCCCTGTGGGGAAATACACAAGGTTCCTGCCTTCCTGGGGGAGGGGGCCCTTTGCACTGAAATCCCCAGTGATGTCGCCCGGGGCTGGCAGCCAAAGTCTAGTGGAGCTGCTAGACAGTTTCTGGCAGTTGCCAACACACAGATTATCTCATTAAAGCACAATCCCATGAAATAGTCTATAATGTTTTGTTTTTTAACAGAAAACTAAGGCACAGAGAAGCTCAATAGTTTACGGAAGATGATCTCAAAAGCCGAGCCCTGGTGGCTTGGAGCTCACGTAACCTGGTCCCCAAACCGATGATCTGATAATACAGACACATGTAGTTTTCCCATGAAACACAAGTCCCTGGGACGTTCCTGATCCCCGATGTTGCCTCATCCACCGGGTCCCGTGACTGTCTGTGTTCCGTGGGCTGGACCTCGAAGGTAAGCTGCTGCTCAGCCGAGGGGCAGACCACACCGAGCCTCCCAGAGGGGCCGGAACTGGTCCCCGAGGGCCACCCCCACCCCGCCCCCACCCCCTGCGCCCCGGAATCGCTGCACGTGGTCGGCGAGCGCGGAAGCGCTTCCTGGCGTCCCGGGGGAGCCCGGGCTGACGAAAGGCCGCTCCCAGGTCCGCTGTGCCGGCCGCGCGGGGCGAAGGCTTCCCTCCGGAGCCCGAGGCGAGCCCGACGGGCGGTTCCCACCGGTGGGGTGAGCGGGCGCGGCGGGCCGGAGGCGGAGGCGCGGAGGGGCGGCGGCGGCCCCCGCCCTTTCCGTGTTCCCGGGGCGACGGCGGCGGCGGCGCGGGGGTGAGTGTGCGCGCGCCCGTGCGGCCGGAGCCCAGATTGGAGCCGCGGGCCGGGGCTGCGCGACCGCCGGTGCCCCTTCCTGGCTGCGGTCAGCTCCTTCCGGACGCACTGGGGCCCCTTCCCCCGCGTCCTGCGCGTGGGAGCTGCTCTCGGGCGGATCCCGGGAACCGGTGGCCCGCGGGGGTGATTTCTGGGGTGAGGGAGACCCCGAGACAGCAGACCCAGAGCAGGACTTGAGGGCAGGGACTGGGGCCAGACACAGCTGCCCAAGGCCAGGGCCAGGCCAGGGGGTCGTCCCCAGCATTCGCTGAATGGGCCCGGTTCCGTGTTGGCCCCGGCCCCGATTGGCTCCCTGACCTTGGATAGTTCACTTTCATTTTTGGGTCTTAATTTTCTCATCTGTAAAGTGGAGAACTTGGGCCCATTGTTTCTCAAGGCTTTGTCATCTCAAAACGTCTGTGACAGGTCCTCTGAGGGTTTCTTGGGACTTTTGCAGTTAAACCAAAAACAAAACCTGACTAGTAAAACCTGGGATCTTTCTTTCTCTCCGACCCCCCCCCCCCCACCACTTCTCCCGCTCCCCCCAAATCTCAGTGAGGCATCTGGTTCCTGGGGAGGCTGGGCACTCATTGTTTGCAGAAATGGAGACCTTTGTTCAGCAGGACTTAGGTCATCTGCCTTTGCAGGGACTTGCCACCTCCCTAAAAAAGACGGATAACTGGGAGTTCTGGTTACATGCAGAGTCAGCAAAGGCAGCTAAGGAAACTTGGAGAAGCTGGGCGGGGGATGGATGGCCAGTTATTTGCAGGAGCCCCAGAGCTCTGCTCACCCCCGGTTCCCCCTCCACCCCATGCTTGTCTCTTCCTCCCATGTTCCCCATGGGACTGGTGCAGCCCTGGGCAGGGTCCTGAGCTCAGGGCACGCTGGTAGGTAAAGGGTCAATGTCCGCCCGTGGCCAGTCTTGCCAGCACCCCTCCTGTCCTCTGCACCTGATCTGTACCTCTCCCCTTCTTGGCAGTACCTCCCTCACCTCCACCTCTGCCCAGCCTTCCCACGGCCTCGAGGTGCTGCTGCCCACTCCCGCTGACTGCTTTGTGTGGTCATAGACTTTCTTCTTTCTCTTTCTCTGAGTTTGTCTTTTCCCTCAGATGGTGATCCCCCGTCGGGAGAGCTGAAGGGGGACTTACAAGGTTATTTCTGGTTTTATAGTGGAGAAAGCACAACGCACTGTGCCTGGCACTATTTATTAGGGAATGTCTCTGGAGTAAAAATAACAGCTATCATCCTTCAGTGATTCCCCTTTGCCTAGCCCTGCTTTGAGTGATTTACTTGGAGGGACTCTTTAAGCTTAAGCAACTGAGTTACTATTATTATCTCCATTTGCATGCAAAGAGGGGGCAGAGAGAAGTTAAGTAACTTGCTCAAGGGCACACAGGTGGGAAATGGATCTAAGGACTATTTTCCTGGTGGGCCTAGGAGGTGAGCAGGTGAGGCAGGAAAGGGCTTCAGGGATTGCCAAGTGCAGGGCGGACATCCTTGGGTTGTTAATTGCTTTCATGTCTCTTGCGGGTACAAGGTAAGAGGAAGGAAGTAAGGGGTGATAGGACTGACTGTGGTAAATGCTCAACAATGTTTGGGAGTACCTGCTGTGGGCCAGGTGAGGGGTGATGGTCCCTGCCCTCCCAGAGTGCGGCATCTCAGGTGCAGGCTGGAATTTGTTGCTAGATCACACCTTGCAGACCCCCTCGACCCACTCCTTTCTTTCTTTTTTTTTTAAAGGTGGTGTAAGGAGCAGGCTCAGAGATACCCAGACCTGGGTCCTGAGGCTCAGGGACATGGGAGTTACGGGCTTGAACTCTGGAGCCAGATGGCGTGGGCTCACCTGCTGGCTCCACAGCTTCTAGCTGGGGCAGATCTCTGGGCAGGTCTCTTCACATCTTTGACCCTCAATTTTCTCTCCTGTGAAATGAGAAAAACCTTTGAGGAAAGGGGCCTGATTGGTGCAGGGTATTGGATGTTACGCTTGCATTTCTTTCTGTTCTCCCCACAGCAGTTAAGCCAGGGAGGCCTCCATGAGCCCGTTTTACAGATGAGGACGGCTCAGGGAGTTAGTTAAGTACCTTGACAGTGAACATCACAGAGCATGGGAGTGGCTGAGTGGGGATTCTCGTCCATGCTCTTTGGCACGGAAGCCCTCGCTCTTTTCCCAATAGTTTATTGCCTTCTTGCCTCAGAGACTGATGCAGGGCAGTAAAGGCTCATTTTTGCATATTTTTAGTCCGTGGAAGGGTCCCATGTGGTCTTTCGAAGCTTAAAGTCAGGGCTGGCTCAGGTGCATGCAGTCTGCTCAGTCACATAGGGCCCCCACTGAGTAAGGCCCCCACTTGGCTGAAGGCTCTGCTGTCACTATCTTGAAATTCTTCATCATTTTTTAACAAGGGGCCCCACATTTCTCCTTTGCACTGGGCTCCACAAATTATGCATTTGGTCCTTTTTAAAGGACCGAGAGGGTTGGAAGGTGGTGAGGGAGTGGGAGTCCGGTTCTCATTTTTAGGGGAACTGAGCAGTGGCGGGCACCTTGGGCCAGCTTGGAATCAAGCAGATGTGTGTTGACCGGACACTTTCTGGCTTCACCAGTGTCGAGAACCATGGCAGCAAAAGGCAATTTTAGGGTTTTTTTTTTTTTTTTAATAGGCAGGGCTGGTGTGTCATCCCAGGAACTTAGGCATGATTTTCCTTGGTGAGGGATGAGTCTTAGGCCCCAGGTGGACACACCACAGATAAGGTGTGCAGGTTCCACCCAGAGTGTATGGCACTATAGAGACTGCACGTTGGTATCAAGGAAAGACACATTTCTGCTTTTGTTGATGAAGTGGCTACGGGTCACGCCCGATGCACGCACCTGACCTGGCTCCCGAGGCTTCGGAAACATTTCCAAGGTCTTTCAGTGCCGAGTGCCAAGAGGATGCATTGCTCCCTCACTCTCAGGGTTTTGTTTGTTTGTTCCCCCCTGTATTGGTAGCAGGAACTATTTAACTGACAGCATTTCCATTTTCTCTTTGGCCTCCTGGAAGCTCAAAACCAAATTCTTAGTTCAGGCATGGCAACTGTGTCAAACCTCACCACAGCTACAACCAGAGAGAGTATGGCATGTGACCTTTGTTCCATATGCTGTTAAACGTCCTTTATTTCTATCATCCTATCGATTCTTTGCAGCAACCCTGGGAGGAAGGTACCACTGTTTAAATATAAGGAAGCTGAAGCTCTTTGAGGTTAAACCACTTACCCAAGTTTACCTAACCTGTGGGTTGTAGAACTGACCTTTGGACTGGATAGTCTGACCCTGGGGTTCATGTTCTTGAACCTAAACCTCTGCTAGGGACCCTGATTGCCAGAATATCTGGGTATTTTTATTCTTCATGATCATAACTTTAAAACATTCCCCCCCCCCCCTCATCCTGATTTTCTTTATCATTTGTATTTTGCAATGTCTCTGGGGAACTCTTTGAGATCCTTCGTATGAACAAGTCTCCCCGTGATGAATGTACCTGTGCTGCCCTTAGTAAGAGAATGGAAATCCCACATGCCTGGGAGGCCCCCCCCCCCCCCCCCAGCTCCTGAGTTCCCAGGCCGAGGTTGAGCAGAACCCCGGGCGGAAGGGAAGTTCTTAGTCGCGGGGTGGGAGGGGTTTTGTTCTCACTCTCCCTGAAAACGGTCCTCAGCGTGAGCGGAGAGACCAAAGGGAAAGGGAGAATCCAGGTGGCTCTCCCTGGGCTTGTGAAGACTTGGGGTGGGGAGCCCAGCCTGCTCAAGTCCCCGGCTGAAGTTCTTTCTTCGCTGTTTTCTGAAAGTGAGTGAAGCTGAGCTGGCTGTTCCAGAATGAAACATAGCGCTGAGAAAGGAAGTAGAACCCGCTGGTCTCCTGCTATGGCCTGTGAGCCGCAGATGGCCTGGCGGGGCGGCCGGCCCTTGGCCACCTCCTTCTCTGGCTGAGTGCCTGCCGGTGGGGAGCCTTCTTGGCTGGGGGCAAGGTAA
>NW_005871321.1:244526-256606 GCF_000147115.1 Myotis lucifugus
CCTAATGACTTCAATACATACATCATCTAATAAGGAGAAACATTTACAAGCGTATCAGAAAGATGTGCATTACTTTTGAATGGAATCAGCATTTTATGAGTTTCTAAAAAGGCAGCAGTTTGAAATCACAACTGGTGACAAGCAGCGCTTGTCTGCTGAGGCAAGGGCCAGAGGGCACAAGGGTTCCTTTTTTTACTACTGTTATTAGGAAAGCAATTTACACATACACAACAGTGGAATGAAACAGAATGAAATAATTTTCCTTTAGAATTTTGAAGACATTACTCCACTGATTTTTGGCAAACCAGTTCTTATTTTGTAGGAAATTGCCGCCCCCCCCCGCCCCCCTCCCCCCACACACAAGCACAAACACAAGCACACACTCACACACTTCTTTGGTAGCTTTCCAGATCTTTCCCCCTAATCTAGGTGTGCAAACAAGCCTTTCTAAGTGGAGGAATTGCTATTTTCACTTTAAGGAACAGATGAAGGACATGATTGCCAAGAAGCTGGAACTCCTGGTTCGGAAGGCAGACAGAGAAACCGCGGGGAGTGTTTGCATTGCTTGGGCAAACATTTGTTCAGTGGCAAAGCGCCTGCTGGGGGAGCAGTTCCCATGCTCTGTGGAGTCCAAGCCTCCGTGGGCTCCCCATTCCATGCTGTGTGATGGAACGGGGAGCTAGTCGGGGCCCCATCCAGCATGCGTGCCTGCATTTTGTGTATTACCTTTTCTCCTCCTCCTCCTCTTTCTTACTTTCACTTCCTCTGGTAACATTGGTCAAGTTCCTCTGTTCATCTTTCAAAGGCTCCTTTTCTTTTCCATGATAATGGTGTCCACCTCTTAAGGGCCCTTGGAGGAGTAAATGAAATCATGACTTGAAGCCTGGTACATAGTAAAGGCTCAAATCCCAGAAGCTATTCTTATTTTACTTTATTGTTCTATTTTTTCCTTATTTTACTTTATTGTTCTATCTGTCCTTATTTTCTTTTTGCCTAGTTTTTCTCATTTGCTTATTATTATTATTATTATTATTATTATTATTTTTAATTCTCATCCCCGAAGATATTTTTTCCATTGACTTTAGAGAGAGTAGGAGGATGGGAAGAGGATGGGAGGGAGGGAGGGAGTGAGAGGGGAAGAGAGAGAGAGAGAGAGAGAGAGAGAGAGAGAGAAAGAGAAACATCGATGTGAGGGAAACACTTTGATTGATTTCCTCCTGCATGCACCCCAACCAGGGCAAGATGAACCTGCAACTGAGGTACGTGCCCTTGACCAGGAATTGAACCCGGGACCCTTTGGTTCTTGGGCTGATGCTCTAACCACTGAACCAAACCAAACCAACCATGGCGTTATTATTATTATTTTTTAATCCTCACCCTAGGATATGTTTTTATTGATTTTAGAGAGAGAAGAAGGGAGAGAGAGAAAGAGAGAGAGAGAGAGAAGCATTGATCAGTTGCCTCCTACATGTGCCCTGACCAGAGATTGAACCTGGAACCTGGGCATGTGCCCTGACTGGGAACTGAACCTGCAACTTTTTTGGTGCATGGGATGATGGTCCAACCAATTGAGCCATCCGGCCAGGGCTTGCTCATTTGCTTATTTTTAAATCTAATTTTATAATTTTATCTTTTTAAAATTTATTTTTATGAAGCCACCTTAAATCCTTTCTGGTGTGGGAGTGAAAACAAATACAGTTGACCCTTGGACACACGGGTTTGAACTGTGTGGCCCCATGGACATGCTGATTTTTCTCAATAAATACCTGTGCTGTTTTCAATCCGTGGTTGGGAGTTTTCGGATGGGGAAGGCCAACTGTACACCATTTCATGTAAGGGACTTGAACATCGGCGGGTTTTGGTATCTGTGAGGGGTCCTGGAACCAATCCCCCGTAGATACTGAGGAGCAACTTAAGTTACACTTGGAGCCAAAAGTTGTGCTCGGATTTTCACACTGGGAGGGGCTTCCAGTAAGTCCATGTGCACCTTCTACAGTTGCTATAACTAATTACCGCTGGCATAGTGGCTTGCAGAACATAGGTTACCTCTCCAGGTTCTGCCTTTGGCCTCACTCAGTGGACGTCCTCACCGTGTCAGCAGAGCTGCATTCGCTCAGGAGGCTCAGGGGAGAAGCTGGTTCCTTGGCTTTCCCAGCTGCTAAGGCTGCCTACATTCCTTGGCTCATGACCCCTTCCCCCCTCTTCAAAGCCAGCAGTGCTCTGTCTCTCTGTGTCTTTCTTCCAGTCACATCCCTCCTGACTCTTTTGTCTCCCTCTTCCACTTTTCGGGATCCTTGTAGTTATATTGGGTCCACCCAGATAATCCAGGCCAGTCACCCAATTTACAGTCAGCTGATTAGCAACGTTAAGTCCATCTGCAACCTTAATTCTCCTTTGCCGTGTACATAACACATGCACAGGTTCTGGGGAGTGGGGTGGGGATCTCTGGGGCCCATGGTTCTGCCTACCACAGTTGGTTATCTGAGACTCTGCACCCACTGGGAATGCAAGAGTTGAGCAGTGTTTGAATGAATGTCTACTCCATCATCTCCTCACTGTAGTTTATTGTTGTCTCTGTTGAAACATCCCTTGTGATGGGGAGCTCACTACCTCCCATTCTGTGTGGACAGCTTTCATTTTGGGGAGGTTCTTCCCTACATGGTCTCCCATTGTGTCCTAATGGCCTCCATGCTCCGGCCCCCAGTTCTGCCCCTGGAGGCTTTCTTGTCAATTCCAGTTCTTCTGTAGGGAGCTGAGGACAGCCACCTGTCCCTCCTTGCCATGGGAAGGCTCTCGTGGCCAGAGGAGTTGGCAAGCTCATCCAAAGTAGTAGTGATTGCTCAGCCAGGTGAAGCTCCTGTCTGCTTTCAGATCTCCGCAATGGCCAGGTCCTTACGGTTCTCCGGATCGACAATACCTGTGCACCCATCTCCTTTGATCTGGGAGCCGCAGAACAGCAGCTGCAGACCTGGGGCATTCAGGTGAGGGCTGATTTGATTACATCCTTACTGTTTTTCCATCCATCCATCCATCCATCCATCCATCCATCCATCCGCCTGTCCATCGATCCTTTCATCTAGTTCTTCACAAAATATTTCATTAAACATATAGCATATTCTTGATATGGTAAGGGAGAGAAGGGAGATGTGTTAGAACTGTCCTCTCTTCTGCATTATTTCACTTAACAGATGTGCATTTTGGATACCCACTCTGCCAGGCCCGTAGCTGGGCACTAAACACGGGAGAGTTGAATAGACCCTGGTGCCTGGGCTCACACTGCTCCCAGAGCCCAGTGCGGAGATGGACATATGTCAGGTGAACCCGACAGTCTGATATTAATGCTGCATGAGAGGACTGTGTAAGGCATGGAAGACGGCCTGCACAGGAGAAAATGAGAAACCTGCCTGGTGTGCGGGCAGTGGTTGTAAAAGCTTCACAGAGGAGCAGCTACTTGATCTGGGATCTTGAGGAAAAGTAGGAGTTTGCTGGGTAGACAGGGGGAAGGGCATTTTAGGAGAGGAAACATTATAGGACTCATTAGCTGATAATGCAGTACCTTTAAGCATAGTGACTCGAGGTCTAGGCATCACAGATCCATAGCTCTGCATGCAGATCGAGCTCTCCTACTGCCTGTGTGACTTGGGACAGGTGACTTAACCTCTCTGAGCCACAGTGTCATCATCGTGAGGGCAGCATTAATACCTGTTACATAGGGTTTTTGTGATGATTAAGTGAAGTAATGCCTGAGGAACACGGCACTGTCTCTGGCACAGAGTAAATGTTCAATAAATTGTAGCTGTTGCTGTCATCATTAAGTACCCCAGCTGCGGTTTTCTCCCCCAGCATGGGAGCCTTTCCCTGCGCTTCCCAGGGAGGCTCAGTTATGGATGGGGAAGGTACACTGCTAATTTTACCCTGCAGATTTTAGAGTTCACGTCTTTTAACTGAATTGCATTATTGTGAAAAACAACATTTTGTTACCCTTAAAGGGAAACTTTCCAAATCGATAGTACTAAGCCCACATCAGCACAACAGCTGGTTTATCTTCCCCCGTTCCCTTCCAGCCTTTGTTGAGAACATTTTTCTTAAACAGTTATCTTCAGATGGGGTTTTCTTCACCCATGGACAGTTTACATACTGTCTTGCTGTGTTCCTGTACCTTTCCTGGTTAAATTCTGTTTTCCTTTTTTAAAAAAATGCGTTTTTATTGATTTCAGAGAGGGTAGAAACATCACTGGTGAGAGAGAATCATTGATCGGCTGCTTCCTGCACGCCCCACACTGGGGGTTGAGTCTGCGACCCGGACACGTGCCCTGACCAGGAATCGAACCGTGACCTCCTGGTTCATCGGTCGACGCTCAACCACTGAGCAACACCAGCCACGCCAAATTCTGTTTTCTTAAGCAGTGCACTCTTGTGGGGCCTTTTGCACTACGGCATTATTGTGTGGGCAGGAAGATGGGAGTTTTCAGTACTTTGGGCTGTATTAATAGGCACTGATATTGCAGTACTGATAATAGCACTTGTTCACCGTGGAACCAGCACTGGGCCAGCATACACATACACTTAGATACACATATCTGTCCAAGAAGGCAAAACCAACTGTGGTCGGCAGAACAAAGGCCCCCAAAGATGTCCAGATGATATGTATAAACTTAGCATATATATATATGCTTACTGTATAAGTACTGTGTTATCTTATTTAATAGGCACACCACCCCTACAAGGTGGGCACTCTTATTATCCTTGATTTACAGAGGAAGAGTCTGAGGCGCAGAAAAGTGCAGTTACTTTCTCCAGGTCACACAGCACATGAGTGGCAGGGCCAAGGTTTGGACCCAGGGCCAGCTGACTCCCAGGCCTGTGCCTTAAACTTTAGGCTATCCCGGTCGGCCATGAGATACTGAGCCTCGGGCTGCAGGGATCTCTCTGTGGGATGCCTCCTGGCTTTTGAGCCGCCCCACCTCACCGGGGAGGCCTGACCTTTCCTGAGCCGGGAGTTGCGCCCTGTGGTCGCCATCAGTGCTCTGAGCTCCTCATTCTGCCTCTGGTCCAGCCCAGAGCCAGCCGGATCCCCCTTCCGCATGACAGTCATGTGAACTGGGAATGACATGCTTGCTGGCGGGAAGGAGGTGGGGAAGGTTCTCTGTGGCTGACCGATCTCTTTCCCTTGGGTGGCCAAGCAGGTCCCGGCTGACCAGTACAGGAGCTTGGCCGAGAGCGCCCTCTTGGAGCCCCAAGTGAGAAGATACATCATCTACAACTCCAGGCCCATGCGGCTGGCCTTCGCTGTGGTGAGGAGGGAGGTGGGCCCACACTGTCCTGCTGTTGCCCCTGTGGCATGGCTGGATTCGGCGTCCTGTGGTGAAGCCTGTTGGCGTGGGTGCGGGTTTGGGGGCTGGCGGCCCCGCTGCCTGGCTGAGGGCAGCACCAGGGACCTGGGTTTGGGATAAGGGAATTGATGGCAGGGAGTTGTGGCCAGGTCCCCATGTAGAGGATGGGAGCAGGGTTTACTGAGGGCAGAGCTTGGCATTGTGGATCTGCAGACCCACCACTGAGGCTCTGGACTCGGCGTCTGGCTTTGGTCAAGACTTCTCTCCTCTCTGGGACTTGGTTTCCCCATTTGTTTAACAGGTAGGTCCATTTTAGCTCTAATCGTGTGTGTGTGTGTACACACGTGTATAGATACATATAAACATACATATATACCTACATATATACAAACACACATGCATACATATAAATGACATAGCAAGTATTTGAACCCAGGCACTCTGGTTCAACCCCTCTTAATCACTGCGACTTGTTGCTCCTCTATGGAAAATGGTCAAATACCACTCTTAACCCCTATGTCCTGCTTCTCAGGAAGGAAAAGGGATGGCAACTGGCTTTTATTAACTTTCTAACAAGTGTTATGCTGTTAACATGTTATCTTCTTAATCCCTATATCCACCCTGTGAAGTTAGTATTATCCCCATTTTACAGATGAGGAAACTGAGGCTCAGAGCGTTGTTATAACTTGTCCAGGCCACATAGCTGTTGAAGGATCACGGTGGGTTTCTGCCTCAAATTTCTCTCCCTCCCAAGACCCCTGCCCTTTTCTGCTTTATTTAAAATCAGTGCAAGCAGGGATTTGGAGTAACTAGTCTC
The DNA here is from genome assembly GCF_000147115.1 of Myotis lucifugus. Taxonomy (NCBI): domain Eukaryota; kingdom Metazoa; phylum Chordata; class Mammalia; order Chiroptera; family Vespertilionidae; genus Myotis; species Myotis lucifugus. Next base: position 250,677 of record NW_005871321.1, read on the forward strand.
ACCCCATTTTCCTACCTTCACTTATGATCAAGGAACAAGGGCTCATTCTCACAGGCCCCCATCAGTCTCTCACGGGCCCTGGGAGCTCTGTGCATCCAAGGAGGTGTCAGAAGTGTGTCCCCTTGAGTGGAGCTGCCTCTCGAGAGGACTGGCGTTCCTGACCTTGCCCTTGCCCCACTTCCCGCAGGTTTTCTATGTGGTGGTGTGGGCCAACATCTACTCCACCAGCCAGATGTTTGCCCTGGGGAACCACTGGGCGGGCGTGCTGCTGGTGACCCTGGCCGCGCTGAGCCTGACGCTGACTCTCATGCTCATCTTCGAGAGACACCAGAGGAAGGTGAGATGTCCGGGGACCCCAGCCACGTCTCCTCTGGAGGGCTGTGCGGGCAGGAGGATCCCCAGTCAGAGTTTTTCCTTTCACCTGCTTCAGCAAATTGCTGCAACCTTGAAATTCACACTGGCTCCTGTGCCCAGTGACTCAAAGAAATTAAGTCACACATGTGATTAAATCCTCTCTGTCTTTCCTGTCGGATCCCTGTGGGTTGTTTCTCTGGAACAAGCTCTCTTTTGAGAGTCTGGGAGGTGAGAGAGGGCACAGAAGGCCAGTATTTGTGTGGCACTTAAAGGTTACTGAGTCCTGTCACCTCCTCCCCCCATGCTCAGGAGGGCTCTGAGTGAGGAGGGGATTATCGAGGACGGGGTGCCTGAGGGAGCTGGCTGGGTGCTGGCTCTGTGCTCTGTTGACAATCATGTCTCATTTAACTCAGCAGCTACTTACTAGGCAGTGAGTGGGTGGTCAGAGTTAGGTAACTTGGCCCGATCCCACTGTGAGTGGCGGAGCGGGGGTTCAAAACCCGAGACCTCTGATTCCCCATCTCATTCAGAAAGGAGATTGCTCCCTCCCGGCGTGTGTGTGGCTCACTAATGTATTCTGCTTCTTTAACATACTTATGGATCACTTCCTATGTGGTTGATTGTCTGTTAAAGGCTTTATGTACATTAACTCATTAAACCTGCCCAGTAAATCTCTGGGTAGAGTCTTCCATAGTCATTTTACAGATGAGGTACTGTAGGCTCCAAAAGGCTCTAGCAGTAGTCCAAGGTCATGCTGGCAATAAATGGCAGAGCTGGAATTCAGGGCCAGGACACTGAGATTCCAAGCCAAGTTCTCAGTTAAGACCCGGCTCTCTTGGTATTTCATAGGTGCTGTGGCAGATCGCCGTAAATGTAGTAACTTAACACAGATTTATTCGCTTACTGTTCCTCGGTTTAGAAGGTTGACACAGCAGGGCTGCATCCTCTCTGGAGCCTCCAGGGAGACTCCGTTTCCTCACCTTTTCCTGGAGGCCACCTGCATTCTTTGGCTCTTGTTCCCTTTCTCCATCATCAAAGCCAGCAGTGGCAGGTTGAGTCCCCCCATGGCCCTCCCCCCCCAGATTGTTTGGAGAATTAAATGACTTAATACATGCCAACTGCTTATAATCGTACCTGCTATAAAGTACGTGCTCAGTAAGTGTTAACTGTTACAACTATTGAGTCTTTTGGCCAGTGGGGAAAAAGGCTCAGAGAGGTTAAGTAACCAGTCCCTGGCCACACAGCTTCCTCAGTTCTTGCCTCAGCTCAAGGACTTCTTCCTCCTTGGATTCCTTGTCACTCATGACCATGCATATCCCTCTTCCTGACCATTGTCATCTTACTATTAGTGGCCGACCTGCATTACGTAGCATCCTTGAGAGCCTCCGCAGTTTGTATATACTGCCTGCTTCCCCTTGTTTGGGGCATGAATATCCTTTCTCAAAATCGGAAGGTGTGTGGGGAAGGCAGGTAAGCCCCTGCCGTGTATCCCATACAGAATAATGCACGTTGCTAGGGCATGTGGGAAGGTCCTAAAAATATTTGTTGCAGCCAGCGTGGTACAGTGGAAAACACTGTGTTCTCAATTCAGTATCATCATCGTAATGATATCATTACCTGACATGCATCGAGTGTTTATTCTTCCCAGGGTTCTGTGTGGATGAACTCATTTCATCCTTATTAAAATCCTTGCTATGACAGGGAGTTAGTGTCTCCAATTTGGAGATGAGGAGATGGAGGCAGAGACATAGTGAGTAATTTGTCCAAAATGATGCAGGTAGTGAGAGGTGGAGTCAGGTGATGCAGGTTTCTGAACGGGGGAACCAGCCTTGCAAACATTCTAGGCAAAACACAATCACTCCTTGATTTTCATAGTAGTGGCATTCCTGGAAAATTCACTGTATTTTAAACCTGTTTGAAAACAAACCCACTTTGGGTTTAAATGTAAAGTGGAGTTAGGTTGGCCAGCCAGAGAACGATGAGTAGAACTTTCACCCAGAGGACATTTTTAGTCCAGGTTGGCCAGGAGACGATTCTTCTGTGTGGGATTGTCTTTCTTGGGGCATGGCCTCAGTGGGAGGCAGCAGTTAGCATCCCTGGCCCTTGTGCCTAAGGGCCAGCTTTGCCATCCATTCCTGTGGCAGCAGAAAGAGTCTTCTCGCATTTCCAAATGCTTCCTAAGGGGGTCCCGCTCCTTTGGGAACCATTGTCCTTGAGCTGCTTTCTAATGGCATCTGAAGCCCTTAATGGGGGGATCTCTTCCCCAAACCAGCACTGTGGACCCTTCTCCCGTCTCCCTAGCCTGCTTAGCTTCTACTTTGTCAACTAAATCTATTCTGTCATTGGTTTGCGTTGGAAAAGGAGACAGTTGCAGAGGGCACCCACGCTCCACTGAGGGCCAGGCACTGTGCTAGATGCCTTATAGACGGAGTAGGTGCTTTATTGTCCCCCACCCCCCATTCTTTCCCCCGTCAGCCCCCTCCAACTCTCCTCTATCCTCTCTCCATCCCCCTCCATCCCCCCTCCATCTCCCTCCATCCCCCCTCCATCTCCCACCATTCCCCCTCCATCCCTCCTTCATTCTCTCTCCCCCTCCATCTCCCCTCCTCCTGCAGATACCTGTGGCACCTGACTGTGTCCCAGGCACTGGCTTAAGTGCTTCACACACACAAACTCAATTCAATCTCAGCACATTCCTAGGAGACAGAGACGGTCTTTTTCTTTGTTCTCACGCCTGCAGAAAGCAAGACTCAGGGAAGGGACATAACCTGTCCAGGGCCCCACAGCCCGGAAGTAACAGAGCTGGGCTTCAACTCTGCCTGACACTATCGGATTGTCTCAGCAGCTCCACAATCCCATTTGATAGAGAGGACGTGGATGTGTCTCGAAGAAGAGGACTGTCCATGGTGGCTAGGGGTGGGGTGAGGTGTGGTCATTTCTGGTGCCCGAGGGCTCCCTGGCAGCGTGGAGGTCTGGCCACAGGGCTGGTGTTTGTCTTACAGGCCAACACCAACACGGACCTCAGGCTGGCGGCTGCCAACGGAGCCCTGCTGCGACACCGGGTGCTGCTGGGCGTGACGGACACGGTGGAGGGCTGCCAGAGCGTGATTCAGGTGCGTGTCTCCGAGAGACCTCTCCTTGACGGCCCACTTTTGGGCTGATGGGGAGTGGTGGCCCCAGGTTCTCCCAGTCTGCACAGTGTCTGCCCGGTCTGCTAATAAGACAGTGTAGGCAGCCCTTCCCTTCCTCCCTGCGCCAGTGTTCCTTCCTGGAGACTCTTCTCTGGGTGGAACCTCCATGGGGCAGGCTGGAAGGGAAGCTCAGGGGCAGTCCAAGCCTCACTCATTCAGCATTTATTCAGCAAACCGTGGGGCCTCCTCTGTGCCAAGCACATGCAAGGCCCTGGGAGAGGCAGGTCAGATCCTGAAGGCATTGTCCACCTGGCTCGGTTGCTTTCTTTGCCCTAAGGACAGTGGGGAGAGCTTAGGTGACTAGTATGAGGTCACCCAGTGGGTCCTGGCTGGGCTCCCCAGGTGGGATTGCTAAATCTATTTAGCACTGCATCTGCCCCTTGCCCGGTGGGAGCACAGGGTGGGCGGGTGGCAGAGACCTGGGAAGAATCTCCTTGTGCGCATCACCTGTTCATCCTGCAGATATTTACTGAGAGCCTAGTGTGTGCCAGGCACTGCTCTAGACACACACAAGTCCTTGTGTTTAGGGAGCCTGAGATGGTGTAGAATGTAAGGGGATCTTGACTGACACCTGGGGGTGAACTCAATGGCATTGTAAGGTGTCTGGCAGTTCAGATGTGACATGGAGACTGACATTTCCTTGAACCAGGGGCCCTTTCAGCCTCATTTGTCTCTGAGTCCTCTTTATGGATTGGCACATGGGGTGACTTGGCAAGTGTTAGTTTGAGGCATAGATGGATGAATGACCCATGAACGGACATAATTGGGTCATTCATTTTAAAAATAATTGGGTTCTTTCATTTTCAAAGTAGTATCTTGGGATGAGGTGATACCATATCTTGTTTTTTTTTTTTAAATCATTGGGGTGGGGCAGGGTGGGTTGGGGGATGGAGGTGTCTGGGGTGAGTGATGGGTGGGGGTGGAGATGAAACAAGAGTAGCCATGAAGTGATCATTGTTGAACCAAGATGCTGAGTAGCTGGAAGTTAATGACATCATTTGCTCAACTTTTGCATATGTTTGTAAAATTTCATAAGGAAAAAGAAAAGAAATTAACTTAAAGAAATGTTCCTTGAGGATGAGACAGTGGGAGGGATTAGTTGGCAAGAGGGGTGTGACCGTGGGTCTCATAGGTAGGTCACTGGGAGGAGGGAGGTCAGGGGTCAGAGGAAGGGGTCAGTGGTTGGAGGTGTGAGACATGGGCTACCAGCTTCTTGCAGAACGTGGGTGAAGTGCGGCAGGTGTGGAGCTGGCAAGATGATGTGATGTGTGAACATGGAGGATTTCGGCCTGGCTGAGTTTAATCTGGCTTTCTGGGGACTGTTGAGGCTGTGGCGGAAGGGGAGGTAATGGTGAGGTGAGAGGACTTTGTCCCCTGCTCCCCTCCCCCCAGAGCACCCACGTTGATTACCTCTGACCTGGCCGTGGGTAGCGGGGGTGACAGCTCTGAAGGGTTTCATTCATTTGCATGTTGGATTCCAGACCGAAGGGCCCCTGAAGATGAAGGCAGTAGCCCTGGATGGATACGTGATGTGCAGGGCGGCTCGGAGTCTATCAGATGCTTAGTGACTGTGAGAGGTGGGGCTGCAGCCTTCTGGGCAGGTGTACACACGGAGCCAGTTTTCTATACGAAGGAGACTTGCTCCTGCGTGGGGACTCTGGGAGAGAGCAGAGTGGCATGTTCCCGCCAGAGGCCAGGATACATCCAGTGGGCCTCCAGCAAGGCGGCAGGAGACAGAAGACCATCTCAGGGATGGAGGGTTCAAGGTCAGGCTGGCTTTGAGCCCCAGGGCTCACAGCTTCTTCTTTCCCCAGCTCTGGTTTGTCTACTTTGACCTGGAGAACTGTGTGCAGTTTTTGTCTGAACATGTTCGAGAAATGAAGACTAGCCAAGAGGTAAGATACCTTAAATGAAAAACAAACAGACAGAATAAACCAGGCGAACAAATTGTAGAGTTTGCCTTACCTCCATGTTGGGAAATGTCTACGGAGAAGTTACTTAGAAGGAAGGACACCTGTGTCAGATCAGTGGTGGTTTTGCCGAGGGAATGAAGTCTTTGTAACTAAGCACATGGTAAGTAATCTCCTTTTTTAACTATTGTCATTTTCCACATTTCCTATAGTGAGCATATGCTTATTTATAATATAATAGTAATGAATGTTAATAATAATAATGAGGATCCTGGTAGAGGAAAGTACCATGTATTTAGGCGGCTTTCACTTGTTCAAAATGCCTGCCCACCGTTTATAAACAAGATCAGGGAACTCTTGCTCTGATTCCACAGATGAGGAAACCGAGGCTCTGAGAAATCCTGTCGCTCTCGGGTGGTCATGGAGCCAGTTGGTGACTCCCCGTTTGGGACCTGGCCCTCCTGTCTCTGAGCCC